>NC_137675.1:82640396-83130396 GCF_963989245.1 Nansenia antarctica
GCAGCGGAGAGAAGCGAGCTACAGAGAGTCGTGAGAACAGCACAGAAGATCACCGGCGCCCCCCTCCCCTCTCTGGAGGAGCTGTACAAAACACGCTGTCTCAGGAGGGCCTCCAAGATCTCCAAGGACCCGACCCACCCTGGGCACGAACACTTTGTCAAGCTGCCCTCGAACAGGAGGTACAGGACCCCGGCCGCTAAGACAAACAGACTGAAGGACAGCTTCTACCACAGGGCCGTCAAGGCCCTGAACACAGAAAAGGCCTAAGTTCTGGGCCCAGGACAGTCCGGACGGATTGTATGGCAGCTAGTGCTGAGGCACAAACATGTACATTTTCAAGCCTGCAAACTGTGACACTTTAAAATAATGTGAAAAAATACTTTCTTGTGAAATATGACAACCCTAGTTGACTATCTGTGCAGTATAGTACAGTGGATTGTGTACATAGCCTCTATTGATGTAAACCAGCTCCTTACCTTCTTGTGATTTTATGCATCTATGCTTTTTCTAAAATGTGTTTCTTTTTCCTTTCCTAAACACCAGGGGAGCCTCCCCTCCTAAATTTCGTTGTTTGGTACCTGTACTGTAGCAATGACAAATAAAGTCTATCTATCTATCTATCTATCTATCTAAAGAGATGTCACATTATGTCCTCTGGTCAGTAGAGAGGCTTCATTACTGTACTGTTTATCAGTTTCTCCAGTAAAAAAATAAATAAATAAATAAACGTTTTAGTAGAAGGCGATAATAGGGAGAACGTTTTTCCTTCTATCAATGGCCCCGGGCCCGAGCTAGAGTACTCTTCCTGCAACGAATAGTGGACTGCTGATTCACATGCTTAGTATTCAAATGTATTGATTGTAAGTCGCTTTGGAATAAGGCGTCTGCTAAATGCCAAAAATGTAAATGTAAATGTAAATTATGTCTTCTGGTCGGTAAAGAGACGCCTTTATGTCCTCTGGTCAGTAGAGAGATGTCATTATGTCCTCTGGTCAGTAGAGAGATGTCATTATGTCCTCTGGTCAGTAGAGAGAGGTCATTATGTCCTCTGGTCAGTAGAGAGAGGTCATTATGTCCTCTGGTCAGTAGAGAGAGGTCATTATGTCCTCTGGTCAGTAGAGAGAGGTCATTATGTCCTCTGGTCAGTAGAGAGATGTCATTATGTCCTCTGGTCAGTAGAGAGAGGTCATTATGTCCTCTGGTCAGTAGAGAGAGGTCATTATGTCCTCTGGTCAGTAGAGAGAGGTCATTATGTCCTCTGGTCAGTAGAGAGATGTCATTATGTCCTCTGGTCAGTAGAGAGAGGTCATTATGTCCTCTGGTCAGTAGAGAGAGGTCATTATGTCCTCTGGTCAGTAGTGAGAGGTCATTATGTCCTCTGGTCAGTAGAGAGATGTCATTATGTCCTCTGGTCAGTAGAGAGAGGTCATTATGTCCTCTGGTCAGTAGAGAGAGGTCATTATGTCCTCTGGTCAGTAGAGAGACTTCATTATGTCCTCTGGTCAGTAGAGAGAGGTCATTATGTCCTCTGGTCAGTAGAGAGATGTCATTATGTCCTCTGGTCAGTAGAGAGATGTCATTATGTCCTCTGGTCAGTAGAGAGAGGTCATTATGTCCTCTGGTCAGTAGAGAGAGGTCATTATGTCCTCTGGTCAGTAGAGAGAGGTCATTATGTCCTCTGGTCAGTAGAGAGAGGTCATTATGTCCTCTGGTCAGTAGAGAGAGGTCATTATGTCCTCTGGTCAGTAGAGAGAGGTCATTATGTCCTCTGGTCAGTAGAGAGAGGTCATTATGTCCTCTGGTCAGTAGAGAGAGGTCATTATGTCCTCTGGTCAGGAGAGAGACTACATTATGTCCTCTGGTCAGTAGAGAGAGGTCATTATGTCCTCTGGTCAGTAGAGAGAGGTCATTATGTCCTCTGGTCAGTAGAGAGAGGTCATTATGTCCTCTGGTCAGTAGAGAGAGGTCATTATGTCCTCTGGTCAGTAGAGAGAGGTCATTATGTCCTCTGGTCAGTAGAGAGAGGTCATTATGTCCTCTGGTCAGTAGACAGACTTCTTGCCCTCTCCTCTCCCTGATCGGAGCTGACTTCACATGCCAGTGTAGTGGAGGTGGTTTGTCTACACATCATGAGACCCAGGTACACTTTCCCAAAATACAGTCTCACAAAAAGCATCCCTAAGCATATTGAGCATATGCTTCCAATGACTTTGAGCCCTGGAAAAGCGCTATATAAATACAATGAATTATTATTATTATTATTATTATTATTATTATTATTAATAATAAAGTAATCTTTTAAGTTAGGGACAATTCAATAATTAGAGAGAGCGGGGGGGGGGAGAGAGAGAGAGGGAGAGAGAGGGAGAGAGAGAGGTAAAGAGAGAGAGGTAGAGAGAGAGAGAGAGAGAGAGAGAGAGAGAGAGAGAGAGAGAGAGAGAGAGAGGAGGGGTAGGTGAGCCCCTGCTGCTGCTGCTGCTGCTCTACGACCCCAGCCTCTCCCTCTGCCTCCCAGCGCCTCACAAAGAGGGCATTGATTCTCCTCCATGTTGCCCCTCCGCACCGGGGGGCCAATCTGTTCCCCGCTTCCCCAGGAAATGTCCACTTAGCCCGGGGAAGCCCCGGGCTGGCCGAGGCTCCCCACCGCAACTTTGATACGAGCGCTGTCCAAACACTCACCGCGGGGACTACACAGGGGTCAGGGGGTCCCGCGGGGGAGCGTGTCGACGCTATCCCCCCGCGCGCTATCCTGCGAGAGTCCCGGGTAAACAAAGGTACACGGAGAGGACTAAACTGTGATGACGAGGCCCTTTAGACACCTCTGAACAACCAGCTACTCATGTTGTCGTTACCTTCCGGACAGCCGCTCACTCTGACCGCACTTTACGTATGTATTACTGTTATGTTTTCCCACGTTCCGTGAGAAGAGGCCGACCGCGTCCAATGCAGGGAAGGACTGGGACTTAAAAAGGCTTGTGTGAGGGGAGCAGTAGGACTGTCACACACCTGGTGTTATAGCCTGTATTGATTGGCTCGTTTAGTTCGTTCGTTAGTTCCAAAGAGATGTGTCACGCGTGAGTCGTGAGCGTCATCAGATACTTCTCTGAAGTCATAAAATGGCCGCCTCAACACCTTGTCAACAACTTCCTGTTCCAACAAAGGAAAATACTTACTACGCTTGTAGAATAAAATGAAACGTTCTCATTGATATTCCCGCGCCACATTAGGTACCTCTAGGCTTCTATAAAAGGGATGTAGGGATACATAAGTATATTATGTACAATACATTACAACATACAATCTCAATGAGGACATTTTCACAGTCTAATGTCACAGTCTGTTCCTGTAGCGACATTCCCAGCTGGGGAGACATTGGGACACTCATAAACACACTTAGTCGTTCTATTGCTTTCATGCCATTTTAATAAGACAAAAGACACCCAGTTTTACAATCAGTACGATGCCAAGGAATAACCCAGGCGTGCATGAGGCAGACCTGTTCAGACCTAGTAGACTGGAAGCTGCTCCATTTCTTAATAAATCACATCCATCTCAGGGTGGATGAAGACAGAGACTGTGCGGTGTCACACACACACACACACACACACACACACACACACACACACACACACACACACACATTATACCATAGTGTCAGCAGTTGCATTGCATATTCACATCGGGTGCGGGTGTGTGTGTGTGTGTGTGTATGTGTGTGCGTGTATGTGTGTGTGTGTGTGTGTGTGTGTGTATGTGTGTGTGTGTGTGCCTCAGAATTCGACACAGATCCAGCAACTTCTATACTTGCTCTCAGCAGAGCTCAGTCCTGTCCAAGGAGAGAGCTTGAGGCTCACCGACACAACGACCAACATCCAAACCTAAACTGTTCCCAAACCAAACATCCTTGTTGGCGGGGGAAAATGTTGTCAGCAGCTCCCTGTAAAATTGTAATTGTAATGTAGGTAATGTAATGTAAACTATGCCATTTAGTGTAGCCAATGATAACCAATAACACCTACTACTTAAAAGCCACAACAAATATGAAACGATCGAATGCGGTCCTCACATGCATAGCATTATCTTTAGCTAATGCATTAGCTTAGCATTAGCCCAGATGACTCAGCGAATACTGAGGCTCTAGGTCTGTGTTGTGTCACCACAGGCTCTGATAGGGTAGCAGAGGTTGTAGATGAGGGATCGTTGTCCCGGTCGCCTCCAGTCTCCAGGTCTCCCTGCCACATACACAGTTCCACAGCACTCAGACACGCTCACACACAGTCCAGTAGCACTGCCAGAGCTATCTGTAGCCTTAGCCTTGAGTCATACACTCACGCACGCACGCACAAGCCCCCCCCCCCCACACACACACACAGACACACATGGGTGCGTGCATGCAAGACCAAACACGTGCACGCGCTAGCACAAGCCCACACACACTCAGGCAAACATGCGACCACATGCGCGAGCGCAAGCACACACACGCACGCACACACACTTCTGACATCACTCTCTCACAATTTTCTGTCTCTTAAAGGCATTTAAGGTTGACATTATTGTGTTATGGTAATTAAAACTATATTATATTTGTAACTTATATAGTTGTCATTGTCTTCTACAAAACATTTAGATACAAGTATCAGTGGCAGGGAAAAGGGCGTCCCACAGCTTAAAGTGACAGGAGCCAATGTCTTAATATCTGGGCCTAGTTTTCTCACTTAGTTTGTTTTCCTAGTATCGGTACACATTCCTAAACAGAGCAATTTGAGAGAGTTTGGATAAAGGGTAGCCTACAACACAAGATGCTATCTAATGGTGGACTGGGATTCCATTGCAAGTACCTCTGGAATCAAACCAAAGCACAGCTATTTGTTTTGCCTTTCACAATACATGGTCAACAGCGCCACCTGCTGTTGGTTGCCTGTAACACCAAGCGGAATGCTGGACGTTCCATCCAAGTGTTCCTGTGTGTGCGTGTGTGTGTGTGTGTGTGTGTGTGTGTGTGTGCGCGCGTGTGTGTGAGTGCTCTCCAATCATACCTGTCAACCCTCCCGTTTTTCCCGGGATTCTCCCGTATTTTACCTTTATTTCCCGCTGTGCTGCCGTTTAAATATTTTCCCATAAATCTCCCGTTTTTTTTTACCTATAATATAATTTAACACTTAATTGTTGGACGTTGTCGCATGCGCACAATCGTTATATCCATGTCGGAGTTTACTTGTTTCCTCTCGTTTCTTGGGCTGCGTTCGTAATTTTGCTCTGAGAGCACCGGAACGCACACTAGGGGCAACGTTATAAAGGGACCACGTAATTTGATTGGACAAGAGGCATTCCATGAGTGGTGATCAGATTTCCAGAGCGTATTTACGAACGCAGCCTCGGTTATCTCCGTTTTGAAATGATCGCTGGTGGTAGCTTTGTTGCGCCGCTCTTTTCCCATTGACATCATGGTGTCAAGTAATGTATAAATAAATGTGCTGAATTGATATTCCCTTTTGTGTTTTCATGTATATATATGCAGGGATGTTCAAAGTATTTTACTTTCAACCAGGTATCTGATTCTGATCACCTGTAGTCACTTACTTAATCATAGGAACTAGTTGTTAACCCAATTATTGTTGCACTGAAGCAGGTGGTTGATTGACTGTGTCCCCTTGTCTAAATGTAAGGGGTCTCCTATGGTTGTCTAGTGGTGATGTTAGGACTGACTGTGTGTCCCCTTGTCTAAATGTAAGGGGTCTCCTATGGTTGTCTAGTGGTGATGTTAGGACTGACTGTGTGTACCCTTGTCTAAATGTAAGGGGTATGGTTTGTGGACGGTGGGGGGGGGGGGCGTGCGGGGGATATCCCTTATTTTCAAATCCCAATGTTGACAGGTATGATCCGCACCGCCTTTGATCTTAGGCTCTAGCTGAATGGATGTCTTCCCATATGGTCTAGCGGTTAGGATTCCTGGTTTTCACCCAGGCGGCCCGGGTTCGACTCCCGGTATGGGAACTCGTTCTTCTTGAAAACTCAAGTATGTCCTTACAATCTGTAATTAGGATGTCCTGACGATCACATTGATTATCATGTGACGTGATATCCCTTCAATCCCTCAATGACCCTCCTGGGAAATATAAATATAAGGAATACAATGAATATCATTACAATCATTATTATGTTTATATTTCTATAACAATCGCCCTTCATCTACAGAAAGAGGAGGTATAACAAAAAAAGAACAATGGGAAAGAAGTGAAGAAAGAAGAAACAAACACACCTCTCTCTCACCGACGTATTGGCCATGATCATTTCAACTGCTTCTTGCCATAATGGTATGAGCACAGGACACACCAGCCGTCGTGGCACGCAAGTGGTTACAGGCCGTGATCGTATAGTGGTTAGTACTCTGCGTTGTGGCCGCAGCAACCCCGGTTCGAATCCGGGTCACGGCAGCCTTTGAAGCATAGAGAAAGTTCTACTTCTATTCCAATGAACTGTAGTTTCTTCCACTGCCATTCGGTTTACACAAACAGCATCGGCTAAATTATCCCTCTTCCCTGAGGATCTCAACAGGCCCTGCTCGGAAAGATAGAGTGGGCCAGTGGCGCAATGGATAACGCGTCTGACTACGGATCAGAAGATTCTAGGTTCGACTCCTGGCTGGCTCGGCCTCATTTAGTTTCCAGTAGAACCAACAACAGAAACACATTGAAACACCGCCACCGATTTCGGGATGCTCTAACAGACAGCAGACTTGTGCTTGTCAAAATACCATTTAGACCATCTATGTAAACCAGCTCCTTCCCTTCTTGTGATTTTTTTAAAAGTGTTTTTCTTTTCCCCCCCTTTCCTAACACCAGGGGAGCCACCCCTCCTAAATGTCGTTGTTTGGTACCTGTACTGTAGCAATGACAATAAAGTCCATTCATTCATTCATTCATAGCCTCCATCGGAGAGATGGTAAAAACTCATTCATGATATCTGTTTTGAACATTGCACGTATCCATTCAGGAGCAGCATTTGCATACTAGTAGCACAGTTGGTTTATTTGAATTGGTCAGTAAAGCAGTAATTGTCTCTGTCGGGGGGAGGTGGCTGCTCTATTCAGCTTTGGAAGTGTGTCTCTATGCTTCAGAAGCTTCAGCTGGTTACGCATCCTGCTTCGTGGTCACCTTTCAAAGCTTATATAGTAATGACATAATTCATGTTTACATTTCTTCATTTGTGACATATCAATAGCCAATTGGTTACATGGCAATGCAATTAATGAAGCGTAATGAAAGAGCATGTGAACTACGATCTCTTCAGCACATTTGTGTCGCTCGTGCCATACGACCCAGAATCCGCACCGCCTTTGAAATGACACTCAGATCTTAGGCTCTAGCTGAATGGATGTCTTCCCATATGGTCTAGCGGTTAGGATTCCTGGTTTTCACCCAGGCGGCACGGGTTCGACTCCCGGTATGGGAACTCGTTCTTCTTGAAAATTCAAGTATGTCCTTACAATCTGTAATTAGGATGTCCTGACAATCCAACTCCTGTTAGAACAGTATCCGCCTGTCAAGACAATGTCAGTGTTACATGTTTGATGAATAAGTAGGTCATCTGTATAAGTGAAAGTGAATGATCTATACATCAGTCATCACAAGAAAAACTCATCTATGCTAGGACCAGGTGCCATTGGCAGTCACAATGCGCTTTTTTATTTAATTGTATTTGTATTATTATTATTCTTTACAGTAGAGAAACTATACAGGGGTGCAGTGGGGATGTAAAGGTATTTAGGAGGGACAGTCAAGAAGTAGCCTGAAGAGATTCATAGTTATTACACAAAGCATCTGTAATACAGTTTGATGTAGTACTGTTACTGTCTCTGTCTGTCAGAGTGAACCTGTCCTGAAGGATGGAGGAAGGTTGATGGAGCTGTTACTGAAGGATGGAGGAAGGTTGATGGAGCTGTTACTGAAGGACGGAGGAAGGTTGATGGAGCTGTTACTGAAGGATGGAGGAAGGTTGATGGAGCTGTTACTGAAGGATGGAGGAAGGTTGATGGCAGCTGTTACTTCCTCTCTACTGAGAAGAAACCCTGGGAGGAGAGCAGACAGGACTGCAGAGACAGAGCAGACCTGGTGATCATAGACAGCATTGAGGAACAGGTAGGGGCTGTGTGTTTGTGTTTGCGCGCGCGAGTGAGAGTGTGTGAGAGAGAGAGAGAGTGTGTGTATTTGGTTTGACTAATCTGTGTTTAAAATTAAAAATAAATGTTTATACTTTAGGTGTTTTTTATTGGTTTTTATAAAAACGCAACACCGTGTATACAATCAATTAATCAAACAATCAGACATTTAAGACATTTCATTCAACAACAACCAACATTAAACTAACTAAAGTGCTCAGTGTTCAGTGTATTGTCCAGTGTAGTGTAATGTTCAGTGTTCAGTGTTCAGTGTTCAGTGTCCAGGTTCCAGTGTCGGTAGGAGGCAGGGGTAAAAAACCTGTTCGCTGTGCATCCGGGAAAAAAATTCCCCTGCAGCCCTCTAGTTGTAGAGCGACTACTATCCAGTTTGCCCACCAGTGCAAAGCCGTGGCTCCCCCACCTCCCTCCCCCGAGGGACCCCACACACTCGACTCACCCGACCCGCCCCACCACCGGCGCATCCGGCCCAGCCCACCAGGCTCAGACTCCTGTAGCCCTTCACGAGGCTAGCCGGACCAGGCGCCCCAGCGGCGGAGCAGATCGAGCATGCAGGCCGACCGGAGGCCCCCGAGGAGAGGCCCAGAGAGCTCGGCGCATGGCAGGCAAGCAGAGGCGAAAAACCTGTACACAGCTTATGTTTATACTTTATCTTTGAAAAAGTTTTTTACATGAACAGTACAAAAGAACAGACAGGTCATCATGGGTATCACAATCTTACTGATGTCCTCAGCCATTAGCTTTGGGTTACGGGTTACCTTGTCCATACTCGGTCCATTAGTCCTAGGAGGAAGGGGGGGGGGGGGGGGCTACTATAGAAACCAGACATCGCTTCAAGGGACATCTCCAGTCCTCATCACTCTGTCCATCCTGTCCTCAGAGGACATCAACAACATTATTGTCTGATGACAATCACCCAGCAGGTCCATACAGAAACCCTGTGTGTCCCTATCAAATCACTATCACTAAGTCTATGTTTAGTTGTTTTATACACAAACATTGCATGTTTACAGGCTACTCTCCTTATGCTTCTCCTCATAAACCTTTAATTCTTAGTGTGTTATCTTGGCCTGTCAGGGACCGCACTCTTTAGACTGTCCAATGCTAATGTTACCTCATCTCACACCCCATACATCCTGTGTGGATCCTTGGCTGTGGTTCAGAATACTAATGGTATGTTAGAGCAGAGGTTCCCAAAGTGGGTGCCGCCAAATCTGCTCGTAAAAAAAAAAAAAAAAAAGTATAATATACAATTATAATAATAATACATTAAGAAACGTTTGTTTATTACATGTGCAATGGAGTTCATAAGCAAATAAAAGATATATTTCTCAGATTTGAAAGACATTAATTTACTAACTAGGCCTACTAGTTACTAACTAACTACTCCTCACTGAAGTCTTGGACCAAGCGGTGAAAATGGTTAATTATGTAAAATCACGCCCGCTGAAGTCACGGCTGTTCAGCACATTGTGCAATGAGATGGGGTCCGAGCATGAGGGGCTCTTATTACACACAGAGGTCCGCTGGCTGTCGCGGGGCAAGGTGTTATCCCGTGTCTATGAGCTCCGAGATGAACTGATCACTTTTGTCAGTGAGCACGACTTGCCATACAAAGAACAATTGGAAGATGAATCGTGGTGGATTAAGGTGCCATCAAGGTGCTTTTACCCTTCCCAACCTCCTACTTGTGCGAGCTGGCTTTTTCTTCTCTAGCATACGTCAAGAACAAGACACGCATGCGACTGTCAGTGGAACAGGACCTGCGTGTCGCGCTGTCCACTATCTCTCCCCGCATAAAGAGACTCTGCTCCCAAAAGCAGGCGCATGTGTCCCACTAATGCGCACAACATATTTCTTTGTTTTGTATTTCTCTCAATTTTTACAATTCTGTCATGATTATTATTGTTAAATTATTATAGTTGTGAGTTACCCGTTTGGTTCAGATGTGAAATAATAATCTCAGAATGAGCATTGAAATGAGAATTACATTTTAAGGCATTATTTTAAGCCCCCCCAAAAAGCATTGTTCCATTGATTGATTATACAGGCCTTTGATATTTTATTTGTGTGAAGAATTCCCTCTGAGTCTCCTCCCATATTGTACAATCCTTGAGGGCCAAGATTTTATTTAATTTAGCGATAGTTTGACTGACCTATGCATTCTTGCCCATCCATTACAGTTCATTTATGACTTTTATTATCTTGTTAAAATTCATTGGGGCAATACTTATGTATTATATATAAACACACATTTTCAAACCAATTCATTGTGTATTGTTTTTAGTTTAAGCTCCGAGGCATTTTTTTAAATCTTCGTAGAGTTGGGGTGCCTTGGAGAAGGGGGAAAGCTTCAGGGGTGCCTTGGTTAAAAAAAGTTTGGGAACCTCTGTGTTAGAGTGTGTGAGGCTCACTGGAGTAGGATCAGAATGGATCTTCTGCCACCTATCGGTGAGTAATGGTAAGTGCTCTCTGTGTCACCATTAATGCATAGACCCACACAATGGTCTAGTGGTAGCGCCCTCTGGTGGCTGTAAGCAGTAAATGTAGGAGTATTTCCTATTCATTATGGTGACAATGAATCACACTGGTAATGTGGATGATTAAATCCAACTGTGAAATGAGAAAAGACAAGGAATACAATAGATTGGATGCACAAACACATTTAGTGAATGATTTAGGAGGGCTTCTGGGTCTTCCCGGAGGTCTCCTTGAAGGGGTTACCCAGGCCCTTGTTGACAGCCTTCACCATCCTCCTGAAGACAGCTGCTAGAGACAGGAGGGAGAGGGAGAGAGGAAGGGAGAGGGGGAGAGGAGGGGGAGAGAGAGAGAGAGGGAGAGGGGGAGAGGAGAGGGGGAGAGGAGGGGGAGAGAAAGAGGGAGAGGGGAGAGAGACAGAGGGAGAGGGGAGAGAGGAAAGAGAGAGAGATGACATTAACTTAACATATAATTTGTGTTTTTTCAAGGAGATTGTGTATATAGATGACAGATAACATTGTTTAATCGTCTTAATGTTTACAGAGACTGTTACTGACATTAGGTGCCTTAGGCGAGAGTATGATTTGATATTAGATTATATTAGTATACGAAGCTGTGAGGACACTGAGCCTGGGTCAACGGTCGATTCTAATTGTTTACCAATCATTATTGATATCCAATAACTTATTGAATAGACCCTTTTAGAGTTTGTAAACATATGCGCACGCATTTAGGCAACGGAAGATGGCGGAATGCACTGACATGTCTAGGTATGCAAGGACATTATCCACAAAAGGTCGGGAATACTACTTAAACAAACTAATTCTGTCAAATGGTCGGCGACTCCCAGATCCGTGTGCTATTACTGAGTGGGTAGATGACATTAACAAGTGGCCCAATATTCAATGGCCAGATATATATACCTATTTGGTGGAGAAGCCTAGCGTGTACACCTGTGAGAAATTGAGAACATTATAAATCACTAGATGCCTACAACTACGCGATCTGTGGTCATGTACAGGACATAGACTCAGACTTTTGTGTCTTGAAATCAGAAGTCCTCCCAAGCCAAAGACAAGGACACAAGACGACTATGTATAACGCACATATCACACACACACACACACACACACACACACACATTTGTTTACTAGACAGATAGAACACCATCTAGCGCTGGTTACTTTGTCTAGGCCTGCTTTAGCTAGATCTTAGTCTAGCTACCTATTACTGACAATTGTTCATAGGTTTTCCATTGAAATCAGAGAATAGATTAGCTATATTCTGTACACAGATACTGTAACGTCCCGACTTGGACAGTGGTGAAATAATAAGAGATAGGTTGTCTTACAATCTGTGCGTTTAATTGCAAACTTCCACATACAAAACTCTGTCAGTTCACCGGAGCTCTCCTCTCCTCTACCGTAACAACAACAACAACAACAACAACAACAACAACAACAACAACACAACATCCGCCCCCCTTGGCACACAACACAGCGCACAGTAACATTGAATTTCTGAACACAAGCATTAATTGCAACATTAATGAACAGATTATTACAGGGTTGCTACAATACTTTACCTGATATAAAATGGGCGCCACATACACAAGCATTTTTCTATCGTGTCCTCAGTCCAGTTACTGTCAACACGTTTAATAGCTTGCAGCCATAGACGCAGGTTGCATTTCTCTCACTACTCATTACTCATTTTGAACCAATGAGGGAGATAATAGCTGGATACAGAAGAGTAGTAGGCTAATTAGAGCTATTGATAACCAATCAGCACAATGACACACTGTCTCAGCTATCTAAACAAAACAAAACATAGAAACATGGAACAGTTAGGGGTTGCTCAAGGGCACAACGGCAGGGGTGGACACCTTAGATATGATACCAGCATCATATCACTATGGCTGACCCTGTGCCTTGAGCAAAAATGCCAGCAACCCTCCAATCACAAGCTCACATGCAGCTCCCTCCTCAGTCGGGGATCAAACCAGAGACCTTCCGATTGTTAGCTGGCCTCTCTAACCTTCAATCTATTCCCGCCCCTGTCCACACCTTCACTCTACATTTCGTCAGAATCCATCATGGCTGACACTGAGCATAACTAATCCTATTTTAACCATTGTTTAAAGAGGTTTAACTAATCCAGGGTTAAAATTAAGATGTGCACACAACGTCTCTGATTAATTATATACCAGTTTAAACCTAGGTTTACTAACCCCCTCTTAAGTTTAAAACAGCATTAATTTAATCCATGTTGGTGCAACACAGCCTAAACTTGATAAGCTACTACAGTGTTAAGTTGTATCCTATAGTTTAATGTTGTCTCTTTCCCTCAGGTCTGCAGCATCTCAAGGCACCTGTTCTGGTCCGGAGAATCCCACTCCTGGTGGAGGAGACCTTATGGTAGGTGTCAATTTAACACCACACTGGACACATGTTTGTTTTAAAACCCCAAAATGGATACATTTCACTGGTATTGTAATAGTACACTGAACTGTTTGTCTGTAAACTGCTGTCTTGATTATTTGTCCATAGAATACAGTAAGAGCCAAAAATTGTAATACATTTTATATATAGCTTCAATTCATGTCACCTTCAAATCATGAGAAAAAGAATAGATAGATAAATAAAAAGTAAAACAAAAGCACAGACAGTAGAAACATCAATACAAATAGTTAAAGATTAAGGTTTAAAAAGATGCTAAAAAAGATCAGTGAGAGCTGAGAATTGTAACACATGCCAACAAATCACCCTTAGATAGTAATTGAACCTGTATTCTGTTTCCAGGTCTTCCAATAATGACATATCGTAGACTGGGAAGCATCACCAGGTAGGAAAATTGGTTTCAATTGTTAACCCATGTGAGGAGATTACCGAGCCAAGAGACTTGGCATAGAGGGAGAACAGTAAAGGCCCTAGGACAATCGTTCAGCTCAATTGGCATTTGCCAAAGAACACCAGGATTTGCAGCTTCGTCATTGGCGCCCCGTTCTCTTCACAGAAGAGAGCAGGTTCACTCTGAGCACATGTGACAGACATGAAAGAGTCTGGAGACGCAGTCGCGAATTTTATGCGTTATCCTATCATCCAGCATTTTTTGTTTTGCCTCCTAAAATCCAACCCCTCGTCCACTTCGTAGGAGGCGGAAACGGATAAGTTACAGGTGACATTTACCTCACTAGTAGCAGCACCTGTGATTTAGCTGGCAAACGGGGCACTGGTGTTGTATGTTTTTAAGAAATACTGAAAGCCTACTAGTGCTTAGGGCAGTTGAAGACAAAAAAGATAAATGTTATATTTTCTCACCAACCTGTCTGTCTGTCTGTCTTTCTGCCTGTTTGCCTGCCTGTCTGCCCGCCTGCCTGTCTGTCTGTGACATCACTGCTGTGACCCCCTACCTGCCTGCCTGCCTGTCTGTCTTTCTACCTGCCTGACTGTCTATCTGTCTGCCTGTCTGTCTGTCTGTCTGTCTGTGACATCACTACTGTGATCCCCTACCTGCCTGTCTTTCTGTCTGCCTGTCTGCCTGTCTGCCTGTCTGTCTATCTGTCTGTCTGTCTGTCTGTCTGTCTGCCTGCCTGCCTGCCTGCCTGTCTGCCTGTCTGCCTGTCTGTCTGTGACATCACTGCTGTGATGCCCTACCTGTTGTTGTGGGTCAGAGCCCCGGAGGTCTGTGATTGGTTGGGTCGGAAGGAAGCGGGATGCCGGACAAAAGGGGCGGGGCCAGCGATGACGTGGAGGCCTGGGGAGGCGGCCGGATCCTCAGACACCCGCTGGAGGCGGAGTTTGGCGAGGGCAGGGCGCCGGCCAAAGGAGGCAGGGCCTCGCAACGGACCGCTGCCACCGCTGTCATGGTTACCCAGCTTACCCAGAGAGACACTGACTGAGAGGGAGAGAGAGAGAGAGAAAGAGAGAGAAAGAGAGAGAAAGAGAGAGAGGCAGGGAGAGAGAGAGGCAGGGAGAGAGAGAGGCAGGGAGAGAGAGAGGCAGGCAGAGAGAAAGAGAGAGAGGCAGAGAGGGGGGAGAGAGAGAGGGATAGGAAAAAAGAGAGATTAGGTTCAAAAGTAGGTGCAACAAGACTGTAATACACGAATAGCCCACTGAGCTAAAGTCCTAGACCTAGGCCAACCCAGTCTATCATATTGTAACGACCAAATGAATGGGAAAGTGTGTCCAAACCTTTGACTGGTACTGTATTATAATGTCATATTGTTGCTATTGCAGCATGTGTATTGTATTTATACAGTGTATTTAGTTAGGGTGTATTTGAGCATTCAGGGAGTTTATTGCATGTGTATAAAGGCCAATGCACACGGCGTGCGATTTTGTCGCACGACAACATTCGATTGTCAATTCACACCAATGAATGAATGAATGTGAATGGAGAATCGAATGTTGTCGTGCAACAATATCGCATCGCACGCCTTGTGCATTGTCTCATTGAGATGCATTCAAAACAATGGAATCGAATTCGGCGGTGCGACAAACTCGCACACCGTGTGCATTGGGCTTAAGCCTGCTGACGCCCTGTGTGAAACAAGCATCTCACTGCTGTGTGACAATAAACACGTATGACCCTGACGTGTCAGTGGGCCACTCACTGGGCAGGAGGACCCGGCGGTCCGTCTCTCCGGCCGCTCTGGGCTCCCACGGGAACCCCCCGTCCTGGAGGGAGGGGACCGCCGAGGCGCTTTGACCCAGGGGGGCTGTGGCCCGGGGGGGCCGCCAGTCCATGTCCCTCCACTGCCAGAGGCGCCGCTTCAGTCCATGTCCCTCCACTGCCAGAGGCGCCGGAACAACCCCCTCCAGCCCCTCCAGTCCCTCCAGCCCCCCCAGCTGGGGGGGCTGGGGGGGCTGGAGGGACTGGAGGGGCTGGAGGGGGTTGTTCCGTCTCGGGGGGGGGGTCACATTGAGCCAGGGAGGGCTCCTTCCACGTGGTCCCCACTCCCCCCAGGTGGAGTGTCAACTTTTCAGTCAACTTACAAAGTAAAAAGGGTAGAAAGAGTCAAGTAAAAGGGTTAAAGAAAACCATTTGCATTTCTAGGCTGCAAGGTCTGCCATACCCAACTGTGCTAGCACTGTTA
Organism: Nansenia antarctica; assembly: GCF_963989245.1. Lineage (NCBI taxonomy): Eukaryota > Metazoa > Chordata > Actinopteri > Argentiniformes > Microstomatidae > Nansenia > Nansenia antarctica. The sequence goes on from NC_137675.1 coordinate 82,656,149, forward strand.
GCTTGGAGAAGGCCTTTCTGGTAGTGTGAGTTAGCATCTAGGCTTGTAGATCAGCCTATTTGCGCTAATGAGGTATGATTTCTGGGGTTATGTGTAAGCACCTTTGGGATTGTGAATGGGCGTTTAATGACTTATAAACAACCATACATATGTGTTAGCATTTATAGGCTAATAAACGGGCACGTGTGTTTGCATTTATGGGTATATAAGGTGTGGTTGATTATGAAAACATGGTGTTTGTACATTCATATTAAAGGGTTGTTTGCACAGCAGTAACATTTATATTTTTTCATAACCAGCCAAAAACGTTCTCTAAAAATGAGTACCAACGTATTCATAGCCAGCTTGAATCTATAATATAACATATTAACATATAACATATAACATATTTCATATAGTTTCTCTGGAGTTTACATACCACTCCAGAACCAAAAAGTGCTTGATCCTGTCAGAGAATGTTGAAGAACACTGTAGAACCCCTTTGGGTTCCTCTTTGGGTACACAAGAAACCTAGCGTATATATAACACAGAGAAGGATCCTCCAAACAGTTCTCGGTGGCTGTGGCTAGCCGGCGTCTAATGATCGCAACGGTCGGCGGTTCGGCAGTTCGATCCCCGGCTGGGCACATGTCGAGGTGTCCTTCGGCAAGACACTGAACCCCAAATTGCTCCCAATGAGCGGGGCCGGCGCCTTGCATGGTAGCTTGCCGCCATTGTTGTGTGAATGTGTGAATGGATGAATGAGAGGCCGTTGTAAAGCGCTTTGGAATAAGTCGCTATATATAGGCTACTGTACGTGTAAACCATTTTCTCCTACAGGAAAAAAGCCAAAGAAGCCTGTCTTTCTTTTCTAACTACAAGCCTGTCTGCGGACTCACCCTGGCTATCACCGTGCTGAGGTAGTGTCCTGAGTCAGCCGCGGCCACAGGGGGTGCTGTGACGTCCTTGTAGCAGGGCGCCCCGCCCAGCAGGCGGTCGACCTGGTCCACCACCCCCAGGTCTCTCAGCAGGCCGGCGCGCTGCTCCAGGCCACGCAGACGCTCCTCCTCCTCCTCCTCCGTCAGCGTCGGGGGCACGGCCAGGGCAGGCAGGAAGTGGGGGACGCCCGCCCGGCGCTAGGCAACGGCAGAGACGCAGCACAGACTCAGACATAAACACCAACACTTTTTATACATTTTGTCACCCGCAGAAAGCACTAGCTACTCGAATTGTGGGTCTGTGTGTGTGTGTTGCTCAGTATCTGCTATTATTGGTAGCCGCTCAATATGGAGAAGGCGGTGCTTCTTGTACCCATGAGCTGGATACTGTCTGTTTTACAGTATTGATACTGTATCTGTCAATCCACTGCTATCATTTGGTGTGAATAACATCCTATGTGTAGGCATAAGTGGTTGTCAACTCGGCACTACTGTAACTGACTGTTTTCATAATGTCAACATGCACTGATAGTATTTATGTCCTTTAGATATTGTACATTTAAGTGGACATAAATAAAGCATTTAAAATGTGCAAGGTGAACTCACATGGCTGTGTGAGTGTGTGTGTGTGTGTGTGTGTGTGTGTGTGTGTGTGTGTGTGTGTGTGTGTGTGTGTGTGAGTGTGTGTGTGTGTGTGTGTGTGTGTGTGTGTGTGTGTGTGTGAGTGTGTGTGTGTGTGTGTGTGTGTGTGTGTGTGTGTGTGTGTGTGTGTGTGTGTGTGTGTGTGTGTGTGTGTGTGTGTGCATGCATTGTGAACTCACATATTTGTGTGTGTGTGTGGGGCGGAGGGGTTTGTGTGTTCTGTCCTCCTTTCTTGCAGACTCTCCCTGTAGACCCAGCCTCTGTAGACCCAGCCTCTGTAGACCCAGCCTCGGCTTCCCATGAAGGTCCTGGATCAGCTGTCTGGCAGGACGCACCAGAGGTGGGGGACTCGAGTCACATGACTTGACTCTAGTCGGACTGGAGTCGCAAATTTGCAAATTGTAGTTGACGAACATTGATAAAAGATAGCATTTTTCTAGATATTGACAAGTCAGAATGTTTTGTTTCGAAACGCGATTGGGTGACTTCTCACGCAATGAGCGTATAACCCGTTACCTGGCAACCTGCTGGACGCAGCACACCAGTAGAGGCCAGCGGACCGCTGTCTTGATAGCGGGACAGTGATTCTTTTGTCGACAACGGTAGTACAAAATCGCCCAGAACAGTAAGCCATTCTCGGAGGGGGAGTTTGTGAAAGAGTGCATGGTCGAGTCTGCAGCACTGCTATGCCCAGAGAAAAAAGAAGCGTTTGAAGACATCCCGCTGTCCCGCCGCACCGTGACGAGAAGGGTGGAGGGCATCGCAGAGAATCAGCTGCAAAGTGAAGTGGGAAGCTTCGACTTTTTTTCTTTGGCTTTGGATGAGAGCTGTGACATCCGTGACACAGCCCAGCTGCTCACATTTCTCCGGGGGATAACGCGCGACTTCAAGCTTACGGAGGAGCTGGCAGCAATCCGGCCAATGAAAGGAGCCACAACGGGGAGTGATCTGTTCACCGAGATCAACGCATGCATGGACAAACTGGGACTCACTCGAATGGGACAGACTGGCAGGTGTCACTACGGATGGATGTCCGAATTTGACAGGGAAAAATGTTGGGCTTTTGAAAAGAATGCAAGATAAAGTGAGTGAACTCAACGCAGAGCAGAAATTGGTGTTTATACATTGTATTATTCATCAGCAAGCGTTGTGCAAGTCAGTGCTAAAACTTAGCCAGGTGGTTGATGTTGTTACTACACTACAACAGTTAATTTCATCAGAGCGCGAGCATTAAATCACAGGCAGTTTGTTTCACTATTGGAGGAGCAAGAGAGCGAACATGGTGATGTCAGGTACCACACAGCTGTCAGATGGCTCAGCCTGGGCAAAGTGCTAAAAAGGTTTTGGGTTCTGAAATCAGAGATAAACGAGTTTTGTGAGATGAAAGGCAACACCATCCCAGAGCTGTCTGATGAGGACTGGATGGCAGATTTATCATTTGCTGTTGATGTGACTGCAATGATGAATGAACTGAACACACAACTGCAGGGCAAGGGCCTTTTTGCTCATGAAATGCATAGCCATGTGAAAGCCTTCATGACAAAGTTGCAATTAATTTCAAGGCAACAAGGCAGCAACAATCTCGAACACATGAAAACCCTGAAAGAAGTCAAACCATCAGCTGATCACCGGCACAGGCGTTTTCAAGATTTCAAAAAGGTTGAGGATGAAATGCAGCTGGTTTCCTCTCCCTTTACCTGCAGTGTTGATAGTGCACCCACTGATGTTCAGCTTGAACTCATTGACCTGCAGTCTGATTCACTACTGAAAGAGCACTTTAACCAGCATCACTGCTAGAGTTCTACTCTGCTCTCAAGGAGGAGAACTTTCCAAACATGAGGAGACATGCTCAGAAGATGTTGGTTCTCTTTGGATCCACCTACATATGTGAACAGACATTCTCAGTCATGAAGTTTACCAAATCCAGGTACAGATCCTCTCTCACTGATGAACATCTGTCAGCTGTGCTTCGCCTCTCCACCTCAGACATTCAACCTGACTTTGATGGACTTGTTAAAGCTCAACAGAGACTGGATTTCTCACACTGAATGAAAAAAAAGAACTGAAGAACACTAAAATGTGGGAATATAACAAGTGAAATGGGACACTTGATCCTTTTCTTTTTTTCTGCACAGTAAAAAAAAATGAACTGAAGAACACTAACATGTGGAAATATAACAAGTGAAATGGGACACTTGATCTTTTTCTTTTCTTTTTTTTGCACAGTTCTGAAAACATTAAATGTTTAATATAGGCATGTAAAGTCAAAAAGGCTACAAAACTGGGACACTTTTCTTTACACAGTTACACAGTTCAGTGACATGTCTTGTTTATTTTGGCTACAAAGATGATGTGATGTCTTTAGAAAGCGAAGAAAGTCCTTGTTTCAATAGTATATGAAACTCAAAATGCCCTTTGTTATTAATGTGACTGAAAATGAGTCAAATGTTTCACATTTTGTTTATCATTTTGGAAATTCTATTTGAATAAATGATATTTTTGAAAGCTAACCTCACCTTTTAATTGCCAAATAATAACATACACTCTTACCAGCGGTCAAAACAATGCCATTTACTGCTTTTTATATAGAAATAAAATGTATATTATGCATAACTGAGTTCGGAATTTTGGCCCGGCCCTCCAAAATATTTTCAGTTGCTCATTTGGCCCCCTGGGAAAAATAATTGCCCACCCCTGGGCTAGGGGATAGTGAGTTGGACTGGTGATCAAAAGGTCATGACTTCAAATCCCACCTGGGAACACCACCACCACTAGTGTGCTCTTGAGTAAGGCACTTAGCCCTAAGTTACTCCATGAATATGGGCTCCAGAATTGTCAAGTTGTGTCACAAATTCTAGCAACATGAACTCTGTTGTAGGGATCCCCCAAGTGGTCATCCTCACCAGACTGGATCTGGCTTGCCCATTGGTCAGTGCAGATCTGAAGGAAGTCTACAAAAGCAAGTACGGTATATCAAGGAGAAGGTGAGGCATGTTCTTGACAAGCCACAAAATGTGCCCTTCTAGCTAGATGTTAAACTGCATTTCATTGTCTGGTACTTTGGTACTCTGCAATGATAATACATTTGAATCTAATCTAATCTCAAAGTGGTCTGAGGTCCAGCTGAATCCATATCCCATGCCATCGATTTCTACCTGTATGGCACACACTGTTTTCGATCAGTGAATTCAAACTTCTGTGACATTTTACATTTATGACACGGTCTGGTCATTTGGTCTGCAAGTCGGCATCCGATTTAATGTTCTGACTTTTCTTACTCACCCAATCCATTGTGTTGCAGTATTTTGGCTTGACTAGCGAGTTTAATTTTCAACAACGTTGAAATGTATTTCCGTGTTTCAAAACAAACGTCTGAACATTTTGATTTGGTTGCCGACTTGCGGCCCAAATGACCAGAACTTGTCACATTTGTCTGTCTTGACCAGAAGAGTTTAAACCAAAATGCAACAATTGGTTACCAAATAGGGTTCCTTGCTGTTTGTTAACAGACTGGAATGTATAGGAAATGGTGGTTCCACAGGTTTTCTAAAAAACTTCTAATTTAATATCCTCACGTCACAAACTGAAGATGGAGCAGTGTGTGTGTGTGTGTGTGTCTGTGTGTGTGTGTGTGTGTGTGTGTGTGTGTGTGTGTGTGTGTGTGTGTTGGTGGTGCACTTGGTGCATAGGACATAATAAACAAATATATATATTTATTTTTAAATCTGAGTTTTTAAATTTTTATTTATTATGTGTCCTCTTTCAAAGGGCTTTAGTACAGTATATCACAGTACAGTATGGCCCATTCCGATTCCCTTCCCTACCCCTACGGCTCATTTTGGAGTGCCGCTCACTGGAGCCAAGGCCTCGGAACAGAGCCACAAGCCGTAGTGGTTGAAATATTTCCCTATGAAATGGGACAACCCTTCAAGACCCTGATACGTCATTGTTAGTGTCATAGAAAAGCATTGACGCTCGCGATTCATTCACAACTTAAGTTTTACGCTATCAATCGATCAAACAAGTCAATTAAAAAAGAACATTGCTTCAGTATCTGATCATGACAGAATAACGGTGCTCTGTAGGCTATCAACCTGGGGGCTATTCCACGTACGTTGGATTGGTATATCGGCGATTAAAAGAAAAGCCTCGTTCAGGCAACTCGTGATTGGGATTCAAGCCTCAAGTGATTCCTCGAACGAGGATCAGCCTTGTGTCATCAGTGTTCACAGAACACCTTTTTGGAAATACTCGATTTGGGCGGGTGCACGCAGACATAAAGAGCCCAGAAGAGTCGAACTGTCGAAATGAAGATACTACCCTGCGTAGCGGTCCTACTTACTGCGCAGCGGTCCTACTTGTTGCTCTTTATGAAGACGAGTGTGTGTGTGTGTGTGTGTGTGTGTGTGTGTGTGTGTGTGTGTGTCTTGAGGGGCTGGGTAGAAAGCAAACAAGCTACTACTACTACTACTACTACTACTACTACTACTACTACTACTACTACTACTACTACTACTACTACTACTACATGTGTTTATAAAATGTGTTACCTACATTTGTGTCAGAATTTAGAATCTGAATTATTTTTACTGGCCAAGTATATTCACACATACTGACCTGGTGCATAGGACATAATACAGTTTTTTACGGTCGCTAAGTCACAGTGTTCAATACTGAAGCCACAGTTTCACAACTCTTCATACAGTCTGCATTCGTAACACTCATGTTGGCCAATGACTTCATTCATATCTCAAAAGAAGCTCGTTCAACCACACACTGTCAACAATGTTCACTCAGAAGCATACACTGTCATTCATAACATTCTGACTTACAAAATACTAACAACAGGGAGCATTACATAGTTTGAATGATTTTCACAAGAATGAATATTTCATTATAAAAATGGTTTGATTTATAGTAATCATAGACAGAATAGTTGACTGTAAAACTGTAAAGTATTAGGCAACAAGAATGAATCAGAAACGCCACAATTTGCTTCTATCCTTTATTCTATCTTTTGCTTCTATCCTTTATATTCTGTTTTATCCTTTTTTTTCAGTAACTTTGCAGAAAGTAAGTTACGGTACATTTACCACAAAGTACACTACATTTACTTGTGTAAAATGAAAAGTGAAAAATAAAGTGGAAGATGCAAAGTTCAAATAAAAAAGAAAAACAGAAATTCCAGGGCTACAATACAATAGCAATCACACCAAACATGTCTCACTCCTGAGGATTTTGGTCCACCCTCTGGTCTGCATCTGGTCACATCTAATGTCTTCCCAGGCAATGCATCTAGTCTATTTCATTTCATTGTATATATTCTGCTACTGTAATATTTTCTAGACATTTCAATATGATTACTGCAAATAGTGAAAATACCACCGCTCATCCGTTATCAGACTTTGCCGAGGTTCTGGAACTGAAGAGTATCAATAGAGTGCAAAATAACAGCATCTGCACACTCAAACACTGTGCAAAAAAACAGTTTATTGCGAGCTTTCTGTCATAATATATGATAGGATATGATTACTGCAAAATTGCACCAAATAATTCAGTTTTGAATGTGTTCTTCAGAGTTTTGAACATGTTAGCAATGAAAAAATGTGTTGCAAATACATAGTATTGGGGGAGTTTGGGGGAGTTTGAATGAGAGAAGTGTTATGGCATTTGGAGAACGTAGTCATTGAATGCATTCTGTATGAAAGCAATGCACAAATCACAGAGAAAGAGTCACAGTTTTGTTCACATGGGTTTCTGCTCTGCTGACTGTATGAAGAGTTGTGAAACTGTGGTTTCAGTATTGAACATGGTGACTTAGCGACCGTAAAAAACTGTAAACAAATATATATAAAATGTTTTGCCCAGAAGAGTCGAACTGTCGAAATGAAGATACTACACTCCGCAGCGGTTCTACTTATTGATCTTTATGAAGATGAAAAATAAGATGTAAAATAGTGCAATACTGCCGCAATTAACAAGGCGAGGGAAATGGTTTGGCAAGAAATTCCTGACCGATTAAATGCGTAGGTCATACTAGCCCCTACTTATTGTTTTATCAAGGACCCCAATTGAAATAAGCCAGTGGCTTTCTTGGGTTTTTATCCTGTTAGTTGACCTTGTATGTAATATGTACTTTCATGTACCTACTTCTGCAAATCTTCTAATAAAGTTTTCAATCAATCAATCAATCAATCAATGTTCATATTTTAATAAATGAATATTCACTACTGTGGTGATATCAGCAGCAGGCTAATACACGGTCAGATAATTACGATGGCATATTCTAAGGATTCTTCTAAATAGACTGAACCCTACCACCAACAGGCACACATGTTCACAGGAACACATAACATGCGAATTTCGCCAAGTGCAAGCGCTCAATCAACCTCACCGTCACGAGATGAATCAGCATCACCTCGTTGATGGCCTTCCATACAATTACAGATTGTAATCAAGTGCAATACTGAAACACAACTGTGAACATTTCAAACCTGCAAACTGCGACACTTTAAATGAATGTGCAATAACACTATGTGCAATATGACAACCCTCGGGTACATAAGGTTCAGAGATAGGAAATGTTAGAATAGGTATAGCATAGCATAGAGTACAGCACAGTGTTTTATTTGTATACTATAGTATAGTATAGTGGATAGTGTACATAGCCTTTATTTATGTAAACCAGCTCTTTTCTCTTCTTGTTTTTAGTTTTTTTTCCCCCTAGCACCAGGGGAGCCCCGCCTCCCAAATTTCAATGACAATATGTATTTTCAATGGGGCCTCCCTAGTTTGGGCAATGAAAACATAAATAATAAAAACAGGATGCAAGAACTACCACAAACCACATCTGAATAATGTCAAAGTTTAATCATAGCTTAAACATTGTTTCAAATGACAAAAGTTGTTAAAATTATTGAAAATTGACTGAGGTTAAAACAGATTTTAAAAAGGTCGGTTTTGGTATCACATTAAAACAAGTGAGTGATAAAAATGAGATAAAAAGTAGCTGCCGGTCCAGTTAAAAAGACAAATTATGTCCTGGTACTCCTGGTTGTTTTTTACCTATTGTACTTGTAAAGCACTTTGACGTAAAGTGCTATATAAATAAAGTTATTATTATTATTATTATTAATTACAAGATTAATGATTCAGAACAAAAAGGATCTGATGTAAAAGTGATCAAATAAATAGAATAAATGGATACAGTATCTAAGATATTATTTAAATGACATACAATTGGCATTGTAAACATGTCTTTAAAAAGTAGCAACAGCAAACTGGCTTATTCAGAGAATCTCTTGAGTCTGAGAAGCAAAACGGAGAACTTTAGCCATCCTGTTTAATTATGGTCAAGATTGTTGCTTACATGCCGCTTCGACCAACAAGTTCAGATCTAAAAGATAAAATGACAGGATTAGGATTTCAGAATTGTTGCCATATCTTTAATCAAATGTTATAGGTTGGCTTAATTCACAATGTATTGTGGATGGATTGTCTTACCTGGAGATTTAGGTTGCTGTCTGCTGCTTTTGGTCTCCTGGGACAAACTGACATCATGCAGGGCATTGTTGACCTCTACATCCACGGCCTCTGCGTCCTTCACCTTGGTGCTGCTGAATTTATGAAAAAATTACATAATCCAATCTTGTTAATTTCAACCACAGAGTTCATGAAGACAACTGGTAATCATACTGTACATGACAAGTATATAGATTATATTTGCTTTCTTTGTGAACTGTAGCTGAATTCTTTTTAACTTGACCATTCCCATTAAGAACTACAGTGTATTCTTTGCTAACTAGACATGACAGGTTTCACAGCACTAACCTTCTGAGAGGCATTGATAGGGTTAGTCTCAACATCTAGAGAGCCAGGTTCCTGCTCCTCCATTTTCACTGGCTCACCCGCAGGACCACCGATTGTGATGGCTATTCCCTGAGGAACTTTCCCTGGGACTGCAATAATAATGGGCCCGCAAGGAGTCACTGGGTTGGCATCCATGAAAACAGGCACGGAGCTGGAGTTGGCAGAAGAGTCTGGCTGTGAAGAGACTGGGTGAGAGGAGCTGTGGATGGTGGTGGTGGGCTGAGGACCAGATTTAGGGGTGGCCAGGAAATGCTTATCTGGGGTCCCCACTTTTACCATGCGTATCTTGGGGGAAGCTTGCAGTTCACCAACTAACTGGAAGACTGTGTCTAGGTTGACAATGACATCACTTTTCTTGCTTTCCTGATTTTCACTGCTCTGCCAGTCCTGGTTTTGGTTTCCAGGAGACAGAAAGCCCACAGGACAGTTTGGCTAAAATATGGGATTGAAAATATAAATCTTATAGCTTGGCATGAAAGGCCTGCAATTTCATCTTTGAACAACTTTCTACCCATGTACTTATGAATTCCACATCACTGGAGATAGATTCGCAGAAATGGGCTGTTCACCTACCTAGTAATCGCTATAATGGGAGAATGAGGGAGATGTCTGTTGCGCACTCCCTGTCATGTCTGTGTCCACTGCTACTGGGGGGCAGCACTGGTACACTGATGGAAAACAAACACATTTTTAACTTAGATGAATGTTTATAAATCACAAATGCAGAGTCTTTCTGTACATATAACTGATGAGTGTTCACATAATTGCCTGGGGAAAAGAATCCAGGTCGGTATTGTGCATGCTGGGGGATAAAACCATTGAACTTCGGCCCAGGGATTGCAAGGCCTTGTGAACCCTGCTGAATATGCACAGTGGTTGGGCTTGACTGCGGACAGGAAGCGTCTGCAGGAAACCCGTGGAAGACCGATATTGGGATTCCCTTGTCTGTGTAGAATATTGTAGGTGTGGAGGCATCACCATGACCCAAGACCCAGCCACGAGGTGGGATTGGGGTCCGATCATACTCCTTCACAGACTGTGATACGTTCTGGTGATATCGGTAAGGAGATGCTCTATGTCCTTCTCCAATATACACAGAACCTGTAGAAACATTGAGAGATCAACAGTATTTATTTATTTTTGCATTAAACATACAAACTGGGTGGTTCTGGTTCACACTAAGAATGTTCTTTGTAGTGTAAGACAGCTATTGATTTACTTGAATAATTGTTTATTACATACTTGGGAACTGGTATGATTAACAATGTACCTCTTCTGTTATTGTTTAGTTTTCTACTATTACATGGGACATAACCTCCCCCACGGATACTAGTTGTGGTTGTTATGCCCTGTTGTGTACATGTCTCTGTGAAATTCAATAAAAAAATATTAACCACAAAAAAAAAAATGTACCTCTTTTCTCTACTTTAGGCCTACCACCATTTGCGGTCGGCAGTCGGGGAAAGCGATTAGGTGGCCGACAGTTCACCTCTAACCCAGCTTTCATCTTGGCCTTGTTACTGCTGGTCAGCCTCTTCAGATTGACCAGGAGTTCAGGACGGTCCTGTCTGAACTGTGGGTTGTGGAAGTGATGGAGGATCCCGCCGGTGGGAGACCTGCCAGTGGCACCATCCTCCTGTTTGTCTGGGTCGACCACGACCTTCTTGAACCCGTACAGGTTCAGCTGGCGGACGAAGCTGGTGAAGTTAAACGTTTTGAACACGTCCACGTGTTGAACACGTCCATCAAACGGCTGCATCTGGGGGGACAGCAGCTCAGCCTCAAACAGCTGCTGGTCTATGATCACACCTTCCCCAGAGGCGTCCCAGCGGATAGACGGGTTCTTGGGGTTGATGACCAGACTCCACATCTTCGCGGGGAAGTTGTTGGGGTTTATGGGGATGGTCCCCATAAAATAGTGTTGGTTCATATTTTATATATTCTCATATAATCTGTTGAGAAACACAAAAATAGTGGACAGAAGTTCACTATAAGACATGAAATCAGAATGCCTAATGTAATGACGTGTATTCTGGAAATGTTGGACATTAACCAATGTTAACCTTATGTAGTTTCATTTGAAAGTATTTCACTCCGGCCGGGGAGAGAACGGACTATTCTGACTAGCACAACAAGTCCGCTAGCGATTAAGCTAACAGTCGCTAACAGTTTATCACTCGAGTGGTCAAGATGTTCTGGCGATACTTATCGTTAGGAAACTAACTAACTCTAACCAGCCGATTTATACGACGATATCTGTATTGTATTGCCGTGTTTGTATTCATTTAATTACAATTACAAGTTCAATACACCATACCGTTATTCTCTGACCGGGGCTCCGTGTCGTGTCTCAGAGGCAGAACCGTTGACAGAGTTCAGAATACCGTTGGAGTTTGAATTCCAGAGACCGTCTGAGCTCGAGACCATCACCATGACCACCACCTTGACCAATAATAATAATTAATAATAATAATAATAATAATAATAATAATTTAATTTTAATAAGAATACTTTTGCCATTTAGCAGACGCTTTTAATCCAAAGCGATTTACAATTACGAATTACAGGGACGTTCCCCCTGGAGTAACTGAGGGCAAAGTGCCTTACCCAAGGGCACACTAGTAGTGGTGTGGCTTCAGGCGGGATTTGAACTCCCAACCTTCCGATCACAAGTCCAACTCACTATCCACTAGACCACCACTAATTTTCGCGGCTCGGGCGAAGAAAGATGGTCTTTGTATGTGGGGACTTAAATATAGATTTGTTGAACCCAAATGAACACAAACAAATTAGAGACTTCATGGACACAATGTACAGTATAAGTCTATTTCCTACAATCTTAAAACCAACCAGAATAACAAGTAACAGTGCTACTTTAATAGACAACATTTTTACCAATGAAATTGGGAGTAAAATTGTAAGTGGAATGCTATTAAATGACATAAGTGACCACCTTCCTGTTTTTGCAACCATACAGAACTGTACCAAGATTAAAACTCATAGAAATTCCGAAACTCAGAAATGGATTCGTAACAGAACATCAGAAGCTATAGAGGCTCTGAAGGGAGATTTAAGGAAGCAAAGCTGGCATAGGGTCATTTCAAACAATAATCCAAACAAAGCTTATGATGAATTTCTCTCCACATTTTTCACCTTGTATGACGTACACTGTCCACTACAAAAACAGAGAAAACACAAATATGAAGACAAGCCCTGGATTACAAGAGGACTAGAAAATGCATGCAAAAAGAAAAATATACTATATAAACAGTTCTTAAAGGACAGATCAAAGGTAGCAGAAAATAAATACAAAACTTACAGAAATAAATTAACTAGTATAATGAGATACAATAAAAAGGAATATTATAATAAACTATTGGAACAACACAGAAGTAATACACAAGGTACATGGAAAGTGCTAAACAGCATAATTAAAAAGGGTACAAAAAAATCGGACTATCCAAATTACTTTAATAAAGATAAACTAAACATAACTAAACCAAAAGAGATTGTCGATGAGTTTAATGATTACTTTGTCAATGTTGGCTATAACTTAGCAAATGAAATTGTGGACCCGATAACGAAGGACGGTGTAGACGAAGATATTATTGATATAAACACCAACACCATATTTCTGAAGAAAATTGAAGAGAAGGAACTGATTGATGTGGTAACCAAATTTAAGAATAAAAAATCTACAGATTGTAATGACATAGATATGAGACTAGTAAAAAATATTATAGAATATATTGCAAAGCCACTGACTCATATCTGTAACCAATCATTTCAAACCGGCATATTTCCCAACCAAATGAAATTAGCAAAGGTCATTCCTATCTACAAAAATGGAAACAAGCACAGTTTTTCCAATTATAGACCACTTTCTCTCCTTCCTCAGTTCTCAAAAATATTAGAAAAACTGTTTGTAGTAAGACTGGACGATTTTATAGAAAAACAAAACCTACTGAGTGACCATCAATTTGGATTTAGAGCAAATCGATCCACTACAATGGCAGTGATGGAATTGATTGAAAAAATATCCACAAAAATTGAAAGTAAAGATTATACTGTTGGGATATTCATAGATCTAAAGAAAGCATTTGATACTATTGATCATAGATTATTAATAAGAAAACTTGATAGATATGGAATTAGAGGGATAGCAAATTTATGGATTAGAAACTATCTTGATAATAGTAGTTCTGTTTGCAGATGATACAAATTTATTTTGTTCTGGCAAAGATTTGGAGCAGCTTCTGGATACAGTGGAAACGGAACTAAAAACTATAAAACGATGGTTTGACACAAACAAGTTGTCATTGAACTTAGAAAAAAACTAAACTTATGATATTTGGAAATCGAAAAATTAATAGACAAGTACAAATCAAGATAGATAATGTTGAAATTGAAAGAGTTTATGAAAACAAATTTTTGGGAGTTGTTATAGACCACAAACTATGTTGGAAAACACACATAAACTACTTAAAGACTAAAATATCAAAGTCTATTGCAATACTGCATAAAACGAAAGACATACTTAATCCAAATTCATTACACATATTGTACCGTTCTCTAATAGTTCCATACATAACCTACTGTGTGGAAGTGTGGGGAAACACATACAAAACAATCACAAATCCAATTTATTTACTACAGAAAAGAGCTATACGAATTATAAACAGAGCTGCCTATCAAGAACCAACTAACGAATTATTCATAAACACCTATGATCTAAAATTTAAAGAATTGGTGGACTTCAAAATGGCACAAGTAATGTATAAAGTAAAAAATAAGATGCTTCCAGACTGTATCCAGAGACTATTTCAAGTTAGACAGAGTAATTATGAACTCAGAGGAATATGTATGTTTATGAAAACAAAGATTAGAACAAATGCAAAACAAAGATGTATAACAGTTAAAGGAGTTAATTTGTGGAATACTTTTGAAAAGGAAATGAAAATGTGTAGTACATTAAAAGGATTTTAAAAAATATTTAAAAATAAGATGATTAACAAGTATAAAACAGAGGTTTAAATATAGTTTTTTTTTGTTTTTGTTTTTTTGAACTTTTTGTTGACATGCGTAAGTGACATTTTGTTTATAAAAGTTTCAATGTTTTGATTATGCATTCATGGGGGGACATGCATACATGTAACAAGGGTAGGCGCAATAAGCCACGGCTTCAGCCTACACCTTTTTGGTCCTGATGTTATAAATTGTGACTATGTACATTTTCTTATATCTGTATTGTGAATTGTATAGGGGACCAAAATAAACATTCTCAATCAATCAATCAATCAATCAATCAATCAATCAATCAAAGAAATTGGCTAATTCAAACCATCTAACATCCAATCTAATCCAATTGGCTAAATCCAATTTAGGCAGTTTGCGATTTTTTTTTTTTTTAGAAATGCAGAAATTCACATATGCTATGATTATTCATTATTGCTTTTTGATTGATATCTCCTATAAATAACGACCTCTTGGGTAACAGGCTACCTGTAAAGACCATTCATTCATACATACTCGAGGACCGTGTCTGTGCGTGCGTGCGTGCGTGTGTCACTATCCATCATCTCTCCAAACCCCACTAGATGGCAGCAGTGTCACACATGTGTGCACTGAATGAAAACACACATGCCAAAATGGAAAAACAAAACAATTGATTTGTCCCAACTAAGGAGTGCGTTTCAATTGAAACAATACGCTCAGTGACTGACTTGATATAGGCTTTATTTTAAGCAAGTGATAGACATATCAAGCTTCAATCATAGGGCTACATGGTAATTGATTTTTGCAAGGATTTACAATGCAATCTATCGTACACTTGCAATTGAGACTCGTCGGAATTTTAGTTGTGGAGATGATTATTTATTTTTATGAAAATATAGTAATGACCTGTGCTCTAATTGTATCTTATCAGAGCAGAATTTCAACTTCCCCACAGGAATTGGTAGGCTATTTCCTGTTACTATGCTGTGTCTCGATCTCGCCGACTGTTGACCAAGAAGTTGTTGATCTAAACTGGCACAGTGCCTGTGATAAGGGCCTTTGGGAGAAGTAGACTACACACCATTGCTGTGTGTGTGGGAGGCTAGAAGGAAAGCGTAGCCTTTTTCTCGCAGACAGATCGGGGGACATTCAGGGAAGTTTAATATCTAATGTTTCATGAATTAAGAGTTGTTAGAACCCGCTCATTAAAAACACCTGGTATTTTCTCTTTCACATGAACTGGGGGACATGATGGCTGAGACGCCTCGAGACTGCCCAGGCTATACCACCTGTGACAGATACAGACACACGTGTGTGGACAAGCAGACACAGAGGACCCACCAGGAGGATGGCACACACTGTTACCTTCAATCTGAACCCTTGTCAAATGGATTCTGAGTATGAGTAAGTAGCTCTTCCCTCCTCTCTGTATTGACCAATGTTTTGTATGTGGACCCATGTGATTAGTTGCTCTTTTTTTTTTATTTTTTATAGCTAATCATATTGTCTGTGTACTTTATGGCTCCTGTTATGTACAAACTGCTGTTGCAGTTTATGCTCAAACTGTTTTCACTTGCTCCCAAACGTACAGTATGGTTACCGTACAACTGTGTTCAGTTCAGCTCTGCTATATGCATAACACATGGTTGTATATCCAGCTAGTTTTCCTCTCTTTTTAGTTGCAAATTCACATACTGCCCTTGTATGCTATTACACTCTGTTATTTTATTTCAAGGCCAAGATCGAAGTAGCCTACCCTATCTTAAGTTTCCATTGTTTCAGCTCAAGGTTGTGGTGGCCAAAATACAATATGTTTATTATTGTACATGAAGTGCTGTATCTTATATTAATGTCTTGTGTGCTTCTATTTGACTGATATTGTCATTTAAACCGTATTTGCACATTGTTTTTGAAGCCTGCTTTGCTCTTTGTCCTCTGTCCTGTTTCATTTGGAAGCAGTGACTTCAGTTGTCTTGGGAACATTCTCTGGAGAACTGGGAAACCATAAGACCTAGGCCTACACTTCATTCATGACTACTATGGGTTTTGTTTTCTATTTAGATATGTACAATGAAGTATAACATTGATTTCTGTCTGCATCTATAGCATGATGTCATGACGTGTCTCTATTGCACAACATTCCCCAGGAACCTTGGAGCTGATGACATGGCTCAGGTCTGTCAGCTCTTCAGGGAGCCAGGACCGGATGTTGAGGGCAAACCTGAAGCCCTGGAAATGGAGGACCTCACAAGGCAAGAAAGAGGTAACTCGAGTGGGCTCTGTTTACGGAGAAACGAATGAGCATGAAATAGCTCTTCAAACATAACATTCGGCAAATGTACAGCACCAGTATGTCTTATTAATTCTCATCTAATCTCAACCGTGTTTTCCCTCACAGAGCGTGGAGGGATGAGGACAGATGAGAGCAGGCTGGAAATAGGTGATGCACCCATTCAGGCACGCCCTCTGATGAGGAGCCGCTGGTCTGCTGCCACCCAGAGGGTTCTCTCCTCCATGCCCAGTCGCACTGCCGGTAAGATCACCCTCTTAGCCAAACCAGGGCAAGGATTTTGGGGGATTTGTGAATATTTTGATAGTGTGATTTTTTGGTTGTTGTTGCAGGAATGGCCTTGTTAAGGTTAAGGTTATACTGCATATTCTGCTGTTAACATTTGTTGAGTTCTCCCATGTGTTATCTTACTGTGCCAGGAGTTTCAAACCCTAGCTTGAGTAGTGTCTGTGGCCTTGCCACTCTCTATAAAAGCCTCTGACTTTACAGTACCATATCTCCTCACACAGGACAGAGTCGCGTTGCAATCATCACCCAGTGCAACAACCGTTCCACTCAGCTGCGCAAGTATCGCCAGACCCAGCCCGCAATCCGAGACATCGCCCACTCTTCCAGACCTTGTAACCGTGACTGGCACAGAGGAAGACTTGGAAGATGTCTGTGAGGAGGGTGAGTGTCACTCCCAAACCCACTTGTCAATCCTCTCCTAGTCACAGGTCCTTTCACCGGGAGTTGCCCTCTACATATGTGGGACATTTAAAGCCAGACCCTACTGCATCTACTGAGAGTGATGCTGTTGGAGGGAAGCCACTCTGGTGCGATTGCAGCTCTCTAGAATTTGGTTTAACAGACAGTTGTCCCTCTCCAAGTCTCTCCACTGGGAGTCAGTGTTGGCTGTGTCTGTGGGATTTGCTGCAAGCAACAAGACAAATGGCAGTGAAAATGGTTTAGCTGATGTGCTTGGATTACAGAGACCAAGAGGGAGCAGCTGGTGAATAACCTGCACAGTCTGTCTGTGGCTGACCGAATGTGCATGCTGCGCACCATGCCTTTCAGTCTGGCAGAGAAGACTGAGCTGAGGTATGGATTGTAAATCATCATGCAAGAATGACACACAAAACGTGTTTAGATCTTCAAAGATTCCACCTTATGCAGTTATAATCTTCCCTTAGAAAACGTGTATTCAGTGACAGAGACTCCAACTTAAGCAGTGAGGCTCCCTGCTATAGCACCCTCCATATTTACATTTTGAGAGTGAGTATAATTTAATAAATACTGTCACAGAGAAAGACTGTTGAGAAACACATGGCTTGGTTCGTTATCAGGCAAACTGAGATGGAAGGCATGATGATAAGATGTGTGTGTTGGTGTCTGTGTATTTCCCAAAGGTCTTGCACCATGGCATGTTCGGCTGTCTCTTCCTGAGTTTCCTGCAGCTGTGGCAGGTGGCGACGAAGAGGCTGAGCGCCCGTTTTGGCACGGGGGTCCTCTCCTACTTCCTCTTCCTCAGGATCCTCCTCCTCTTGAACATCCTCCTCTTCCTCATCAATGGTTTGTTGGTGGTCATCCCCCAGGCCGTCAACCCTCCTGACCGTGTTCCCAGTGACAGCACTTTCACTGGGCTGGAGCTGCTCACTGGGACGGTAAGAAGGGAGTTAAAGTCTGCACAACACAATTTCACATGAATATACAGTAATGCATTGTTTAAGTTGTTTCATGTTGCTTTCTCAACACTCAACACTCCCACCTCTGCTCCCTCTCAGGGTTTCCTCTCTGACAGTGTGATGTTTTACGGCTACTACGCCAACTCCACCATCAACAAGAATTGTAAACCTGCTCTGACCAGTGATGCCTCCGACCCGGTCTGTGACCCTCAGGTGTCAATAATAATATTATTATAAATATAATATATTAAAAAAGATTCTCTTGGGCCCCTGTCAGTGCTGGGCCCTTAGAATCGTCCTAACTTACCCCCCCCAGCGGCGCCCCTGGCTGTTGATGTGGTGAAATGAGTAGCCTATGGCTAATTAAAACTTGTAAGTCCCATCGCTGTGTGGGCATGATTCGCGCGCGTAAATGAGAACATTTCGCACTGTTATTTTGGAGACCCCCACAAAGCTCAGCTTATAACTCGAACCCTGGGCATAGTGGTATTAACCGCTGCCATAGTATCAAATCCCCTAACCCTATTATTATTATTATTATTATCTATCACCCAGTTTGAAGCAGTATACAAAGCATTAATATCTTCATGTCAGACCAACGTATGTTAATGGTTTGCCAGTTCTGGTCACACCGAACTGTATCACTCACCATCACTGGGTGTGGTGAAAACCAGTTCCTGATTAGGATGTTTCCTAACAGTCTCATACCAACCATACCAATAGTCTCATACCAACAGTCTCATAACCAATAAGATATCAGATCATGTGAGGTATAATAAAACATTGTGAAGTTACTGGAAGTCACATTCTTACCTCTGTGTGTCCATCAGGTCGGCGACAGAACTGGAGGTTTATTTTACGAGTAGCCTGATAGATGATATTCACACTATTTCAGTGCAACAGTGTTATCCTGAGTATTTAGAAAGTGTACTGAGTATCTTTTTAAAAGTGAGCATTTGCCCAATCCAGTACTTACATTATATTTTGTACTTGTAGACATGAACAAAAATATTTTCCAAATCTCCACCACCTCCATCTCCAGGTAAGATTCATGTTTAGATTTAGATTGTGTGTGCAGATGTTTGTAATGTGTCAGCATCTTTATCAAAATATATATTCCATGTGTTTCACAGCTTTTCAAAAGGAATGGAGGACCACACCTCTAATTACATTGCATTGTGCAACAGTGGATTGGTTTGAAGATTTTAAAGTCAAACTGAAACAGGCTTGCTTCCCCCTGACAGTGACAGAGAAGAAATGCTGCAGATGTTTTGACAATATACACCATCAAACCCTCAAGTGAAGCATGTGAGAGTGCTTCTCCATGGACCTGTTGGAGCAGGCAAGTCCAGCTTCATCAACTCAGTCAACAGTATTTTTCAGGGCCAAATGACGAGTGTCGCCTTGGTTGACGCAGCTCAGGCAGGTGGCAGCTTTACCAAACAAGTAAGTGAAAAACAGTAAATAACAATTGTCTGAATAATTATTTTACCAGAATTGTTTGAGTTTACTTCACTTTAAAACCAGAGAGAACAACACATTGACAGTAGAATTTATATAATAATAACTCATGAAATTGTTATGTTTTCAAAAATCTTTTAATAATAATGTTCATTGTATTTGACAGTATAAAACCCACACCATTGAAAATGGAGACCCAAGAACCTTCTTCCCCTTTGTCTTCAATGATGTCATGGGCTTTGAAATGAGAGACGCAGGAATGCACCAGACAGACATCATCAGTGCCTTGAAAGGACATGTGAAAGAGGGTTACAAGGTAAGGCACATGTAAACAAATTAAAACACGACAACAATAACCAAACAGTCAATGACATTGATTTGAAATCATTGTGTCTCATCCTTGGCTAGTTTCATTACGTGTCACCATTGTCAGAAGCGGACCTGTGCTACGTCAATTGCCCGAGTTTTGAAGACAAAGTTCACTGCCTGGTTAGTATAATACCAGCTGACCAATTACCTATAATCAGCCATGATGTCATCAAGAAAATGAGGGAGGTCAGACTATCTGCCAGTGAATTGGGTAAGAAATTCTTACATTACAATACATTAATTTTGTTGGTGCACAATGTTGTGTATGTGTTGTGTTATCGTTCATCCATCCTCTATGCTTGCTTCTTAGAATACACCTAGAAAACATAGTCAAAACAGGTTTTCACTATGTTTCTAATCCTAAATCTCCACCAACCTCCCCTGATGTCGATTGACGATAATAACTTATTATCAAGACAATGCATGACTACACATACTGAGGCCTTTGACTATGTGCTACAAGGAACTGATGCAGATCACTTGTTGATTCAATCTGTTTCTATTTATGTTGACAGGGATTCCTCAAATTCTCCTCTTAACCAAGGTGGATGAGAGCTGTCCATTGGTAAAGAAAGATCTGAAGAATGTCTACAAAAGCAAATATATCAAGGAACAGGTGAATAAGAACACTGCTTTTTATAAAGTTTGATAAAGCCTTAAAAGCAAAAGGATGGTTTTGCTATAATTATATTATGTTATAGATCTATAGTTAGTAGTATAGTATAGCTATAGATCAATAGTTTTGGCTACTGACTATGTCTAGAGGTACTGTAAAGAATCGGTATTATATGAGAGCAAAAACCTGTCCAAATGTATCATCTTAATAATAATAATAACTTGAATTTCTATAGCGCCTTTCAAACAACCCAAGGACGCTTTACAATTCTAAGATGGTCAGACAGACAAAACAGAAAACAAACAAAGCAAAACTGAAACATTGACTAGGGGCTAAAGGCCTTGGTGAACAGATGGGTTTTCAGGGCTAATTTGAAGGAGTCCAGGGTGGGGGCGTTGTGGATCACTATGGCTCATTCAATGTAATTTCAACATAATTCTTTCATTAAAGATGTAGCAATGTTCAATAAGACTTGGCATTCCAATGACCTGCATCCTGCCAGTGAAGAACTACCACGAAGAGATCGACTTGGATGACAACATGGATGTTCTGCTGCTGAGGGCGCTGAAGCAGATAGTCAAGTTTGCAGACGACTTTATCAAAAGGTAGGGGAGGATGAGCAGTGTGTGCAGGACCTGGTCGCATGCATGCATGAGTTTGACTCCTTCCCGTTCGACCCGGCCTCACCCACCCTCCGCACCCTAGTCAGCCATGCCTGCCTCTGATGAGCTCATTGCTGACTTCAACTCAGCCCGTGCTGCAGGAGAGGAGAAGTTGACCAGCATTTTACGAGACAGTGTTCAGTAAGAATAACTCCCTCCATGCATCCGTCCCATTGAGCAAACGCTTGACATTTGCCAAGGGGCCATGCACGAAGAATCCCGGGGAGGAACCCAAGGTTCTGCTGAGATGGAGCAGGATGCTCTCAAGGCAGTGATCGACCTGGTTGAACAAATATATATATATATATATATATATGGTGGTGAGTCAGGAGGATGTATGTCAACTGCTTCACTTCAAATAAGGCCTCCATAGCAACAGTACTTGTGTTATGGTCCTTGTCATATTTTGTGTGTGTGTGTGTGTGTGTGTGTGTGTGTGTGTGTGTGTGCGTGTGTGTGCGTGTGCGCCCGTGCATGAGTGTGGTTGCAATGCATCTCTCACACACTCGAGTTAATGACAGTTGATGTTCAACATCGTCCCTTGGCGGCCAACTCATGAAAGATGCATGGGGATGAGACATCTCTGCGCCTGAATATGCTTATGGTGCAATCTGACACCCCAAGACAAGTTTATTACCCTGTCAGATAGGATTTACCATCGCCAGTGGCTCTCACACACTAGCCTGCTGCTGTGACCACTGATACACTATACTATACTGTACAATACAAAGGTAAAAAAAAAAAAAAAGTATACCATTTGCCATCTACTTGATCTGTCCCAATTCTCTCTGCCTTTCTCCCTGGATATTACTACTATACACCTATATACACTTATCCATAGACACAAGCTCAGTTATGATAGCTTAATAAGCATGTTATAATCCAGTTTTGACCAGAGGTTTATGCTTCACCAAACATTTACATGTTTCATTGGTTTTACGACGGATGCAAACTGGAAAAACAGAGCTGTTTCGGTTTGAGTCCGTCCTAAATCAATGAAACACATCAAAGTCAAAAGTGGGTTATAACGTTCTTATTAAGCTGCCATAACCTCATGAAGGTAGTAGGACTTGTAGTTTCCCCTGGGCCACGTGGAAGCTTCCGCGCCTTGGTCACGGCCAGTGTTTAGTCAGGCCCTGGGTGGTTCTGCCTGGGTGGCAGTGTGTGGACACCTCTGTGTCCTGGTGTACTTAGAGGGTGTGGGAGCGTCGGAGCCATGCAAGGAGGGATTTCACTTCGGAAATGGGAGTTCATGGGCTTTATAGTACATCGGCCTCCCGTGACAGCACGGTTAACCCACACTCTTCCATTGCGGCAATGTGGCAGTGCTGTTTTTTTTCCTCTTCTAATTTGCTGACCCTCATCACATTCGGATCACATTTGGATTGTGTAGCAGGCTGTTAAATGTCGTGCAGCTGTCTATTTATTACTGCGGTGTGTGTGTGTGTGTGTGTGTGTGTGCGTGTGTGTGCGCGAGTGTGTGTGACCAGCGACGGCGGAGGTTTTAAGTGAGGTTGCTGGCCTTTACTAACATCCCACTCTGTCTCCATGGTAACAGGACACAGCGGGTCAGGAGCGGTATCGGACTATCACGACGGCCTATTACAGAGGAGCCATGGGCTTCCTGCTCATGTATGACATCACCAACCAGGAGTCCTTCTACGCCGTGCAGGACTGGTGAGGACATTTACATTTGAAGGCGTTTAGCAGACGCCTTTATCCAAAGCGACTTACAACAAATACATCTCGTGAGCTTAGAATTATAAGGTTCTATCTCCGTTTAGGGTAGTTCAGAGATATTGAGCGTCAAAGTTTTTACATTCCATTATGTTCTGTGAGATGGAACCTTTGTATTTTATGAATTACAAACTCAAAAATGTCAACATTAAAAAAATAACACCACACAGGCATTAATAAACACCTAATGGATCGTGATCAGATTATGTAAAAAAACTCATTATTAACATTATTAACAAACATTATTTTATAATCCCAAAGACTCGAAACCTAGCATGGATATAGTGACTGTTATGTTCTTGCCACAGTTCTGAAGGCATGTATGATTCAGCTCAATCCACAAGCTTTCCACAACCCAAGCTTTTGTCTTTCAGCTTCGGCTTTCAGCTTTGCCTGGTTCAGAATGTGGCTGTGTGTGTTACTTTTGACTGTGTTGTATGACCTGTGGTATGCTGCCCCCATGTGGATACCGAGTGGCACTGCAGCTATAATGGATGCACTTGTGGAAGTATGGTTTTTACCGGCTGTGTCCTTTACTGGGGGGGCCTAGAAGCCTGGCATAGGAGGCTGTTGCTAGTGACATCTGGAATGTTTATCTACACTGACTCGTCCTGAAAATGATATGTTTCTACTGAAGGCCTACCACTCAACATATGTGTACCGTGTCTATCTGTGGTGATGACTACCATGCCAAAGTTTCTCTATTTTACTGGATACTTGAAGTCCTGACCTGCACTGTCTGATATAATGAAAGAGATGTTTACTGTATTCACAATCAGTCATTAGGCTCGATGAGAAAGAAAGAAATGTTCCTAACTGTTTCAGTTATCTGATTTTGCTGTTATGAAAAACCTGAGAGATCAGGCTTATTATGAACGCCTTAAAATGTCATTTTATCATCACTAAATAAATGTTCCTCTCTCTATATCCTCACACGAATTAAATAAAGAATGTCGTTTAAAACTATTTGGTTTTTTCTTTTTTTTCGTCTTCTCAAAAATGTCAATAAGTAGCCTACACAGTCACGGATCAATTCAGATTCAGATTAGATTTAATTGCCATTGACAAAGTACAAAGATGACCAAACGCAGTTTCACACAATTTCCTGTACACATTAACACACAAATGATGACAATTCCTGGTAGTGGTCAGTTTCCGGTAGTGTAGTGGTTATCCCGTTAACCTGAAAGTTCCCCAGTTCGAAAGTGGGCGGAAATAATCTGTTACTGCATTTCCTTGTCTGGTACTTGTACTCTGACAATGAAGTTGAATCTAATCCAGTGTGTCTTGTGTGTCTTGCTTTGCACTATTAACACCCTTGAAAAAGATAACACTAGATCACACTAGTTCTCTTGCGTTATGCCTTGAATGCCTTGTGATGATGGTGCATGTTAGTGGTGTAACCCTTCACATGTATCTGAGTGTAATGAGGTTATCTTTTGTAGTGGATGTATTGATGTGTTGTGTGTTTGCCGTCACGTAGAAATGCTTGGGGTTTTGGACAGGGTTTTGGGTTGAGGGGAGGGGGCCTTGAAAAAAGGGGGGCTAGGGGCCCCAGGGGCTATGATAGTCTTGATCAGGCCTTACAAGAACATTGATTGCTTCACTTGTATTGATTTGAAAATCGGAAATCTACAATTTTAAGAGGGAAAATATGCTGATTGACTTATGTTAGACACAATGTGCATTTCCTCTGGTACAGTACAGTGTGTTTTTGCTCAGTGGCCTTAGCATGTGACTTCTCTGTCTCAGACATAATCACATTATATTTGCATGTCTCAATCATATTTTCCATTCATAAAGAGGTACACAAATAGAATTGGAGGATGGTTTTATTTATAAAGTTAACTACGTACTTACAATTCCCAACTAATAACTATGCAACCTCATAATGACAAGAGTAGCTTGTGACAACAGTTATTATTACACACGTTAAAAGGATACATGTAATAGGGGTTTAGAATTCCTCCAGGCAAACTGTGCAGGATATTATCCCAGTGTTTCGGCTCCTTTCCCTGTTTGAAAAAAAGGAAAAGATGGACAACCTTGTGTTTGAAATAAGTGTGGCATGCTGCTTTGTCTTTGAAACCGAGGCTTAGTTGTGTTGTTGGTGTATACTAGCATAGACTTTAATACAATAGATGAATGGCCTACATTTTGACATCACATGACTTTTCGTGATTGCAGAATGGACAGGTGAACTGGGTGTCCAGGTCTCCTGTCAGCTTCTTCTTGGGAGGGGGCTTTCTCTTGGACTTACGGCGTCCCATGGCTGTGTTCACGTGGAGCTAGGGTTGCCACCCGTCCCTTAAAATACGGAATCGTTCCGTATCTGACAGTTAAAAGATGCGTCCCGTTTTGAACCAATACGGAACGCTGTTTGTTCCGTATTTTCAATCCACCCGCATTGCGTGATTCCTCCAATATATCATACAGAGCTGCCAAGTCTTTTATTTGAGAAATTCCTTTAAATAAAGCTACCGGACACGAGTTTCGTGGCATCTTTCTGCACGCACGTTAACTTGAGTCTGCAATCGAAGCGGGAGGCGCGCGCTGCTGGAAGAACCTGTGCTCACTCGAGCTGCACGTAAGTCTTAGAACGTAGCAAGCAGTGTTGCCAGATTGGGCTACTTTTGGTCACACTGGACGGGTGGATTCGGCAGCTTTTAGACTGGTTGGGCTGGAAATGGTCAATTCAGTCTGGCAACCCTGGTAGCAAAATATGTGCATGTACGTATCTGGTAGCCTGGTACTTTCAAATCGCAAGTTGTTTTATCGTCTGTTCTCTTTTTCGGGGTGATGGAGGAGAGATTGGCAGTGAAATATCCATGATGGGACTTTGCTCATCATCCTCCGTCCTCTCACACTCATGTTTTCGCCGCTCCATCAATCTTCTGTTATTCAACACGAGTGTGAAAACGGATTGTATCCTTTATCTCAAAGACACTATGGCATACCGTTTCTAAAATTCAATTAATATTCACTTAATTTGGGTGAGATGATAGGCCTACTTTGCAACTTTACAGTTTTGGTAACTGTTTTTTGTTTCTCTACTGTAAATTAATATAACATTGTTATTATTATTATTATTATTATTAAATACAATGTACAATACAAATACAACAATTGCGGGGTCCCTCAAAATAAAAATCGCACATCAATCCCAAAGGCCTCATTCGGACCCAGGAAAAACCCTGGTATGTCCTGTATAACATGATAGCCATCTATGAGCAATGCACTGTATATAAGATGATGACCAAGGGTATTTCTGCTGCTGACCAAGGGGCTGAGTCCTGTTGATGGGTCCCAATTTTCTTTTAGACTCTGTAGGCTACTGTATTTGTTTATTAAGACTTACATAAATATGATATATTGTCTGAATTTGTCTTGTTTTATCAAATGTTACAATTATTTTTATTTCTTGTGCTGGTTTATTATGAACAACATGTAAAATTGCAGGAAACTAGCTCAAATAATTGTGTGGGAGAGAGGCACAGTTTTGGGTCGCTCCACCGCCAAAAAAAATCTCACTCCAAACTTTTGGTGAAACTTGGCAGCCCTTAAGGCTTTATTGAAACGATGTTTAACTTATGATTGACTGGCACTGGCGCCCCCACCCGCCCTTGGGCCCGTGGTGGTCGTGGTCCCGAGGAGCGGGGCCCCTACTGCGAGGGGTGTCCCTTATTTCTCTGACTGAAAGGTGGCAACCCTACGTGGAGCTGACTTCTTCAGGACAGCAACAAAATAAATCACAACACCGAAACCGTGAGCCTTGTTTACTCAACGTAAACTAAACTACCCCAAGCAACAATATGTCACATTATAAGATCATCACTTTTCGTGAAGTCGTCTAAGAAATCGTGTTGTTGACAAATGTTAAGTTATTTGTCCCAAAAGCTAAATACAAGTTCGACATCCAATCGACTATCACATATCTCAGACCAATTATAATGGAGAATACACGATTATCTAGAACTAGGAATGACAGGATGTTTAACATAAGATATGTTACTTGTTCAGTGTTTACCTTGGAAGCGCACGTTTCGGGATTGAGTGAAAGGAGGAAGTCTGACTGCGAGATTCACGACATCCGGAAGTTGACAGTAAAGTCTGTCATCTGATTGGCGTAAAAGTTACAGCGCTCTCCGCGAACTATTGGTTTGGAGAACTGTCTGTCAATTTGATTGACAGTGCCCTTCCTCCACCTCTTCTTTCGCCTCCCTTAACATCCACAAAGTGGCGCCAAAGAAAATCGCCATTTGACGACAGCCTGCCGTATTTGTAAATAGTATTTGTACTTGTACAACATTGTACTTGTACAACAAGTATTTGTACAACAGTATTTGTAATACTTACACACAAACGTGGCGAGTGACCTGGACGTCCACAGCGCTGGAAAACTTCCCTGACTGAAAACAGGTCGAGCAAGTGCTTCAACCAAGGGGGTAGGTTGCATTAGCCAGTCAAGCTAACGACTAGCTAGTTAAAGAGACAGGCCATCTAGGCATCTGGTAAGTCCATGACAACATGTAGCTAGCTAGCTAAGAGTTTAGCTTGATGCTAACAAGTTACCTCAGTGACATCAGTGACACCTTTAACTTAACAGTTTTAGTTTGCAATAGACTAGACCACTATCATACAACACAATTGCATCTTTGTTTTTTAATAAAACTAATAAATTCACGAACTTTTACTAAAAGTTTTTAGGACTCAAACTCTTTGGACAGAGTCTAATTCAGAAAAATACCTACAAAATTCAAGACCTCTTAAAATCGTGATAAGACTTTTTAATACTTATTAAGGGTGTTGATTTTCCCAAAATTGATTCATCAACTTGTAATACTTTTCAAGACACCGCGGATACCCTGTATCTGTACCTGAGCAAGGTTTGGGACTGGGAGAAGCTGGTCCAGTCTGATCAGAAACTCCCACAGCAGTTTCTCCAGGGCCTGGTCAAACTGAGGTCCATATTCTACAGGAAACTCATCCTAGAGGAAGAGGAGGAGGAGGAGGAAGACGAGAGAGAGTGTGTGTGTGTGTTATGGACTAGGTTTTTCCGATAAGATCTGTTCACTGATGGTGTTTGAGAGGAGGAGGAGGAGGTCTGACCTTGTAGAAAAGTGCTCTCTCAGTAGGGTCTCTCAGGAGGATTTGTACCAAGTCACAGAAGTTGATGACTGACCTCTCAATTTTCACCTCAGACTGTGTCCTGGCTCAGTACTGCCCCCGCTGTCTTGGAGGAATGTGCACGGGCTGCCTCTCAACCCCAGCTCTTGAAGACTCTCCTTCTGCACCAGACTTGTCTAGGGCACTTGGAACCAGCAGGTGGGTCCACATAGCAAGCTGCTTTTCTCAGGGGATGTTTTCTATCTCAGGCCTACAGCAAGTGTCAGATCAGGACTTGGGCCCAATCCCATTTTGTTATCTTTACTCCTACCCCTCATTTTCAAGTGCCCCTTGTTTTCGACTTGCCTCTCTCTGAACAGAGTTAGCTTATGAAATGTTACCCCCTATGAGATGGGGCAACCCTTACTGATACGTCATCAGTAGTGTCAGAGGAAAGCATGGACGCTCGTGATTTGTTCACAACATATAAGTTTCATGCTATCAATCGATCAAATAAGTCATCAAATAAAAAAGAACAATACTTCTACATGACAGAATAGCAGTGCTCTGTAGGCAAGCAGCTCGTGTACCTACCCTGCCAGTCTGCACTGATATTAAAATATTAAAAACAAAACATTAAAATTCACGGATCTGGTCCACCTTCTAACAGCACAAATAATGTATAAAGCAAATAACAACCTACTCCCTAGGAATATTCAAAAATAGTTTTTTGATAGAGATGGGAGTTCAATTTAAAACATATTTATGTACAACGTTAAAAAGTTTTTGTATTTCTATTTGTGGAGTGAAGCTGTGGAACGGATTGAGTGTGGAGCTAAAGCGGTGTCCAAGCATGACCCAGTTCAAAAAGCGGTATAAAAACATGGTTTTCACCAGGTACGAGGAGGAAGAAGGGCTTTGATAGTTGTTGTTTTCACAGATTATTTGTTTATTTACATTATCTGTTTTCTATTGTTGGTCAATATGTAAATATGTAAATAAATTTGATTTAATAAAAAAAAAAAAATATATATATTATATTTATATTGAAGTCAACTGCTGATTATTAATTATTAATCTCTGTTTATTGGAGAAGGGGTAGGATTAAATAAGCTTATGCTTCTTCCTACTTCTTTTCGGACATGTTAAGTAAATAGTGTTTTTTGTTTTGTTTTGTTTTTTCTTGTTTTTGTTTTTTGTTTTTTTTGTTTTTCTTGTTTTTGTTTTGTCTTTTGTTGTTATAACTATTTCTCTACACATGTTCGAAATAAATGCTTTCATTCATTCATTCATATTAGAGGAGCAGTAATAGCGTAATTTAAAAAAAAAATACTTTTTGTTATAAAGAAAAGGTCTATAATATTGAAATGACATGAAACTAAGATAATAAGATGGTTATCATAATTTTTCTAATCTTTATTAACAAGTAATTACATTTGTGAGTGTGTCTTCCGCATTGCCTAGAGCGAAATCAGATTTCTGTAGATGATTCGCAATGCATCCTGGGAGGTAGGGCCGTGGCTGGTCATGAAAAATATTTCGGAACCATTTCGGTCTATCGGAACCTTGGTGTGATGAATCTGAAACCTATTTTCTTTCTCATATTTGCTGTTTCAATTCTCTCACCCTCTTTTTCTGTTCCTTTCAGCTGCCCTTCCCCCATGTACGGGCGACTCCATCGGACGAATCCTCTCTTCCGTGTCTCTCCCGCCCTCTGGAAGAGTGCGGCAGAATGATCTAGAAGGATCTGAACCCACCTCAGTTGAAGCCCTGAGCCCTGAGACCAAATCACACACAGGTGGAAAACAAGTCATTGCCTATCACACCTGCGACGGGACTGATATCGAGTAAAGACCTACTACCACTCACAGCCTCAGCTAGTGAGAGAACAGGATGTTGTCGGCCAGATGTTATTATTATGTTGTTGATGTTGTTGATGTTGATGTTATTATCCACCTCAACAGAAGTAGAGCAAGAATCGAATTCGACGTCCACGGAGAGGTTGGAATGCACCAGGATCAAAGAGAGGTCAAGGGATGACGGAGTGAGAGAGGAAGAGGAGGGTGAGGAAGGAAGTACAGACGGAGATAAATAATGCAGACGAGAAGTATGACGACAGTATCAGTACCTCAACCAGACCTCAAGCTCCCTGAAGACCCAGGCTTGGTGTCCTCCTTGGTGTCCTCATGTCTGCTGAGACAACCCAGAGTGCTGGTCTCCAGGCGCCAGGCAGACCTCGTTCTATTCTATTCGTCTCGCACGATGTCATATACTCGTTCCCGTGGCAACAGGAAACAATCAACGGGGTCGCCACTGGGACAGGGCAAGAGGCCAAAGAGAGGTGAACCTGTAGTGGCCCGGCAGAGGACGTTGAGCAGCAGCCCTACGGCCGTGGAGATGGAGGCGGAGCTGCCTGGCTCGGCTGACAAAGAGTAAGAGAAAGTACTGATTATAACAACCTAAAATATGTTTTACTGGTTTACAGGTATTTTTCTGAATTAGACTCTGTCCAAAGAGTTTGAGTCCTAAAAACTTTTAGTAAAAGTTTCTAACTAAAATTCATTAGTTTTATTAAAAAACTAAGATGAACCGGAAATTCTGTTGTATGATAGTGGTCTAGTCTATTGCAAACTAAAACTGTTAAGTTAAAGGTGTCACTGATGTCAACGGTTACAGCTCGAAGTGCCGGTGAGGTCTGGAATAATATTGACAAGGTCTTTAAAAAGTCTTAGAAAGGTATTGAAATTAACCTCCAGATTCCTGTATATACCCTGTAGACGTTCCAGGTTTCATCTGTTAAATATCCTGCTGCTTTACAGGATTTGTGCCGTGTCCTCAGTGGCAAGCTGCTCCCCCTCCCTCCAAAGAAGAAGTGCAGGTGATTTCCCTAAAAACTAACACTAAACCAACTAACCAGCCCACAGGCATCTCCACTCGTGTATAGTCTCTGGGTTCTAGAATGTCTAAAAGGTTCTGCACCTGGTCTGGATGTGTATTAACCTTGAGTCAGAGTATGCAGGCGTTGTTGCGTGTACACGGCCCTGGGGAGAAACGGAAAAAGCAGTTTACCCCAGGAACAGCTCAAGGGGGTGGCAGGTAGCCTAGAGCAGTGTTTCTCAACCCTCTCCTCGGGGCGCCCTAGCCGCACCACATATTTGATCTGTTCCACCAAGCAATTATGGTTTGTACTTCATTAGTTGAATCAGGTGTGCTGGTGGTGGAACAGATCAAATGGATTTTCCTTTAGCAACATTGATGGAATACTCCCCTGTGGCTGTGTCTGTCCTCACAGAATCCTAGCGCATCACACTGATGTCATTTTGTCGTCGCCACTGCCACCATCCCCCACCCACTCACACATGCCTCCTAAAGGTTTGTGAATGCAGCCATGTTTACCTAGACTTGTTTTGCAGTGTTATTCAAAGGCTGTATTTATCCCTTGTGTCTTTTAGAATCATCCTTGACCTCTCTGATAGCTGGCGAGGACATCGTTCCCGATTCAGAGGATGAAGCAACAAAGAATTTCAAAGCCAGGGTAAGTTATTATACTCTGTTGACTCCTGTCTAAAAACAAGTGTCAAACTCTGTTGGTGTTTGTGAAGCGTTACTCTGGTGAACTTTCCTCTACTGCTGTTTTTAATGGACTCTCTGTCTCCCCCAGCTGTTCGTGAAGCGGTACTTCAAGACCAAACATGACACCTATGTACCCACGCTACGGGAGTTCTGGAAGCCGGGACATGTCAGACGGAACTTGCTTTCTCTCGGCAACGGACACAGATGAACTGAAGTTTTGTTTAGGAAGCTAAGGCAGGGTTGTAATAAAGATCACGATGATGGGTGACAGAACGCCTGTGGGTCATTCTACAGAAACTGTAGAATGGAATTGCAAATGTTGGAATTGCAAATGTTTTAAAATTTTACTTAATCAAAAATGTTACTTAATCAAAACTTAGTGTATTGAGAGGATCCTCCTCTTTCTAATGATCCTTTAATTCTCAAGGTTTACTTCTCTGAATTAGCTCTGTGGTTTTATTGTATTGATTGTTGTGTTGGGGTTGAGTTTTTGTATTGGTATGAATTTCCATTTCTCTGAATTAGCTCTGCGATTTTATTGTATTGATTATTGTGTTGAGGTTGAGGTTGATGTTGATGTGAACCTGGCTGCAGAACTAACTCCCCCTAGGGGACAATAAAGAAACATTCTACCTTGAATTCAATTTGTATTCTGTTTAGGTAAGACAAATTAAAATAGATTACGTTTACATTTGACATTTAGAAGGCGCTTTTATCCAAAGCGACTTACAACAAGTGCATTTTGTCTAAAGTAAGTGAATCATCTTTACGTCATCATAATACGACATCTATACCAGGACCAGGTGCCGTTGGCAGTCACAATGCTAGAAGGAAGGAAGAATTACTTATTTTTATTATTATTATTTTGAACAGTAGATGAACTATAGAGGGGTAATATGAGGATCCTGTGTTTAACCATGCATTGCGAAATCAAACCGACATGGTCAAATTGCCAGAAAAAACATTACAAAAAAGAGTAAAACGTATTTATATGAACACATATGATCATACTGGATGTGACAGGTACATTTGTGACATAAATAAACTAAACTAGAGACTACACATTTACAACAAAAGACTACATTCCCCACGTTGAGGACATGACGTCATCACGTGATCGTCTGGGGGTGGCGTTCGTAAACACGCGCTGGAAAATCTGATCAGCACTCATGGAATGCCTCTTGTCCAATCAAATGACTTGGTCCCTTAATGACGGTGAACCCAGTGTGTGCTCCGGCGCTCTCAGAGCGCATTTACGAACGCACCTCTGGTCAACAGCTCAGCTGTCGGTGGGAAACGACTGAACGGGAAAAACATGTTTTTAAGAAATACTGAAAGCCTACTAGTGCTTAGGGCAGTTGAAGACAAAAAAGATGAATGTTATATTTTCTCACCAACCTGTGAGGTTTAATGTCAAGTCTTAAATATGTTCATAAAGTCAAGTCTTAAATATTTTCAAGTCAAGTCTTAAATATTGTCAAGGGAAGGGACTCAGTGGTACAAACTCCTTAAGCATTTTATTAAGGCAGTAGAACCTACATTTCGGTTTAGGGGATAGAACCTCACTTGTGTGGGGGGATTAAGACTATTATTAAATGTTTTATCTATTAATTTCTTACATTTGTTTCTCTTCTTTTATCGTATTTTATCTTTACCTTCTTTTTACTGTTTTATCTACTTCCCCTGCTTTTATGTTCATTTTATATTTTTATCCCTGTTGTAAAGCATTTTGAGCTGCATTTCCTGTATGAAAGGTTCTATATAAATAAAGCTGTACTTACTGACTAACTAATGTAAGCTCTATACAGGTTTATCTGAACGTATACAAATATCATCAACAACGTGTACTGTAATCTATTACCACAAAGTAATTGTTTGATTTCCAAACTTTTGGAGTGTAGTGTTTTTACGAAAAAAAATGGTTTGATTCCTTTCCTGTGTGCTTCAGTAGTGTTGCTAGGCAAGACTGGATGCTTCAGTAGTGTTGCTAGGTATTAATTAATTAATTTTGCCATTTAGCAGACGCTTTTATCCAAAGCGACTTACAATTACGAATTACAGGGACATTCCCCCTGGAGTAACTGAGGGCTAAGTGCCTTACCCAAGGGCACACTAGTAGTGGTGTGGCTTCAGGCGGGATTTGAACTCACAACCTTCCGATCACAAGTCCAACTCACTATCCACTAGACCACCACTACCCCACCACTACCCCTAGGTAAGACTGGATGCTTCAGTAGTGTTGCTAGGTACGACTGGATGCTTCAGTAGTGTTGCTAGGTAAGACTGGATGCTTCAGTATGAATGAATTAATGAATTAATGGACTTTATTGTCATTGCTACAGTACAGGTACCAAACAACGAAATTTAGGAGGGGTGGCTCCCCTGGTGTTAGGAAAAGGAAAAAAAAAAAACTTTAAACAACAACAAAAAAAATCACAAGAAGGGAAGGAGCTGGTTTACATAAATAAAGGCTATGTACACAATCCACTGTACTATACTGTACAGATAGACGACTAGGGTTGTCATATTGCACAATAGTATTGTTTCACGTTATTTAAAGTGTCACAGTTTTCAGGCTTGAAATGTACATGTTTGTGCCTCAGCACTACACCTGATTTTTTCAGTCCAGCAGCTGCCATACAATCCGTCGAGACTGTCCAGGGCCCAGAACTTAGGTCTTTGCTGTGTTTAGGGCCTGGACGGCCCTGTGGTAGAAGCTGTTCTTCAGTCTGTTAGTCTTAGCGGCCAGGGTCCTGAACCGCCTTTTCGAGGGCAGCCTGGTAAAGTGTACGTACCCAGGGTGGGTCGGGTCCCTGGAGATCTTGGAGGCCTTCCTGAGACAGCGTGTGTTGTACAGCTCTTCCAGAGAGGGGAGGGGGGCGCCGGTGATCTTCTGTGCTGTTCTCACGACTCTCTGTAGCGCATTTCTCTCCGCTGTTGTGCAGCTGGAGAACCAGTTGCAGATGCCGTAGGTGAGGATGCTCTCCACTGCGCCGCGGTAAAAGGTCACCAGTATCTCCTGCTTGCTGTGTTCCTTCCTGAGGCATCTCAGGGTGTATAGCCGCTGTTGTGCCCTCTTGATGGTGCCTTTTGTGTTGTCCTTCCAGGTCAGGTCATCCCGCATGTGCGTCCCCAGGAATCGGATGGATGAGACTCTCTCCACGCTCTCTCTGTCGATGAGCAGGGGCTGGATCTCGGACTTTTTCCTCCTGAAGTCTACGATGATTTCCTGGGTCTTTGACTTGTTCAGCAGCAGGTTGTTAACCTTGCACAGCTTCCTCAGTTGCTCTACCTCATCCCTGTACGCCGCCTCGTCCCCCCCCGAGATACATCCCACCACGGTGGTGTCCTCTGCAAACTTTACGATGGAGTTGCTGGGGTGGACGGGGGTGAAGTAGTGTTGCTAGGTAAGACTGGATGCTTCAGTAGTGTTGCTAGGTAAGACTGGATGCTTCAGCCAGCAGCACCACAAAGCTGCAGCTGACAGAATGGACTGACTTATATAACTAATGGTTAATGTGATCACTCCATAACCTTTGCACTGCTGTTGTGGACAATACTACTTTGCACATACTGTATATTACACATTGCGCATTGCACTTGTCTCTTGATATAGCTACTTTTATACATCTGCACATTACATACTATAATCACTGCTACCACACTATACAAACTACCTTAACTGTACATAGCTCATAACTGAATATACCTCTAACCTAAACTGATGTTCATAATACTATTGATTGATTGATTGAAAACTTTATTAGAAGATTTGCAGAAGTAGGTACATGAAAGTACATATTACATACAAGGTCAACTAACAGGATAAAAACCCAAGAAAGCCACTGGCTTATTTCAATTGGGGTCCTTGATTCTCAATTCATCGTTACATGTAAGACAGACAAAAAAGCTAGTACTATCTACAAGATAATACAGACAAATAACTATTACTATCTACAAGATAAACACACATCCATCATGGGAAGAACAATACAACAAAACATAAGGTATGTACAGCGGGTAGGACAGGTGGGGACATACACCACAGGTGGGGGCGGGGGACAAAACACAAAGTATGTACAGTGGGTAGTTCGGGTCTTTTAATCTGATTTTTGATTTAGAGGGTCCAGTTACGGATTGCAGCCTCCTGTAAATGTTTTTTGAGAGTGGTTTTGAAGGTGGGCAGTGTTTTGCACTCCTTTAAGATTATAGGAAGGGCGTTCCACATTTTTACTGCATAGTTTGCAAACGAGTTTAACCCCTTGTTTGTGGTGCAACGCGGTTGAACGTGGTTCGTGGAGCTTCCTCTGGTGTTGTATGTGTGGACGTTGTTCACTTTTTGGAAGTATGTTGACAGGTACTTGGGTGTCTTTGTGGTGTAGCGTATCTTGAAGACCAGGCCCAGTGCAAGCTGCTGCACTCTGTCAACTACTCGTAGCCAATCAAGGCTCAAAAAATGAGCAGCGGTTAGATGTGTCCTAGGGTTGAGACCTAGCAGAAGCCTAACCAGTTTATTTTGGGCTGTCTGGAGTCTTGTTTTATGGGCCTTTGTGGTTCTATAGTACCATGATGTTACGGCATAGTCGAAGTGACATTGAATGAGAGCTCCTGATAGGGTCCTCAGTGTGTTTTTACTGACAAGTGAGGATATCCTGTACAAGAATCTAGTTCTATGGTTAACTTTTTTGATTACTTTTGCTGCCATTTTATCTCCGGAAAGATTTGCCTCTAAGATGGAGCCCAGGTATGTAATAGCCTCTTTTCTTGTGATATTAATGTTACCCACTTTTATTTTAAAATTTTCAGCCTTTCTGAGTTTAGATGGGGATCCGTATAGGATGGTTTCAGTTTTACCTAGGTGTATTGATAGTTTATTGTCAGCTAGCCAGATGCAGATTCTACTCAGTTCAGTGCTTAGCGCTTTTTCCACCTGCAATATGTCCCTGTCAGAGACCAGCAGAGCCGAGTCATCCGCGAACAGGAATAAATTGCAATCACATGCTGATGACATGTCATTCACATATATTAGGAACAGTAAAGGTCCCAAAATGCTTCCTTGTGGAACGCCGCAGGTCACTGGGAGGGGGGGGGACAGTGTTCCGTTCACACTAACCACCTGTTCCCTCCCCTCTAAGTAGGATTGCATCCAGCTCACCGATGTTCTATCGAACCCTATTGCTTTCAGTTTATCTAACAATATGTGGTGATCTACTGTGTCGAAGGCCTTCTGGAGGTCCAGCATGACCATGCCGCAGTACTTGCCCGAGTCCACCTCATGGTTGATGTGGTCGTTCAAATAGAGAAGGCATGTGTCAGTGGAATGGGATGTTCTGAATCCTGATTGAAATTCATACATCAGCTTTTTTTCGGTAAGGTACCTATCGACCTGTTCATAAACTATTTTTTCCATAAGTTTCGAGATGGAATTAAGAATAGAAACAGGTCGGTAGTTGCCTGGGTCTAATTTGCTTCCTTTTTTATACAGTGGGGTTACCCTTGCTATTTTAAAGTCAAGGGGGACGTGTCCCTGTTTGATGGAGAGGTTTATTATGTGGGTGATGATTGGGGTAATGGAGGCAGCTGAGTCTTTTAGAAATCTGGCTGGAATATTGTCATGGCCCGTGGCCTTTTCTGAGTGTAGAGCGCCTAGCTTTTTAAACACCTCATCGTTTGACACCATGGAGAGACTACCTCTGCACATACTGTATATTGCACACTTACCTATCACTATCATTGTCATGTTTATTTATATCATGCTCTTATATCGCTATTTGCACTTTTTTGATTTGTATACAGAACACTCAGTACACATCACATCTGTTGATAGATTTAAGCACTGTCTTCTTACTTTGTGACTGACTGTTCTTGTTATCTCTGAAGTTGTCACCGTTTACACTTAATATTTTATATTCAGCTGTCTAAAGTATAGATGTAGATCCACCTTCCCTTAGTTTATTGGCCACTTTGGCCATGTTGTGGTTGTAATGTTTTCAATGTTTTTCAATAAGTAATGTTTGTTGTTGTTTGTCTCTTGTCTGTCTGTATTTTGTCATAGTTGTACTCTTTATTATTTTGACACTCTGTTGTTATGATTGTGATATATGTTGGGACCCTCTCTAAAACGAGATGACACATCTCAAGGGGTTTATCCTAATAAAGAAATCTAAATGTAACTGAAAACAGTCCTTTTTTTTGCTGTTCTGTGACTGCTGTAGATGTGAGAGGGTCTCTCACACCCAATGCCGGCTCTAGGCGAGAATATGATTTGATAAATAAAAAAATACTGACTGATACCGAAAAACGTTTCTCTTACCACTTCATCACGTGTCAAAGCCATGACAGAATATCAGGTGTTCCAATCAGTTACAGTACTGTAGTACTGTCATCTGGGAGGCCTCACACTCCTGTTAGGTCTACAGTGCAGTGTACACACACTGTGTGATAGAAGTTGTAATGACTGTTGTTAGTAGCCTGAGCTGTTGAAGACATCACGGCTGTATAAAACCCAGTTCTACACCACCAGATAAATGGTTGTTGTAACCCTCAAATGTAACCTCACACATTCAAACGACTGTTTTTACTTTGAAAGATTGTCTAAAGCCTCTGCCTTTTGAATCCTTTTTTCTACTGTCAAAAACGTCTCTGTCCAAATAAAAAACGATTTCTATCTTTATGATCAGTGTGGTTTATTTCTAAAGTGTCATTAGTTTAGTGCGACCATGTGGAATGGATGTTGCATAATATGTCCATCACCATTGTAGGTCAAAGTGCAACGGAGTCTCTTCCTGACGATGTGAATGGAAGCTGGACCACTGCATTTATTTGGGAGCGACTACGGAGACACGCTGAGCCTGAAAACCATTAATCTCAGCCCTGACCTTAACCGAACCGTAACCACTTTTTACCCAAATCGGAAATCCAACTTCGGTTGCAGACCCAGCCTGCAGTCCAGAGTACAGAGAGGCATCCCTGAGCTGCGCTGACGAACTGCTCCCTGCTCTACTCTGTAGTAAGCTATGAGGTAGCTGTATAACTGCGCCATCTAGTGGCTACAGCTGGTAATTTAAGAACCTATGGAGTGAGAAAATCTATGACAGTGACGGCAGTTTCATTCATTTAAGTGACACTTAAATGTTGTTTATAGTTTATGCTCTAGAGAATGTATGTTGATTATTGCTTCCCATATCAAATCTCCATGCTATGATAGTGTTCCCATGGTCGATGTCTCCCTGTCAGTCCACATGTAAATATTCCTTCTGTACTGATCACAGGTTATGAATGTGTTTCTGTACTGATCACAGGTTATGAATGTGTTTCTATACTGGTATGAACCAGTCTGGGTTTTTGCTCCATGTGATTGGATCACCAAGGTGTCAGCTCAGAGGGACACAACTATGTAGATCCAAGACGTCTCTCTGACTATTCTGGGACTAATAAAGAACACTGGATATCTGTTTAAGAAAATGAACCTGTGTTGTACAACATAAAATCATTAAGTTGGAATAAATCGTACATCTTCAAATTGTGGAACGTTTTTTTGTCTTTGTATATCCACATGTTGCTCCTCTGTGCATCTCTGCTTATTGAGGTGATATGAATGAGAGGGAGGTAAGAGACTAGGGGCAGGCGCTGACATGTTATTGACATAATCCCGGTAGAGAAACATATCTTTGTGATAACCCAGGAGACATGAATCGAGAATAGGGGAAGGTGGTGCAGCATATTAGTTGGTCAACTGTATATAGTAACTCTGCATGGTGGTACAGTAGTGTCCCATGTTGTAGGTTCTATCAATAGAGTTCCTCATGGGGTTCGAACTGGGCGAGGTGTCGCCACGATGAACAGCCGCGCGCTCTGCAGCTCGTTCCAGAACCGTTATCGGTTATTTTAGATACCGCACATATTCGTTGCCTAGCAACCTATATGCTCTATTTACAGTTTGCATTGGCTGCGTTCTAGCGGAATACTCATCTAAAAGCGATTTGGAGTACGAGTTCGGAGTCTACCGGAGTAAGGTGAGAGGCCAGTTGAATTAGCTAGTAAACATTTCAATGACTTAACTTCTGGCGTGGTAGTTAACTATTAGCTGAAACATATGTCTAAGCCTACGACTAGGGGGGTTGGGGAAAGCAAGCTATCAAAAATGGCTTTATCAAACACCGTCTTGCTGGTTCCCTCTGAGCAATAGACTCTTTTCAACCTCGCGTCTACAATATAAACCAGTGGCGGGCGGTGCATTTCACACCTAGGCCTTCAGTGATGTCCTACCTGAATTATTCCACCTCTTAATACCATCATTATGACGCCATGGCTCTAGAAACTATACATTTAGACAGAAACGCAGTATAACCGGGCGTTGCCATTGTTATTATAGCGGCACCTTGTCTGGGTGTATTCAATTCATTGCATGAAAACGAAAGCGTCAGTTATTTCCCGAACGTTGCGGTCTGTCGATCTCGATAGGAGAACCGTTTCGAGGTTCCATTTAAGGATGGTTATCTTCCTCGTGTTCATACGGTCACGGGGGTGTGTCGTTTTCCATGGTAGCAGCCCGGGAAGTGGTTAGAAGATCGCATTGAAGCCCCACTTACTCACACAACTGAGCCAGGCAACACAACACACATATCTCTATGGACCCCAGGGTCGCTCCGTATGTCTACATCTCTTGCAGAAAACATTAAATGCTTTGTACTCACCAAAACAACTGATTATTTGAACACAAAATCCATCCTCCTTTCTTTCCTCAAGAAGACTTCAATGACTCTGTTGTACAGTTGATCAGTTCCACCAATAAGTCCTTTTACATGGATATCGTCGCTAACATCGGGGTTCGGCTTGTAGAACAACACCTTCCATCTACACAAATTAGCGAGATCAAGTTTCAGTGTGTTAGCTCCGCCTCCCAATAGTTTGTATCCAATCAAAAGACGTGAAGGGGCTGATCAGGTGCTCCGCCATCCAGAAGGCCCCTTCGTCGGATTTGCTTGGATTTGCTGCCAACTCGAGAACTGACCACGGCACGCCACAGTCTTTTCTCGCTCACTTTAAATTACAATCTGTACTCGCGCCACTGTTGAATCTGCAGGCGGGCAGATTTCTTGGTACCCTGGCAACACATTATGGCTGAATTTGATTGGATAAAAGCTAAAGGCCAGCCCTCCAAATGTCTGGAAGCAGCGCAACCAAGAGGAAAGCTATGAAATGAAGAGAATAGACTACGGGAATAATTTAATACATATTTGTAGAAAAAAAAATATAAAAATTAAATGTATATTCTGATGATGTTTAGGCCAGCAGAGAAGGCCTTGCTGGCCCTGACGGCACACCACTGATATAAACCAATATAAACCAGCTATATTACGGCTATATTTTCTACTTATCTTAAATGCATGAAAACCGTTATTAAACCCCTCTAAACTGTCAGAATACGTCCCAGACGTCATGTAGTATGAGATTCATATAGTCTAGCATAGTTATCCTAGCAGAAGTGGTGGTTTAAATTGCGTCTATACGTCGCTGTCCTTTAACCCAGATAAATGTGGTCTGTGTCTAAACCTGTTTTAGTCTAGCAGCACGTTGAGTTTAAATTAATACCCTAAACGCCTGTAGATTGTCAAAATATGTACCAGACCGTCATTTAGTCTGAGATTCCATGTAGTCTAGCATAGTTATTCATGCAAAAGAGGTGGTTTAAATTGCGTCTATACATCGCTGTCCTTTAACCCAGATAAATGCGGTCTGTGTCTAAACCTGTTTTAGTCTAGCAGCACGTTGAGTTTAAATTAATACCCTAAACGCCTGTAGATTGTCAAAATATGTACCAGACCGTCATTTAGTCTGAGATTCCATGTAGTCTAGCATAGTTATTCATGCAGAAGAGGTGGTTTAAATTGTGTATACATCGCTGTCCTTTAACCCAGCGAAATGCGGTCTGTGTCTAAACATATTTTCTACTTATCTTAAATGCATTAAAAATGCTTCTGTAAAACAACGATGAGAAAAATAAAGAATGGCATATGGGTGAGATGAACAATGTGTCCATTATGTGGCCTGTGTTTTTTTGCAGTTCAATTAAAATTTGCATTATTACAAAACATTTAAAACACAGTGGACGTGAAAATGGCGGATCATTTGCATTCCGTTCATAACAAAATGATACATTCCACACGATTTATTTGATAGCACATCAGTGATGCAGTGACGTTGAACTACAACAAAGAGGCTGAGAACTACAACGACCGTCTACCTACCCGCGGGCACTCATGGCACTACTACACTGCGCCTGCGCAAAGCCAGCAAACGGTCGCGCGCAAGATTTGAATGTTGTTGGCCAGAGATTTTACCGTAATAATATGAATACCTATTTTAATGGATTTTAATGGAACTATGTAGAAAACTATGTCTAACCTGTCGAGGTCAGAATTGGTTTCATCGTCTGAAAGCAATGTGTCAGTTTCTAGTCGAACTAGTAACAGAAGTTTGCGAGTGGAAGAAAGAAGAAAGAACGAGGCTAAAAATCAAAGTCCAGGGCCATCATTCACTCTCCACCAGCACAGACCAGGACTCCTAGAGGTTCGTGTTCAAATCACATTGTCAACAGTTGTCACAGCATGTCCTACATGTTGTTGTTCTTGTTGTTTTGACACAGATGAAGTTTAAAGCAACCCATTGAAGTTGAATAGAAATGATTCTATGTTTCAGGCTTGTCCCATAGAAGGCTGAGTCAGGAATCTAGGTTCAGGGCCCTCTTTCACTCTCCACCAGCACAGACCAGAACTCCTAAAGGTTCGTTTTCAAATCACATTGTCAACAGTTGTCACAGCATGTCCTACATGTTGTTGTTGTTCTTGTTGTTTTGACACAGATGAAGTCACAAGCAACCCATTGAAGTTGAATACACATGATTCTATGTTTCAGGCTTGTCCAATAGAAGGCTGAGTCAAAAATCAAGGTCCAGGGCCATCATTCACTCTCCACCAGCACAGACCAGGACTCCTAGAGGTTCGTGTTCAAATCACGTTGTCACAGCATGTCTTAGTTATTGTTGATGTTTTGACACAGATGAGGTCTAGAGCGACCCTTAACAGTTGAAAACAAATCATTCTATGTTTCAGGCTTGTCCCAGAAACGCCTGACTCCACAGAGGGCACAGAGCTCCAATGGTACTTCCTTTTGATAGTAAGAAGCTTACAGGTCTGTATTAGTGACCTGTATCACTAACATGTTTCATTCTCATTTCAATAGTGGCCCTCTCTGACTCTCCACCAGCACAGACCAGAACTCCTAAAGGTTCGTTTTCAAATCACATTCACTCAACAATGGCGGTAGCTGCCATGCATGGTGCTAGCCTGCTCACTAGAGAGCCGTGCCAAAGAACACTTCGACATGAGGAGAGGAGGAGCCAGGATTGGACCCTGCGATTATTGGGCGACCCCCTGTACAGTCTTGAGTTACAGTTGCACCAGTTGAAGCCAAAAGTGACCCTTCAGAGTTTTAAGAAAATATACTTGCTTGTTTCAGGTACACCCCAGAAAAGCCTGACTCCCCCTAAACGTATGTATTCAAATGCATCTCACGATTATCTGCATGTTTCTGATTTTTTTCTTCTGCTCCAAACTGATTTAGCAAACTTGTTCGTATGCTCTCTATCTCAACAGGACCTAAAGACAAATACCCACTCTCAGAAAAAAGTAAGAATTCCAATTGAAGCTAGTAACATTTCATGTTATTTGACTTCAGTCCTGTTAAGTATGTGAAAATACAAAAGAAGAAGCTCCTTCCATTGC
The DNA here is from genome assembly GCF_963989245.1 of Nansenia antarctica. Classification (NCBI taxonomy): domain Eukaryota; kingdom Metazoa; phylum Chordata; class Actinopteri; order Argentiniformes; family Microstomatidae; genus Nansenia; species Nansenia antarctica. The sequence goes on from NC_137675.1 coordinate 82,699,836, forward strand.
CTCAGTCAGAAATGGTTATATTTGTGAGATCTTTGCGGTTTGCTTAAGCACGGAATGTTTTCACTTTATTTAACTTATTACATTGTGATTTACATCAGCATTCCAGAGGACAGTTGTGGGCCTACTCCTCGAAATTTTGGACGAGGTGAGGAGGAGAGAGCCATGGCAAACATTTTCACTGCGACAGCTGGAGACGGAAACAGATTTCACAGAGCAGGAGGAGGAGCTGAAGAAGGAACATTTCCGACAAAGCATGGTGATAATTTAAAATAAAAGTTTACGGCTGCATTTACCGCGCAAAAAAATTACAGACAAATTTAAACCACCAAAAATGTAATATACACGAAAATGAGTTCAATGTATAATACACCTGAAAATGAGTTCAATGGAGATGGCAAAATATTTAAACTTCAAAGGGTTGAAATGATTGTACATGATTTGTACATGATTTCTATTTTTTTTCCCACACAGACCTCCGTGATGATGAGCATCGGAGGGAAAAGTGCAAGGGACTGCACAAACAAGATGATGGACAGGTATTTAAATGCATGAACAAAGACGCAGGTTGACTTCATGTATAACATAATTTCACCCATAATGCACATTAGTCATGTAACGGCTTTTCCCCCTCTCTCTTACAGATGCATGACAAATAGCCTGATGTGATGTCCCTTTTCAACATCAGTGGTGGGGGGCTGCGGAACAAGAGGGCCTTTGGGCAGACTGCCCTGTACCGTGTCATATTGGGTAGGTTGGAACCGATAACTGGGCAAGAAGCATTGTATCTGCAAGGGGTGGGGCTTTTTGCTTCTCTTCCTCTTGCTACCCTTTCTATAGTCCACAATCGGCTCCTTGGTCTTGTCGATGCTGAGGTAATTTTCCAGGCAGCATTATACTAGGTGGTTAACTTATCCTCTGTACTGTAGGCCGCCATGTTGTTGTTGATCAGGCCTGCACCGTCATCAGCTAACTTGACTTGAAAAAGGTGTGCACTAAAGGTTTGTTGTCTATAGCAACGGCTTCAACTCTACTATCCATACACGGGGGTCTAGGGTGGGTGGTAGCATACTACAGATTATTTTGTGGCGAGTGTCAAACATTTGCTCACTATAGGAACAAGAGCTACAGGGCACCAGACATTCAAGCATATTACATTTTCTTTGGCACATAGTAGGCAATCCACAATTTATCTGGCTCTTTACTCTTGCTTTTTAAAGTTTTAAATGGGATTCTTCTGTGAAAATAACTTTTCTTTTGCTTTATTTAATTACAGAAGCTGTCATGAACCTAAAAAAGGTCACAGAGGTGGAGGCAAGGGCGAGCATTGGAGATCACCTGAAGCAGGCCCCAGGCAGAACGGGCGGTGCTGGCTACAGACAGAATAACCCAACCTAAATGTTGTCTCCATAACTGTCAATAAATACTATTATGTTGTTAAATGTTCCTATTTCATTGTTATTATGTTATTAAATGTTGTTAAATATGTTGTTATTATGTTGTTAAATGTTCCACATCAATCAACATTGTTAATATTTAATATTATTTTTTCCTTATTTTTATTTTGTATTTACTAGTTAAATGTTTACTAGTTAAATGTTCCTATTTCATTGTTATTATGTTATTAAATATGTTATTATTATGTTGTTAAATGTTCCACAACAATCAACATTGTTAATATTTAATATTCTTTTTCAGGGCTCTACGCTAACCTTTTTCACTAGGAGCACATGTGCTCCTAAATGAAAAATGTTAGGGGCACACAAAGAAATTTAGGAGCACAGTGAAAAATGTAATTATAACACATTTTTATTAGTGATTTTGCCACCAAAATCACACATTGGCCCATGCCTACAGCCCTACTAGACGCAGAGTTGATGGCATTGTATTATGGTAACTAGCTGTGTCAAGTTCTCCTGGTTAGCAGCATGTTCATTCATTCATCCATGTCATGCCTGTCAGCTAGCAGCTAGCAGCCCAGCCAGGCTTTAGGGCTAGGTCTGTCAGCTAGCAGCCCAGCCAGGCCATGCAGAGGTCTGTCTCCATGCTGCCCACCTCCCTGCTGCTGGGTCAGGCTACATCAGTCACACACGGTGGCCAGACAACTCCACATCTAGGGGTATTAAACTACCCCACATCCAGATGACCAGTCCCCAGCCCCATGCTGCCCGGGGTGGTGACATGTGGAGGTGGCCAGCCCAGCACGGTGCCTCTGCGGCGGCTAGCTGTTAGCACACCACCATCCCCGGGGGTCCCACCTCTCTGCCACACTCAAGTACAACATGTTGCATTTTCATGCCATTAGGCAACTTGCTTCCTAGGGTTTCCTAGGATTAGAGATGCATTTGGACTTCTGGAGTACCTCCACTACTTTCAATGGGTTCTGAAGGTCTGAGAGCTTTCTACTTTCTACCCTGGGTAGTTAACCCTGGTTGTAACCTTGGGTTCAAATCTGGAGTGTGTGGGACCAAATCTGTAGATGTGGTGAGCTAATGAAGCTAATGAAGCTTGAGATGAGAAAAGGGCGCTTGTCTCTTTAAGGCCCAAAAGGGAGTTAGCGATTAGCGATGTTAGCTTAGCGCCAGTTTAACAGAAGTAACTTCACTTTTAACATGACTTCCCGTGGTCGTAGCGGGCTGGCTGACGGCTTAAAATGTGGCCACACGGTTCGCGCAGATTTATTTTTAAAATTTTAATAATATTTATTAAAAAAAAAATAATAAAAAAAATAAATAAATATATATCTGTACTCGCACGTGTGCTCGTGAATTTATTTCTCTAGTCGCACAGATGTATTTTTAGTCGCAAATGCGAGTGAAATGGTCGCACTGTAGAGCCCTGCTTCCTTATTTTTATTTCGTATTTACTAGTTCCCTAAATATATACATGTTCCTATTCATATTTCCTTATTTATATTTACTTATTACTCATGAAAATTGTATTTGTCTACTTATACTAAGTGTTTAAACGTCTAGGCTATAACAAAGCTAAATTGATGTGAAATTGGAAATTGAAACGTCTGTTTAAACTGCATTTCAACAGCTATATATAGTCTGCCGTTGAAATGCCTATAGAAACAGTAGTTTCAATTTCACCTCCATTATGCTTTGTTTTAGCCTAGAGGTTTAAACACCGGTGTTTCAATGTCTAGGTTATAATTAAGCTAAATGTAGGCTAAATTGGAAATTGAAACAACGTCTATGTTTAGACGTTGAAATGCCGTTGAAACATAGAAAGGGAAACAACGTCTATGTTTCAACGGCATTTCAACGTCTAAACATAGACGTTTTTTAAATTTCCAATATGGCCGATATTTAGCCTCGATTTGGCCTAGACGTCTACGGGCCATTTAGACGTTGTTTAGACGTCTAATCAACGTAAAATTGCTCACTGGGTTAGCAAGATTGTTTCCTCGATAGCTAAATAACGTTTGTTTTTTCCTAATGTGACATGGTTACATGATTGATTAATATGTTACATGATTGACAGTTAAAAGAGATTGATTAATATGTTACATAACATAAAGAAGTACATTTCTGTTATATTGGCTAAGAATAGGTAGAACTGCATGTCCTTGAAGGCCTTGCGGCAAGACGTCATAGAAGTTGACGTTTAGTTTAGTTTGTTGGTTTTGAGAAATGCAAATTGTAATGTCCAAAGTTTCAAATTGAGTAAAATGACTAAACTTGCTGTCTAGCTTTACACAACTAGCGGCTGGCAAGATGTTGATATCTCAGTGTTCTGTCCATGAAGCTGGTCAACGTTGCGCAGGGCAACGTCGCATCGAGATGATGTAGCTTCAGCTTGTTATTGTTCGGAGTTGTGGGAAATGTAGGCCAGCGTGATGGTTCCACTATAAACACGAATAGATCTAGGGCTAAACGTTGTTATTAGACAGGGCCAACAAAGTGGAACAATAAGTATACATTTCGCTTGTAGTGCTTTTTACTTTATAGTCATAATTCTGTGTATTTATTAGTCATGTTAGCAGACCTACAAGATCCCGGTCAACAAGTACTGAACCAATAACCTTCAATCTCAAAATACAATCTATTATTTATTCTGAGCAGGAATAGAAAATATTTTCCAGGAACAACTGAAATCTAAAACTGTAACACTTTTTTTTTTACATGTATTTTTAAATGTCGTCCTAGCCAACATTTTTGAAGGTAGAACTACTACAAGGATACGGCTTTTTGGCACGTTGCACCTGTCGTCATGACAACTGATGCTTCAATCGTGCAATATCAATGTCAGTCACTTTTGAAGTTGACAGTCATCCATGAACTGATAGGGGACAAGTCATTATATAATAATAATATATAAATATAAAATACGTAATTTCACATTCTCTTTATCGTTTTTGTTATATTGTAGAAATGCCAAGAAAGAAGAAGAGTGAAGGAAATGCCTTTAACTGGCAGGCTGCTCTGCAGCTGGACAGGGAGGAGATGGAGGACATGGTGTACATGGACTACAGACCTATTACTGTAAGTTAGTGTAACCGTCACTATTAGCACACACGCCCCTGGAGGTCCAGGCTGGACCATCGGTGGATCCACCCAAGGCCACCGATGCCTCTGTGGCCATGGCTGCCCCCATCAACAAGGCTCAGAGAGCAGCCCCACAGGGACAGAGAGCAGCCCTCCTGGAGGACCAATGTGTGTGTGTGTGTGTGTGTGTGTGTGTGTGCGTGTGTGTGTGTGTGTGTGCGCTGAGTAGAGATCAACGTGGGTCTTGTGCATAAATTACCGGAGAGTCTTGAATTACAGATTTGCACATTAAGAATTTGCCTTGACAAGTAAAAGTCTATGGGCTTGACGGCCCGCCTGTATAGGATTGTTGTAACTTTATAGGTTACATGATTAACTTTATAGGTTACATGATTGATTTATAGGTTACATGATTGATTAATATGTTACATGATTGACAGTTAAAAGAGATTGATTAATATGTTACATAACATAAAGAAGTACATTTCTGTTATATTGGCTAAGAATAGGTAGAACTGCATGTCCCTGAAGGCCTTGCGGCAAGACATCATAGAAGTTGACGTTTAGTTTAGTTTGTTGGTTTTGAGAAATGCAAATTGTAACGTCCAGAAGTGAATATCCAATAGCTCGTTTATTGTTTGAAAGTGATCAAAAGTAGCCATCATTTTTTAGGTAGAAATACTACAAGGATACGGCTTTTTGGCACGTTGCACCTGTTGTCATGACAACTGATGCTTCAATCACAATGTCGTGCAATATCAATGTCAGTCACTTTTGAAGTTGAAACAGCCTCACAGTCATCCTTGAACTCATATGGGACAAGTCATTATATAATAATAATATAAAAATCTAAAATACGTCATTTCACATTCTCTTCCTTGTTTTTCATATTGTAGACATAACATGGCTTCGAAACAGACGCGAAAGAAGCATAAACGAAATGCAATGCTTCTTCAGGCAAAAAGCCGGCTAGAGGTGGCTGCTAGGCTCAAGGAGGAGCACAAACCAATTACTGTAAGTGTAACCATCACTATTAGCACACACGTCCCTGCAGTTATACCAGTGTTGTGTAACCATGTAGCCATGAATGATGCCACACCTCCTCTGTTCTGCTGCTGCAGGTCTGTTCGGGTGACAAGGCCACTCCCGGGGACAACCAGGCCCAGAGCGCAGCCCCCCTGGAGGTCCAGGCTGGACCATCGGTGGCTAGCGAGGCCACACCGCAGGTATGTTTCCTTGCTCTACTAGGTTTAAATAAGCAGGAATAATTGACATTAAATTGCTGGCGCACCGGGAGAATTCCATGTGGTCTGTGGGCTGAGCGGGCAAGTGAGCCTATTCTTGAGAGGGAACCTTGTGAGGGACAGCAATCTCTTTGCGAGGGAAAGCAGTACAATACTTTTTAGTTATCTAACACAATCATTTCCTGACTTTTCCCTATCTGTCATTGTGTCTGTTTGGATTAGATTAGATTCAACGTCATTGTCATTGCAGAGTACAATACAATGAAATGCAGTTTAGCATCCAACTAACCAGAAGTGCAAATAGTGATATAATGGCATGATACAAATAGAACAAGAGGTAATGATAGGTAACTATGTAATATACAGTATGTGCAGAGGTAGTATTGTAAACATCAGTATAGTTTAGAGGTATATACTACAGTTATGGGCTATATGCAGTTATGGGCTATGTACAGTGAGGTAGTTTATTGTACAGTATCGAATGTGCAGAAGTATAAAATAAGCTATGTCAGGAGACATGCGCAATGTGCAATATACAGTATGTGCAAAGGTAGTAATGTAAACATCAGTAGTGCAAAGGTTATAGAGCGATCACATTAGGGATGAAGTCTCTCTCCCCTCTGTCGTGGGCGGTCGCATTCCTTTTCGCTCTCCTCTCCCCTGCTTTTTTTTGTTTGCTCTACACTGCACTGACTCTTCAGAAGCAAAATGGATTTGTTAAGCTGGTCCCTGAATGCAATTGATAACCTATTTTCCACGAGGAAAGCTGGTTCGGGGGAACCTGCCTGCCCAGACGGAACTTTTGCCGCAGGATACATCAGAGATGCCTGGGACAACTGGCGTCTCGTTTGCTTGGCAGTCATGTCGATTGAGGACGTGGAAGATGTTTTCATTTTCGGATTCATGATAGTTGGACACATTGGACTAGGTTTGAGTGCTGCCATGATCTATCGGCAAATTAAAAAGATGGGTGCAGCGATTAGCGATCTGCGCGAACTGCCCCACTTGATCAAAGAACTGGGGAGGGTGGCTGGAATGCACGGCGCTGCGCTTACGGATCTGAACCGTAAGGTCCTGGATCTGGATCGCAGGGTGGGCAATCTTGCTGCTCCCCAAATTGGCGTATGACAGGAGACCCCACATTTTCGAGAGGTTTGATTCTATGGAATGCTGTTTTTCCTCGCAGTGAACCCATTCACCTGATTATGGCCCAAAAGCTCCCCCATGCCCCTGAAGCCTCCATGCAGCGTGCCAACCCCCCCCCCCCCCCCCCCTCTGGTGAACTTTGTGCCGCCTTCTGGGGCAGTGCTCAAGGCCGTTGTCCATGGCGACACTGATTGCTGCTCTACGAAGACGGGTCGGACTGACCCAGAACATCCTGAGACTTTACCCCACCTTATCTCTCTACCCCCCCACTCCTCCCTCCCCCCACCCATACCTACCCCCCCCACTCCTCCCTCCCCCCGCCCATGCCACCCCGCCACCCCCCCCCCCCCCTCCCTTCTCTACAGTACTCTGTGGTCTACAGTGCCGCATATGGCAGCCATGGTTTTACAGTTTGTTGTGTTCTGTCTGCACTGCTGTCTGTCCTGTGTTGTTTTGCATTGCATTTAGAAATGCTCTTACTGTAACGCCGAAGCAAATTCCTATATGTGTATGCTTAATGTGTATGCATAAATGGCAATAAACGTTATCTCCATCTCCATCTCCATCTCCGTTATCTCCATCTCCATGAGTAGCCAACAAGTATTGTCATTGTCTGCCTACTACCACATCGGTATGCACTGCTGGGACATCGCTGCCTCTGCTCTCATAGTCCGCGAATTGACACCGACGGTATGTTGCCTGTAAAGCACACCGAGGTTGAAAAGTATTTTCAGTAGCGCTGAATGTGTGCCAGAGGCATATTGTGCATGAAATCTTAAATTGTGAATGACAAACATAAGCACTTCACATTGCTTAACTAGTTTAAAACCATACATTGAGGATGTTGTCTTTTTCTTATCAGGCACTGAGTTTGACATGATGTCCAGGAAAGTTATTGCCGCAAGCAGCTCTGCTGTAGCCAATCAGATCGCAAAGGTGGTCCAGGCCTTCCCTTGTACCCGTGACGACGAGGATACAACCTAGGATACGACAAGTGTACCTGTGGGGCAGCCAGCAAAGGACATACAAGCACAATGGAAAATAAAACAGAATAGGCAAATAAATAATTTCTTGGAGAAGTTAAACTTGAAATAAAAATGTATTTGATTTACTTACTGCAGTCTATGCGTCTTGAACTGGGAGAGCCTTTTGTGTTTTAAACCCATATTTGACTGCTGCTTTATCAAGTGGCTTTCTTCTGCATAATGAGATCATTACATGAAGATGCACATTTTGTTGTGCCTAAATCATGTTAAAAGAATATTTCCAAGCCCCGCGATGGCGTAGCAGTCTAAGCACTGGCCACTAGTGCAAGCTGCCCACCGGGGACTGGGATCGAATCCCGGTCTTGCCAGACCCGGATATGGCCGAGGCACACAGGGAGCGGCATATTGAGCGGCCGCTCCAGAGGGCGGTATAGGACTATTTCCGGACAAGGATCCGTCGCGCAACAGCGCCCCCGGGGTGCCGGAATAACGGTGCTGGGCTCGAGGAGCCAGTCAGCTAGTCTGCCTGGCGATCTCCTCTGGGGCTGCCGGCCACGGGGTCGTGTGGCGGATCCTACGCAATAGGCAGGGGATAATTGGATGCTAGGTTGGGTTCAATTGGATACCAAATTGGGTGAAAAAAAGGGATAAAATCTGAAAAAATAAAATAAAAAATAATATTTCCACAATGTTGGTTTTACCATTTCGTTTGAAACAGCATGTACAAACCAATTTAATTGTTGAATGTGAGCTGCGAACGGCAATCACCACCACATACCGTATCAATCACCACCACATACCGTATCGGGGCAAATACTGACATGGCGTAACTTACTGTAGGGTGATGGGGGGCCATGCCTGTTTGAGATGTGTTTTTTAGAGTTTTAAGACCGATGCTCAGGCAGTTTTTAGAATGTTTTCTTGATATCACCTATACCTGAATCAGGAAAAGCCCTATATGCCGTGATCATGATGTGTAGACTCTGTTAGGATATAAATCATTAATATATTTTAGTGTTGTTCCGATACCATTTTTTGATCCCGATACCGATACCGATACCTGACCGTGCAGTACTTGACGATACCGAGTACCGATCCGATACCACGGCGTTTGAAAAAACAAAACAAAAAAACATGTTTTTTGAGCCGCATACTAACCTCGATGTAAAATTATTGCTAACACTTAGTCTGGCACTGCTCAAAAAACCTTTGTAAAACTCGTAAAAACTTTGTAAAAACTTAAGTAAAAAAATAAATAAATAAAAAATAAATAAAAATAAAACTTACGTTTTTGTAAAGTACTCGCCGATACCGATACCAGCATTTTTGTGCGTATCGGTGGCCATGCCGATACTAGTATCGGTATCGGAACAACACTAATATATTTGAGAGATGTATTGATTGCACATACAGTTCCCTGCGTAAGTAATGGGACAGTGAAGCATTTTTATTTTTTTTGGCTCTTCACTCCAAAACTTTGGATTTGAAATAAAAACATATTATGAGGTTGAAGTATACACTCACTGCACACTGTATTAGGTAGACTGTACTACAGGGCTCTCAAGTCTCACGCATTGGGCGTGAGACAAGGTGTGGCGTGTGAGCGTGTGAACGGGTTGAAATGCGTGTGTCTCACGCCCAATGCGTGAGACTTTAGAGCCCTGATACTAATACTGGGTAGGAGGACTCCCTTTGCTCTCAAAACAGCCTCAATTCTTCGCGGCATTGATTCCACAAGATGTTGGAAACATTCCTTTGAGATTCTGGACCATGATGACATAATTGCGTCACACAATTGCTGCAGATCAGGTGCACTTTCAAGCTGTGAATCTCCCATTATACACATCCCAAAGGTGTTCTACTGGATTCAGATCCTGTGACTGGGAAGGCCACTGAGGAACACAGAACTCATTGTCATGTTCATGAAACCAGTTTGAGACGACTTTTGCTTTGTGACATGGTGCATTACCATGCTAGAAGTAGCCATTAGAAGATCGGTACATTGGCCACGAAAGGATGCACATGGTCAGCCACAATATTCAAATAGGCTGTGGAATTCAACCAATGATTTATTGGTATTAATGGGTCCAAATTGCACCAAGAAAACATTCCCCACACCACTTGAATAAATGAGAAGGTGTACAGGTGTTCCTAATAAAGTGTTTGGTGAGTGTAGATTGTCAGCTTTTATGTAAGGGTTGGTTTCACCATTCAGAAATTACAACACTTTTATATTCAGTCTCCCTATTTCAGGGCACCAAAGGTAATGGGACAGTGTAGCAGATTCAGGCACAGAGGGAGGTCGACACGAGGGTTGGGTCTGGGTCTGGGCACTGCCCGTTTATTCAATAGTCCCCGGCACAGGACAAATAATATTAATAATAATAATGATAATAATAATAATAAGTGCAGTGATCCAGGATCACTGATCCCACACGTCCTGGCGTCGCGGTGTCGCCGCTACAGCTTTTCAGCCGACCATCTGCCCGCGTCTCACTTGCCAGTCACTGCCTCGAGGGAACGAACACACACAGGTTAAAAAGACCATCTGGGATGATGAGTCTGATTGAGGACACCTGCGTCAATCAGCTCCACCATCCCCACTCCACCACTGTCTGGCTCCACCTGCAGGCCAGAACGCGCCATGCTCCCCACAGACAGATTCATTATAATGTCCAAATTAAGGACTCATGATTAGTATTTGGTCGATATGTCTTTGCATGCAATAACTGCCTGAGAACAGCTACAGAGAACTGTGGTATCATTAGGCTCAAAATCCTTCCATCTGAAAGCTATGACCCAAGCTTTCCTTAGCCCAGGGTCTTTTGGGAACCTTTGTCAAAAACAAGGCCATCTCAGAATTACTTCTGGCATGTAGGTGAATGGTGCAGCCAGTGCATTAAACTAGCAGCATAAATATGGTTGACTAGATCTAGTTAATTTAGGCATGAACACATTCCATCTAAATCCATATAAAGTCAATGACACAAACAATTAGGTCATTGTTAAGTAAATATCACGTTTACCCCCTAGTCACGCAGTGCTTTAACAATTATTCAGTAGCGTTATGTTTTTGTAGCCATCACCATGATGGTGTCAGGTCATTTTCAGACAGAGTCTGAAGTGTTATTTCACGTTCACTGATTTACATTAAAAAATAGTGCTGTCAATCGATTAAAACTTGTAATAAAGTTAATCACAATAATAGGCTATGATTAATCGTGATTATAATGATAACGTGATAACATCCGCTTCATGATCACAAGCGCAATAGGCATTGGTTAGTAGTACGGACTCTCCTCCCCTGTCGCGCTCTCCCGACTCTGGACCCCCGCAGCGGCCAAGTCCCATAATATGGGGTTATTTACCGTTATTATCGTGTCGTGCACGGGTTTGTCTACACCATCGGAGGGGTGAACTCTCCTAGTCCCCTACCGTTGTTGTAGGATGAAGACGAATTGGTCATCATCGATTGATTTACTGATAAATTTATTCTTTTCAGAATTTCAATGGCATGATTGGTCACTGAATTATCACATGTTATTCATAGCTTTCAGTCACGTGGTTTCTTCCCTAGCAACCACCAACCTGACGGGCAAAAAGTATCATAGCAACATCGCTCAACATGGCGAGTGGACGCAAACGGTTAATAAAATACAAAGGTTCCATCTCACAAAACATAATGGAATGTCAAAACTTTGACGCTCAATATCTCTGAACTGCCCTAAACGAAGATAGAACCTTATCATTCTAAACGGAGATAGAACCTTATCATTCTAAACGGAGATAGAACCTTATCATTCTAAACGGAGATAGAACCTTATCATTCTAAACGGAGATAGAACCTTATCATTCTAAACGGAGATAGAACCTTATCATTCTAAACTCACGAGTTATCTTCAGTTGATGGATTTGACTTAGGGGGCATTCATTTGAAGTAACGTAATGAACATACAAGTAACAACAGGTTAATGCAGCCAGCCAGCCAAGCAAAGACCATGACTATGCCCAGTTTATGCATTACACACTCTAATATAATTGTTAGATTGCCAGGGTATTCGCTACAGGTTGTTGTTTTGCTCTTGATGCTTCATGCTTGGTTCAACAGAGCCTCAAGCCAATATGTGTCCCATATTCTAAATAAGAACACAGACCGGTCCTTTAATTAATGACACATTAGTTCATTAATGAGGCCTAGAATAGATCCTAGGGAGATGAACTTACCTTCCTCCGCAGCCGACAGGAGAACACACTCCACCAGGACGAGCCACAGTGGGGCGAAACGACGGGCTGTGAATGTGATCTCCATAATGTCATACAGAATATCCGTCAAACGAAACGAACTCCTTTTAGGTTGAGTCAGTTTTATAAAGTGTGTGAGTGTGTGAGTGTCTCCTGGCCCGGTCAGCTGGGCCGTGTCCCTGGCCACATCTGACGCGTCTGAACACCTGACTACCTGAACACTACCTGAACACTACAGTGCACTTGTCACTTTTGGTTCCGACAGCACGTGAAGGCTAGTCGCCTGGAAGCATGGCCAAAAAGCAGCGTGCGTCTGGGTCGCTATGTATCGTGAGCTTAGAATTATAAGGTTCTATCTCTGTTTAGAATGATAAGGTTCTATCTCCGTTTAGAGCTTGTTAATTACACACAACACAACGCCACCACCAAACAGGTGGCTGACTCCTGCTAAACAATAGCCCATATCCTGATAACAAAAAGAAATTGAAAAAAAAAAAGACGGAAAAAAAACACTTGAGTAAAACGCATAGACGTTGAATAAGTGTAAGCTTCGATGTCGATAATAATAATATAATAATAACATTTATTTGTATAGCACTTTTCCTGCAAACGTCGCAGCTAACAGGCACTTGGAATAATGTGTAGGCATGCATATTCAAGTGAAATGTTATTGACTCAAACCCTTACACGATGGTCAACATAAATGAGAACAGACTAATTAATCATTGGTTCGAGTAGTGCAATTTATTTGTAATCTCACATTGCACACACATCTAATACTGAATGCATAATTAGCTACAACAAAAACAGAGACAACATCGAATGACAATCCATACATTAATTGTGTCAATAATCATTTAAACCAGTTTAATATCAACCAGTCAGTCATGTTCAATCATATTTTCGTTTCATTGATTTAAAGTACTCCTTGCTTGGGCTTGATGAGTCCTGACACGTGAGGGTGCGACACAGTTTTTCAACCATCACGATAAACCAAAACCACATTAGAAAAGATTTATTGTTTTGTTTGATACATGTTTTGGTTTGATACAAGTTATTTTGTTTGATAACTTTGCTTTTGAATTCCGATCGGGGATAGGCCCGACCCAGAAGTGACACACATACAAACAGACATTTACATACGCATACATACCACACCACACCAACATAATATATTATATTACTTTCGTTTGTTACTTTTATTTGGACTTTGGATTACAAGACCACTTCAATTCATGGAAAGGTCCAGAGTCTTTGTTGCAAACGGAGGAACTACAAACAAACAGGTGCGTTGAAACCAACACCCACTCATGCCAGGACGATGGCTAATTTGATAATTTGATAGACATGATAGCCATCACATTAAGTTGAAAAACTCTCGCAAGTTGAGGAACTCGCGCAAATTGGAAACACTGGGAAACGTTCGCCAAGTTGGACATACCTTTCATGTTGTGTTTGAGACGAAGCAAGACTGCTCGTTTGGAAGGACATTGGATGCGTATGTATAGTCACTCATTAGTTACGTCCACAAGAGCACATACCACAACACAACACACATCTCACACTTATCATGGCCAAGCATGAATCTCTGGTGAGTCTCTGCCTATCTCCTCGCCGGTTTGTACACCCGATTGCACAGCAACTATCTGGCATGATTGTTTTCTAACCAATGCTACTGTGTTTCCTGGTGCTCTGCAACTTCACGGGCAGTGCCTTTTGCCCGTCAGGTGGGCGTTTCCACTATGCTGTGACGTCACATGAAAGCTATGAATAGACAACAAACTATGGAAGCAAATGTTTAGTTGTGTGTAGAAGTTGCAATGACTGTTGTTAGTAAGCTGTTGAAGAATTCACGGCTGTATAAAACCCAGTTCTACACCACCAGAGAAATGGAAACACTCAAATGTAACCTCACACATTCAAACGACTGTTTTTACTTGAATTTGAATGTTTGTCGAAAGCCTCTGCATTTTGAATCTTTTTTTCTACTGTCAAAAACGTCTCTGCTCAAATAAAACGATGTCTATCTTTATGATCAGTGTGGTTTATGTCTAATTTACATTTACATTTACATTTACATTTTTGGCATTTAGCAGACGCCTTATTCCAAAGCGACTTACAATCAATGCATTTGAATACTAAGCATGTGAATCAGCAGTCCACCATTCGTTGCAGGAAGAGTACTTTAGCTCGGGCCGGGGGCCACTGATAGAAGGAAAAACCTTCTCCCTATTATCGCCTTCTACTAAAACCTTTTCTTTAAATATTTATTTATTTATTTATTTATTTTTTTAACTGGAGAAACTGAGAAACAGTACAAGGGGGGCAATAGAAGTTCTAGGGACACAGTAGAGGGGAAAGCGGGTGTCTTTAGGAGACGTAGAGGTGAGGGTCGGAAGATGTCTCAGGAGGAGCAGTTAAGATGTAACCTGAAGAGATGGGTCTTCAGTCTACGACGGAAGATGGGTAGTGACTCTGCCGTTCTGACAGCCGTGGGGAGCTCATTCCACCAGCGGGGAGCCAGTGTTGTGAAGAGACGTGATCGGGCAGCCCGACTGCTGTGTAGAGGAGGAGGGGCCAGTCGGCCAGCCGAGGTGGAGGAGCGGAGTGAGCGGGCAGGGGTTTGGAGGGTTACCATTTCCTTCAGGTAGGCAGGGGCTGTCCCTTTAGCTGCCTGGTATGCAAGCACCAGGGTCTTGAATCTGATGCGAGCTGCTATCGGGAGCCAGTGCAGGGTGCGAAGGAGAGGGGTGACATGCGAGTATTTGGGGAGGTTGAATACCAGCCGGGCAGCAGCATTCTGGATGAGCTGCAGAGGTCTAATGGCTGAAGCGGGGAGCCCCGCCAGGAGTGCATTGCAGTAATCCAGGCGGGAGATGACCAGTGCCTGGATCAAGAGTTGCGCTGCCTCTCTGGTAAGGAATGGTCGTATCCTTCTGATGTTGTAGAGGAGGAATCTGCAGGAGCGAGCCGTTGCTGCAATGTTCTCCGCACAGGATAGTCGGTT
The DNA here is from genome assembly GCF_963989245.1 of Nansenia antarctica. Lineage (NCBI taxonomy): Eukaryota > Metazoa > Chordata > Actinopteri > Argentiniformes > Microstomatidae > Nansenia > Nansenia antarctica. The sequence continues at coordinate 82,714,951 of NC_137675.1, forward strand.
ATCCAGGATCACTCCAAGGTTCTTGGCTGTCAGGGAGGGGGTTACAGTAGAGTTCTCCACTGTGATGGAGAAGTCTTGGAGAGGGCAGGCTTTCCCGGGGATGAAGAGGAGCTCAGTCTTGTTAAGATTGAGCTTGAGATGGTGGTCAGCCATCCAAGTTGAAATGTCAGCGAGACATGCTGAGATACGGGTTGCCACGTGTACATCAGACGGGGGGAAGGACAGGAAGAGTTGAGTGTCATCTGCGTAGCTGTGGTAGGAGAGCCCATGTGAAGAGATTACCGAGCCAAGAGACTTGGTGTAGAGGGAGAAGAGTAGGGGCCCTAGGACGGAACCCTGGGGAACTCCAGTGGAGAGGGTTCGTGGAGAAGATAGCGATTCTCTCCAGGTCACCTGGTAGGAGCGGCCCGCCAGGTAGGAAGAAAACCAGGAGTGTGCGGTGCCAGAGATGCCCAGGTCTGAGAGGATGGAGAGAAGGATCTGGTGATTGACTGTGTCGAAGGCAGCAGACAGGTCAAGGAGAATGAGAACAGAGGAGAGGGAGGAAGCTTGGGCAGAGTGGAGGGCTTCCGTGACAGCAAGGAGCGCAGTCTCAGTGGAATGCCCAGCCTTGAAGCCGGATTGGTGGGGGTCTAAGTGATCCATCTTCCGGAGATAGTCAATCAGTTGTTTAGATGCCGCGCGGACAAGGGTTTTGGAAGGGAAGGAGAGAAGGGATACCGGTCTGTAATTGTGGACAGATGATGGGTCAAGGGTAGGTTTCTTGAGGAGAGGCTTGACTCTGGCTATTTTGAAGGCCGCTGGGACAGATCCAGTGGATAGGGAGGAGTTGATTAGGGTGGTAAGGTAAGGAAGGATGTCGGCGGAAATGGATTGGAGAAGGGGGGAGGGGATGGGGTCAAGAGGGCATGTGGTTGCCCGCTTTGATGTGATAAGTGTGAGAATCTCATCGGGGGAGAGGGGGGAAAAAGATGACAATCCAGAGATCGAGTGTCGAGGGGGGAGTTTGGAAGGGGTGTTAGCATTGTTAGTGGGAACAGTGTTAGTATTGTTAGTGGGAGGAGGGAGCGGTGGGGGGAGAAAGGTGCTGCTGATGTCGTCCACCTTTTTTTCAAAGTAGGTGACAAAGTCATCGGCGGACAGGGAGGAAGGAGGAGGGGGAGGAGGTGGATTAAGGAGTGAAGAGAAAGTGGAGAACAGTTTTCTAGGATTAGAGGCAGAAGAATGTATTTTTGAATGATAGTAGGATGTTTTAGCAGCTGATGCCGAGGAGGCGTAGTTGGCAAGGAGAGAGTGATAGAGGTTAAGGTCATCAGAAAGGCCAGTTTTTCTCCATTTCCTCTCAGCTGCTCTGAGCTCTAGTCTACAAGCATGTAGCGTTTCAGAGAGCCACGGAGCTCGAGGAGAGGATCGAGCTGGCTTCAAGGTTAGTGGACAGAGGGTGTCGAAGGATGAGGTGAGAGCGGACAGAAGGGTTGAGGATGCCGCATCAGTGGATAGAAGGGAGAAGGATTCGACAGAGGGTAGGGAGGATAGGACAGAAGAAGAGAGGGCGCTGGGGGACAGGGTACGTAGGTTACGACGAGAGGGTCTTAAGTGGTTAGAGGCTGAGAGGGAAGAGGAAGTTTTGAGGGGAAGGGAGAAGGATATAAAGTGGTGATCAGAAACTGGAAGAGGGGTAACGGTAAGGTTGGAAGTGTGGGAAGATCTGGTGAAGACAAGGTCGAGCTGATTGCCTGCCTTATGAGTCGGAGGAGAGGGGGACAGGGTAAGGCCGAAGGAGAGGAGAAGGTCAAGTACTCCAGATGAGGGAAGCTTCTCAGATTGGAAATTGAAGTCACCTAGTAGTACGAGCGGAGTGCCATCATCAGGGAAAGAGCTGAGAAGGCCATCCATCTCGCCTAGGAAGTCACCGAGTTGGCCAGGGGGGCGATAGATGACGACAATGTGGAGTTTGACCGGGGAAGAGACAAAAGCAGCATGAAATTCAAAGGAGGATGTAGACAAGTGTGCCAGGGGAAGGACAGTGTGTGACCACTTGGGCGAGATGAGGAGTCCTGTGCCTCCCCCTCGACCAGAGGGTCTATGGGAATGAGAAAAGGAGTAGGCGGCAGAGAGGGCTGCCGGTGTAGCTGTGTTTTCTGGTGTGATCCAGGTCTCAGTGAGAGCAAGGAAATTGAGGGCCATAAGAGATGCATAAGCTGAGATAGCGTCAGCTTTCCGGACCGCCGACTGGCAATTCCAGAGACCGCCTGCGGCGATAAAGTCATGGTCAGTAGAAAGAGGTGGGTAGATGAGATTGGAAGGTTTGCGAGGGGGGATGTAGCATCTAGGTGTCCTCCTGAGTGTCAGAAGAACAGGGATAGGGAGAAAGCACATTGTGGCAATGTTCGGTTCTAATAGGGTTAAATGCTATATTCTGATCAGCCTGGTTGTAAAGCAGGCCATGCTAACCCATCGCTAGTTCAAACAGACCGTAGTAGACTTTAAACAACAAAGAGACCCGGACTCAATCATGATTCTTATTTTCTTGCAAGGAGAATGAATCCCAGGTCTCTCCTCCCAGAGAGACCCCAGATTCACACCCATCTTTCCTCCTCCGAGCCAGTCTTTTATTCTCATACACAGGAAGACACACATGTACAGGGGGAGGCGTTTGATGAACAAAACAGTGTTTTTAACATAAACAGTTTCATGGGAATGTTTAGCTTAATGTAAACAGTTCCATGGAATGCTCAGCCCAACACAAACAGTCTCATGGGAATGTACCTTAACGTAAACAGTTTCATTGCTGGGCCCCTCGACAACACAATGTCAGAAAGTTTCCATGAGACCAGGAGGCCCAGCTGAGACAGAAGATAAGGAATGGACAGTGATGCCTTGTATGGTTGTGCTTACAGCAAAAAGCACAAAGTTGAATTCTCAGAACAGGACAAAGGACAAAAGAGTGTCCTCTTCAAAACATCCACAACATTTAACATTATGAAAACATCATTCAACCCTAACAGGCAAAAGTCTGTAGAGGGGAATAGGGCTAAGGATGTTTAATTAGTTTAGTGCGACCATGTGTGGAATGGATGTTGTATAATATGTCCATCACCATTGTAGGACAAAGTAGGCTACAACGGAGTCTCTTCCTGACGATGTGAATGGAAGCTGGACCACTGCATTTATTTGGGAGCGACTACGGAGACACGCTGAGCCTGAAAACCATTAATCTTAGCCCTGACCTTAACACTAGGAAAGCCGTGAAGTGTCATCAGTGAGTACAAAAAAAAGTCTACCTTTGCACTTGATCAAATGTCAGGATCCTCCTTTCATGGCTTTTCCTAGATATGTGCGTTCTACCACCCAGAATCTTTACATTTTCAAAATCGAGTTAGTATAAAGCGATTTTGCAGTATTTCTGTGTGTGCCTGTGTATTTGCCTTGGGATTCGGCTGCCATCTTTTTCTCCAAGGCTGCAATTCTCTTTTATATCAGCAGAGGTAGCAAGGGGGCACACACTGTGCTCAACCTTCAGGCTTCAGTGCTGAATTAGATACAGTGGATAAGACTGATATTTGTAACATAATATATAGGCTATATATAGCAATAGTGATACATAAGATATGTATATGTACAGACAGTTATGAAAATGATCAACTGTACAGTATGTCTCCCAATCCCTTCAGATTTGTTGGAGCTGAGTTTTTTTTTCTTCACAGCGGGTTTACCCAAGTTCCATGCAATAGTGATAAGATATTATGATATGTGTAGCCTATGTACAGTTATGAATGATACACAGTGGTGTAGTCTAGGTTTTTCTAGTGGGTATATTGTGATTTTGCCCTCCCAGTCAGAGCGACACCTGTCCCGTAGCGACACCCCATAAGCACCACCACACTCACTTATGCATACAGTATGCATCTACACCGGTGTTTGCTGCTTTGGGGGGGGGGGTGGCATGGACTGTACTTGTACATCAAGCTGCCTCACGCTACAGAAACAGGAGATTTAAGGGCCGTTAGGCTCGAGAACCATCGGTTCTCAAGGCTACGTATGTGGTCTTGACTACATGTCCACTTTCTCACCTGGTTCTTGCTGTCTCTCTGGTGTGCCGACACCATCCTGCTCTCTCTCATTCTCTCCCTCTCTATCCTCCTCTCTACCTCTTTTGCTGTCAACCAAAAGGCAAATATAACAACCAGAGTATTTATAATTTAATAAGAGGTATACATTGAATTCATATCAAATCATAACATCATTCTAATTGAATATTGGGTTGCTGTGGGCAATGCAGTCAGATACTGTCTTTACTTACTCTCTCACCTGTAAGAAAATCGTATGTCCAACTACAAAAAACAGACATTTCCAATGAGTGAGGGTTTGTTCCAATGCTTCAATCCACTGTCCATGTACTGTAAATATACCATTATGGTATTACCATAAAGCCCAATTCTAGCAGAATAAGAAAGATTGTATATCTACTTTAAGTAAAATAATAAAGTGCATCCAGTTAGCTCTTTAGCTGGCATGTGTGCAGCAGACTAGCTCATCTAATCACCTCTGAGCACGCTAGCTAGCTTGCTAGTTCTTTGACACTATTATTCACATCATGAAACTATAATCAGACACTTTCTAGTCACAATAATAACGACTAATTTGAACCAACTTTCTCTGTCAGAACACAGTAATTATATTTGCTAACGTTTCAACTTGCTTACTTTCTTCTGCAGGGCTTTCACCCTGCAAAAACTCTCTCGGTCAAAACAAAACAAAACAAAACAAAACCAAAACCATTCTCCAGCACGGCACGAAGCTGTGTGTGGAGGTCTGGCCCGCCCACCCCAAGGCAACTGTAGGGGAAATACTGAGAGCATTCTGAACGACTGGTTATGCGATAACAAACACAGAGCTGCCAAGTCTCACGCAATCGCCGTGAGACTCACGCATTTCAACCAGTTCTCACGCTCTCACGCCACATCTCTGTATCTCACGGCGAGAAATAACAATTGTTTTATGGGACTTTTATTTTTGAAATTCCTTGAAAGAAAGCTACCGGAGTTTTGTGGCATCTTTCTGCACGCGCGTTAACTTGAGTCTGCAATCGAAGCGGCAGGCGAGCGCTGATGGAAGAACCTGTGTTCACGCGAGCTGCAAGAACGTAGCAAGCAGTGTTGCCAGTGTTACACCCACCATATAGGTCCCTAGCATAAGAATGACAGTTGAGAATGTACTTTAAATAGAAAATAGTTTTATTACATTAGTTCACAATCCAGGCCCACATTGACCTCTCTCCAAAGAACCTCAGTTATTGTTACCAGGGCAGGTGTTATATTCACTGCACACCATAGGCTACACACTGTAGAAAAGGGTTGTTCACTGCACACCATAGGCTACACACTGTAGAAAAGGGTTGTTCACTGCAATCATCTATAAATATAGCACACTCAAACCTGCCCTGATGGCCGAACTGGGATTAACCCGGTGAAGTGGCAATGGTGGGGGAAAAGCGGATTTAAATAACAAATAAACAAACAAACAAACAAACAAACAAAAAGAAAAACTAGTCCGCCCCGCTACCGGCACACTTGCCCAGGCGGACTAGATAAGAACATAAACTTTAACCAGACAAAACATCTCACGGCAAGAGCAGCTGGCCGCACTGATGCTCTTGAGGAAACACAAATGAACAATCTTAAAACACTATTACCGACATATTAAAATACATAATGATTCAATTTACATGACGAATACATTAAAATACCTGGTACGTCGATGGCAGCGTCCTACCAGCGACTACCAGCCGCCTTCAACCCAGCAGGGAAGTAGGTGACCTGTAATACATCACACCATCAATATTACATACAATCAAAGAAATAATATAAAACGCTACGCACAGAAAATAGCCATAGGCTGCGGCCTACCTCTTGATCTCTGCCTGTCAGCATGGAGTAAGGTGTGCAACTACCTTACCTCCGACCTGATCACACGGCTTCGCTCTGGCGTTCCCCCTAAGGTGAGCCCTAAGTGCTTTCCTTTGGGCACCTCCCCTTTTCCTATTGGCGCCACCCGCCACACCAGATTGGGCTACTTTTGGTCACACTGGACGGGTGGATTCGGCAGCTTTTAGACCGGTTGGGCTGGACATTGTCAATTCCGTCTGGCAACCGTGGTAGCAAAATATGTGCATACATTACAACATCGTATCTGGTAGCCTACTGGACTGGGTTGCACCAATATGGCCTAAGTCATTACTAAATGCAGGCATTTAGTAGTTACTAAACCCCTAGTTGTTACTAGTTAGTTTCAAACTAGTTGTTTACTAATTTCGGTTGCACCACGCCAATCTTTTGCCAATCTTAGCTACTCAGTTTTGGTAACTGTTTTTTGTTTCTCTGCTGTAACATAACCAGGTACATTAATAATAATAATAATTAATAATTACAATTTACAATACAAATACAACAATTGGGGGTCCCTCAAAAAAAATATGGGCGCGCTTTGCGCGCACAAAATCACCCACCAAGCCCTCATTCGGACCCAGGAAAAACCCTGGTATGTACTGTATAACATGATAGCCAGGGGTGCACATAACTGGTGCGCCAGTGCGCATGCGTCGCCAAAATGCATGTTGCGCGGAGGATCAGCGGCATGAACGCGCTCTTGCGCACCAACAGCTGGAAGCGCTGGGAGAGGAATTGACTTCCTCAAAACTCCTACTGCTAACTGCTGACTGCCCGTTAATACCAATACCATATCCTTTCATGACCACAATGTACCCACCGACGACGACCACGGCGACTCCCCTCACGAAAACATTCGGAAAGTATCGTAACTTGTACTTTCATTCCGCGTATCGCGCATCGCATGGTTATCACGCCGACACGTGAAAATTCAGTCCCGAACGACTCGTCGCTAAAAGGAAAAACAACACCAAGGCACTTCACGTTTCTTTTCTCTGAAGCTTTCAAACGTTCAGACGTTTGTTTTACAGCTTCATTATCGCACATCGACCCCTGACCCAGGGAATATGGTTGGGAATTATATTAGAAGGAAAAAAAAAAGACTTTGTGCAACAATCAAAATAATGAGCTATTTAAAGTGATAGCCTACAACATCCTCTACCATGGTTGAAATTGAGGACAGTATTAACAACAGTCAAGAGAGCAGTGATGATGATGATTAAGCTTGTAGCATAAGTAAATGCTTAGGTTGTAACTTTTTGTTGAAAGTTGATTTCAGTGTTTACAGAACAGAGCAGTGCTTAAGGAGATATCAGTTGATTTCATTGTATTTAAAGAACAGACATTCAGTTAGTGCTTAAAGAGATGTCAGTTGATTTCATTGTGTTTAAAGGAGTCTGACAGACTTTCATGCTTAAAGAGCAGTCATTTGATTTTTCATTTGTTTCTTTTGTTTTGCACACAATCATTTGTTTGTTCATCTTATTTTTGAATAAATGTCGTTTTGCTAATATAAGTTATCCATGTATCCCTTTTTTATCCATCCTGTGGGACGGGTCGTGACTCGTGAGCTCGGGGAGCACCAAGCAGCATCCCTAGGTGCTCCTCTGAGCACTGGCCCCAAAAAGTTATGTGCACCCCTGATGATAGCCATCTATGAGCAATGCACTGTATATAAGATGATGACCACGGGTCTTCCTGCTGCTGACCAAGGGGCTGAGTCCTGTTGATGGGGCCCATTTTTCTTTTAGAGTCTGTAGGCTACTGTATATGTTTATTAAGATTTCATAAATATGATATATTGTCTGAATTTTTTTCTTGTTTTATAAAATGTTATTATTTATTATTTATTATTTTCATTTCTTGTGCTGGTTTATTATGAACAACATGTAAAATTGCAGGAAACTAGCACAAATAATTGGGTGGGAGAGAGGGGCCGCCGCTGCCAAAACGTGCACAGTTTTTGTTACATATAGGCATATGTTAGTAGCCTGTGTTACAGGGACACCTAGGGGTGACCTGATAATGTTGCATGTAAGACCCGGATGTTGTATGTGGGCGTGCGCGGGAGGAACCGCAGTTTAATCAAAGTCATACTGAAACATGGAGTCAGAAGCGGGATCTAAGTAAAAATAAAAATAAAATAAAGACGCTTAAAGAAATGAAACGCCATGGCAAGCAACAGCATCCCCGCGCCCGATGGTATGCGCATGACTGGTGATCTGGCGAAAAACTGGGAAGTTTTCCGTGCAGAGTTTGAGGGCACCAGGAGGCGTCTGCTACGCGAACGTGAGTTGACGTTACACACAGCGACTGAAATCTGTAGGCTCGCTGAGCTAACCGAGAGACACATGAGAGTGACGGCCCCGCTAGCACAGACGGACAATGTGAATGCCGCGGACAGGCAGAGTGAGAGGCGCGCACATCAAAGGAAAACAGAAAACAGCGCCAGCGGAGAGAGAGCCACAGTGGAGCTGCAAATACTGTGGAGGCAGCCACAAACGGGGCAGGGAGTAGTGCCCAGCCTACGGTAAGACATGCCGGATATGTGGCATAGCAAATCACTTTGCCAAGGTATGCCAGGCTGGCAGCAAGGCTGACAAAATAAAAAAGGGAATGTGCTTGAAAATGATGAGCAAAGAGAAGATGACTCAGATACTGATGATAGACTGTTTCTAGTAACTGAATGTGTCAATACTGCAAAGGCCCAGCAGGGGCGCAAGTGGTTTGTGAATCTATGCCTGAATGAGAAAAGGCAACAGTGTCAGCTGGATACAGGCTCCACCTGCAATGTCATGGGCCGCAAGATTAAAGAGAAGCTGTCACCCAGAGCGGCGCTAGGCCCGAGCGCAGCCAAGTTAATGTTATACTCTGGGGAAATCATGCCATCACTGGGGAAATTCCACACTGAATGTGTCATCCGGGGAGAAAAGCACAACCTCACATTTGAAATAGTCGACACAGAGCAAAAGCCTCTTCTCGGGGGGGGGGGGGCACATGCGAACGTCTGGGCCTCGTATCCTTCACCGTTCCAGATGAACTCCACACAGTTGATGCAAGCCAATCTGTGCCCCTCACCAAAGATCAGCTGCTGAGAGACTATCATGACGTCTTCAATGACCCAATCGAGTCAGTCCCGGCGAGATACACTTCGAGCTGGATCCTGATGTGACGCCGGTGCAATGCGCGCCGAGGAATGTTCCAGTGGCTCTGAAGGCGAGAGTCAAGGAGGAACTTGACAGACATGTCAAGGTCGGCAACATTGCGCCGGTGACTGAGCCGACAGCATGGATAAGTAACATGGTGACTGTCGCAAAGCCAGAGAAAATAAGAATCTGTATAGATCCAAAGCCTCTTAACCGAGCGCTGCTGAGGTCTCACTACCATATGCCTACGCTGGAAGATGGGTTGTACAAGTTGCCCAAGGCTCGCCTCTTCACGTTGGCAGACGCTCGTGTTGCCTTTTTACAGTGCAAGCTTGACGACGCGACCTTCTGGACACCGTGGGGTCGGATGAGATGGCTCAAGCTCCCTTTCGGAGTCTCAGTAGCGCCTGAGATCTACCAACGCAACACGAGCTGCTATCGGGCCTGGCCGGCATCGAACCGATCGCGGATGACATCCTGGTGGTCGGGTGTGGCGATACGGATGCCGAGGCCGAACTGGACCATGACAGAAACTTGAGTGCTCTCATGGAACGATGCAGAGCAGTGGGACTCAGGCTGAGTGAACGCAAGCTACAGTTCAAGCTCAAAGCCGTACACTTCCACGGTCACATTCTGTCCTCTGAGGGACTGAAAATCGACCCAGAGAAGACACGGGCCGTGCTGGAAATGCCGACAACCACCGACGTGAAAGCAGTGCAGCGCTTTATTGGGTTCGTGACGTACCTTGCAAAGTTTCTGCCAAAGCTCTCGGAGGTCTGTGAGCCGCTCCGCAGGCTCTTGGATAAGGACGTCATGTGGCACTGGTTGCCCAAACACGAAGATGCAGTGTGCGGAGTGAAGCGTATGGTCACCTGCACGCCCGTCCTCAAGTACTATGATATCGCAAAGCCTGTCACGGTCCAGAGCGACGCCAGCATGACCGGGCTGGGGGGCTGTTTGTTACAAGGGGGACAGCCGGTGGCTTTTGCATCGAGGGCACTAACGCCGACAGAGCAAAACTACGCTCAGATTGAGAAGGAGTGTTTGAGCATAGTCTTTGCCTGCCAGAGATTCCACCAGTACCTGTATGGCAGGGAGGCTATCACTGCAGAAACAGACCACAAGCCGCTTATCACAATATTCAAGAAGCCCCTCCTGAGCGCACCGAAACGTCTCCAAGGCATGTTGCTGCAGCTGCAAAGCTACAATCTGGATGTTGTGTACAAGCCGGGCCCCGAGATGTATGTCAGCGACACTCTGAGCAGGGCCACGCCCCCGTGCCGTGGGTCTGACACCCCGTACGTGCAGCATGCTGTGTGCGCCGTGAACAGCACCCAGGCCGGGTATTCACAGCTGGACCAGGCGCAGCACCTGGACGTTACGGCTTTCAGATTCCACCAGATTGTGCAGCACACAGAGACGGATGATGTGCTTCAGGAGCTGGCATCTGTGATCCTCAGTGGCTGGCCAGACATTAAAGAGGACACTCCGCTGGCAGTGCGGGAATACTGGCCCTTCAGAGACGAGCTGAATGTTCAAGACGGAGCGTTGTACAGGGGACAGTGCGTCGTCATACCAAAAGCCATGAGATCTGAGCTGCTCAAACGCATACACGCTAGCCACATTGGTGGGGAGGCGTGTTACAGACGGGCCAGGGATACGCTCTTCTGGCCGAACATGAGAGCGGAGATAAAGGACTTTGTGGCGAACTGCTCCGCATGCAATGAGTACGCACGGGTCCAGCAGAAGGAACCGATGATGTCGCATGACATACCGGTGCGCCCGTGGCAGGCAGTGAGTATGGACGTCTACTCATATGCAGGCAAGGACTTTCTCGTCATTGTGGACCAGTATTCGGATTTCTGGGAAATCGACCAGCTGCCAGATCTGTCTGCTGACACGCTCATCACGCGCTGCAAAGCTCAGTTTGCACGTTATGGGCAGCCAGAGAGGGTGGTCTCGGACAACGGCCCACAGTTTGCATGCGAACGGTTCAGGAAGTTTGCAGTGAGCTGGGGGTTTGCCCATGTCACATCCTCACCCCGACATCCTCGATCCAACGGCAAGGCTGAGTCGGCCGTTAAGATTGTCAAGTCACTCTGCAAGCGGGCGAAATTGGATGGCACGGATGCGTGGATGGCCATCCTTCACTGGCGCAACACACCCACAGAGGGGTTGGACAGCAGCCCGGCCCAGCGCTTAATGGCACGCAGGCTCAAAACTTCACTGCCCGTCGCGGACAGCATGCTTCTACCACGTGTGGTGGACGGAGTGGCAGAGAAGCTGCCGGGGAAACGGCGGGTCGCCAAGTCATTCTATGACACGTCTGCCAGAGACCTTCCAGAGCTGGATGTTGGAGATCACATTAGGATGAGGCCTCTGCCAGGTGATCGCACAGGGCGGTGGCGACGAGGCCAGTGCTTCCAGAGAGTCGCTCCCCGCTCGTTCGTGGTGGATGTGGACGGCACACTGTACAGACGCAACCGAGTGGATCTGCGTGTTGCAGAGCGCTCAGCTCAAGCGCAACAGACAGACATTCTACGGCCTGAGCGGAGCAGTCCTGACCAGACCCAGGTCGCTGGGGAGACTGCCTCAGCCGAGACACGGATTGTCTCAAGTCGGGGGGAGACAGGCGGCGAGGTACATCCTCGTACACCAAGGGCACCGGCGACGCCGGGGGGTCCTGCCACGGCAGGCCAGGGTGTCTACTCACGGAGTGGTCGCCTGTCACGGCCGCCACAACGACTGGACTTATGACTTTGAAAAAATAAATAAAAAAAAGGAAGGGGTGAGTAAAAGGACAGCTCTTCTCGGACTGTTTTGACTTTGCCTCAGACGGCTGTACTGGACTGTTGTTCTTTGTTCCGAAAAAATAAAATAAAATAAAAAGGGAAATAATGCAATGTTGTAATGCTATTGTTAATGTTTGGGATTGTTATTGTCAATGGAATTGCAGACGGAGATGCCGTTTTTTTTTTCCCTGTCTGTCTTACATGTAATGATGAATTGAAAATCAAGGACCCCAATTGAAATAAGCCAGTGGCTTTCTTGGGTTTTTATCCTTTTAGTTGACCTTGTATGTAATATGTACTTTCATGTACCTACTTCTGCAAATCTTCTAATAAAGTTTTCAATCAATCAATCAATGCAAGCATGTCATTTGCAAACAGCTAAAGAAAAGGAGATGTTACATATAGGCATATGTGTGGTGGCCTGGGAAAACCCGTCGGATGTCGCTGGCGTTCGTTTGTGGCAAAGAGCAAAAATAGATGGAAATGTCCTATTTCGGCGATTTTGATATTATGTGGTATTCTAGTACTTTGAACTCCATACTACAATACTACATTATGGTGAATAAACATTTTAAGAAAACAAAAGAGAAAGTACTTATTTTTATGTTTTTGTGGTGGGTAGTTTGCTAGCGAAACAACGTCACGTTGAACGTGTCTCATTCTCAGTTAAGCAACGCACGCACACATGAGCGAAAGGAGAGACGATACTTCCACCTGTGTTATTGACAGTTTACTGATGCTCACAATAAGCATAAAGTAATACAATCTTAACTAGAAGACACACAAATGGATCTGTCCCTCGCATACCGACGAGGCGAGCAGACTAACACCGCATCACAAGCAGACAAACGAGACCGGCCGATCTGCATAGGCTCCTCCCCCCACCCGGAGGAGAAAGGAGTCGGGGGCAGCATGGGGGCAGCATTTTTCACCTTTCACTTTTTTTGACATGATACATTAAAATGCTCATAACTATCTCAGTCATTCAACCAGTTATGAATAGCTGAGAACTTCTAATTTATGGAAATATAAAAAAATGAAAATGTAAAAATGCCACCATGTGAAGGGTTTTCCCAGGCCACCACACATATGTTAGTAGCCTGTGTTACCCGCTTGTTAAGTCTGACGTCAAAAGTGACGTTTAGCCATTTCCGAGTCCAAATAAGAAATTCTCCGCACCGGAGTACCTGTGAACTACAGCGGTAGAATGACAGTTTAATCGTTTTTTAGACTCGGATCTATTCATACAACAAGGGACACAGCACTTTACCGTTTTCTCCATATTGTCAGGGTATTTGAGCCTCGGAAAAGCGCTATATAAATATAATTAATTATTATTATTATTTCGGCATCTCGAAGACAGTGCCTCAGCCAACGTTGGCCCCGGAAATACGTCACGACTTAACAAGCGTACAGGGACACCTAGGGGTGACCTGATAATGTTGCATGTAAGACCTGGATGTTGTATGTGGGCGTGCGCGGGAGGAACCACAGTTTAATAAAAGTCATACTGAAACAGTTTTGGGTCGCTCCACCGCCAAAAAATCTCACTCCAAACTTTTGGTGAAACTTGGCAGCCCTGCAGATTCACCCAAAATGGCCGCCAGCCTAACAACACAACCAGACTCACCTAAGATGGCCGCCAGCCTTACAACACACCCAGACTCAACTAAGATGGCCGCCAGCCTTACAACATAACCAGACTCACCTAAGATGGCCGCCAGCCTTACAACACAACCAGACTCACCTAAGATGGCCGCCAGCCTTACAACACAACCAGACTCACCTAAGATGGCCGCCAACCTTACAACACAACCAGACACGTAGCTGGAAGTGCAATGCATGTTGGGAAGACCGGGTTGTTGTCTTTGTATTGAAGTACCGAGTGGAAATAAAGAAGCACTAACTGAAGCTCCGTGCTCCGACTACTTTATGGTTTTATGGCAGTCATAAACCTGACTCCGTATATAACAAATTGGCGACGAGGTGGTTTGAACTCCCGCGAACGGTATGTGTGTGGAGTTGAGTTAATTAGGACGTGGCTGTGTTCTTGTTAGCAGTGTGAAGCTAATGCAGCTAGTTGGCACCGCACGTCGCGCCCAGCGTCGGTTGTGATTGACACGGATGTCAGCTGAAGAGGAATTATCAGCTGAAGAGGAATTGTCAGAAGGTAATACTGATAACCAGGAGCCTACAAGGAAGATGGCTGGAGTTATTGGAAATATTGGCCCTTTTGATGAACATGTGGAACAATGGAGCGCATACTCTGAGCGTTTTGATTATTTCCTATCAGCTAATGACATTCCTGATGAAAAAAGGGTAGCCACGTTTCTGTCAGTAATGGGTCCAAAGGCCTTTAATCTGTTGCGTGACCTACTGCAGCCTAACAAGCCAGGGATCAGACATAACTATTTTTTCTACAATGCTGAATGCTGCTGTTTAAATAGTTTTAACTTTAAACCAGTTACTGAGTACTGGTCACTGAGTACTGCAGAGTACTATTTTTGTTGCTTTAATAAAGGCTGGCAGTCTTTAATTTAACTGTTGTTGGTGTGGACTATATACTGGGGAGGTATTTGTTATTATTCAGGGGTAAAAAAATGTATACAAATATCGGATCGGGATCGCCGATACCCGAAGCCCAGGTATCGGTATCGGTAGTGAAAAAGTGGGATCGGGACATCCCTACTTACAACACAACCAGACTCACCTAAGATGGCCGCCAGCCTTACAACACAACCAGACTCACCTAAGATGGCCGCCAGCCTAACAACACAACCAGACTCACCTAAGATGGCCGCCAGTCTTACAAACACTCTCCAAGTATATCCAGGTGCGGACATCACGCCTATCACCCGGACGCTTGATGGACCATATTTGGTTGGAGTGGTTGGAGCGCGTCACCATACCGCACCTGCATATTTGCATATTGCGCCTGCATATTTGCATAGACTACGTCATCGCCTTACGACGGTATGTTTTTTTCTAATCATTTATGCAAGAAATGTTTATACTAAGGATAGTTGATTGTTGAAGTACTGGATGAAAAGGTAATGTTGTGGCTTATATGCCTTGTTGTGATTTTAATAGATAGCTGGAACTCAGCCATATGTTTTACGTACCATTTTCTAGCATTGACTAATTTTAGATGCACTTGAATTCTACAGGGAAAGGAGGTTTTCATTGCTGACCTTCATGTAACCGCAACGTGGGTCCAGCCCCACAACTGTGATCCCATGAGCCATTTCCCAGTAAGTCAAATGATTGAGCCGGTATTTGAATAAGATAAACAGCTATGTAGACAACATTGTATCCAGCATTACAATTGGCATGCCCTTCATGGGACATCAGCACATTAGCTGTGTTGGTCCTAAATACCTTCTTTTTTTTTTTTTACTTGATTTCATCAAGGTAAATTAAATGGTTTCCTAACACTAAGCCCCAAAAAACACTACATGTATGAGAAAGGACTTCATCAAATTATCATGTAATTCATAATCATGCACACCCCAGTTAAGTGTTGGATAAAAATGATAAATGCAGTACATGGTTTTGAACAGGAACATGCTGATCAGAAGGATGCCCTTATCCTTCCACTGTGGGTTCCAGGCCACTTTGTCCTGTGTGTAAGTGTACTATACCCATATATATATATATATACAGAGCATAACTTTATGGTGAATGGTGAATGAATGGTGAATGGTGAATGGTGAATGGTCTTTATTGTCATTGCTATAGTACAGGTACCAAACAACGACATTTGGGAGGGGTGACTCCCCTGGTGCTAGAAAAGAAAAGAAAAAAAAATTACTAAAAAGACAAGAAGGGAAAGGAGCTGGTTTACATAAATAAAGGCTATGTACACTATCCACTATACTATACTGTACAGATAAAACACTGTGCTGTACTCTATGCTATGCTATACCTATTCTAACATTTCCTATTTCTCTGCAACCTTATGTACCCTAGGGTTGTCATATTGCACATAGTGTTATTGCACATTCATTTAAAGTGTCGCAGTTTGCAGGCTTGAAATGTACACATTTGTGCCTCAGCACTACACCTGATTTTTCAATCCAGCAGCTGCCATCAATCCGGCCAGACTGTCCAGGGCCCAGAACCTAGGTCTTTGCTGTGTTCAGGGCCTGGATGGCCCTGGGGTAGAAGCTGAGCTTCAGTCTGTTTGTCCTTGCGAACATGGTCCTGTACCGCCTGTTCGAGGGCAGCCGAGCAAAGTGTTCGTACCCAGGGTGGGATGGGTCTCTGGAGATCTTGGAGGCCTTCCTGAGGCAGCGTGTGTTGTACAGCTCTTCCAGAGAGGGGAGGGGGGCGCCAGTGATCTTCTGGGCCGTTCTCACGACTCTCTGTAGCGCATTCCTCTCTGCGTCTGTGCAGCTGGAGAACCAGTTGCAGATGCAGTAGGTGAGGATGCTCTCCACTGCGCAGCGGTAGAAGGCCACCAGTATCTCCTGTCTGGTGTGGTCCTTCCTGAGGACTCTCAGGAAGAAGAGCCGCTGTTGTGCCTTCTTGATGATGGCTGCTGTGTTGTTCTTCCAGGACAGGTCATCCTGTATGTGCACCCCCAGGAATCGGAGGGTTGAGACTCTCTCCACGCTCCCTCCGTCGATGAGCAGGGGCTGGACCTCAGATTTTTTCCTCCTGAAGTCCACGATGATTTCCTGGGTCTTTGACTGGTTCAGCAGCAGGTTGTTAACCTTGCACAGCTTGCTCAGCTGCTCTACCTCATCCCTGTACGTCCCCTCTGGGGGCGGTCGGACAGGAAGTCCTTGATCCATGCACATATAGAGTGTGATAGTCCCAGGTCTAGTAGTTTGGTCACTAGCCTGTCTGGAAGGATGGTGTTGAAGGCAGAGCTGAAGTCCACAAAGAGCAGTCTCGCGTAGCTGTTTCCCCTCTCCAGGTGGGATAGAGTGGAGTGGAGAGTCGTTGCGATGGCGTCCTCTGTGGACCTGTGGGCTCTGTAGGCGAACTGGTATGGATCCAGGTTGGGCGGGAGGCGTGTGACTATGTGTTTATTAGTTGTATCCCTTCCTTGTTGTAAAACGTGTTGTTGAACATGTCTGTGACTGAGATAGACTAGATACTACTACGGAGGAGGATGTTATCATAGTTTGTGATGCTAACGGCGCCATCTTTGCTATCTCCTCCGGTCATCAACCCAGGAGAAGAACATCTTTATCCTGGGCTTAAACACGACGACTAGTGTGATGTAATATTGTGTTACAAGAAATGCGGTTTAGTATAGTACAGGATAGCCTTTAGCTATGCTAGTTGTTGCAGTGCTAGTTGATTGATTGACTGTGTTCTAATGCTATGCTATGTGCTATGTGCTAGTGAATGGTGTTCTGTTGATTGTGTGTACTAGTTTTCACTGAATAAATCAAGAAGGTAGGTGTGACTATGTATGTCAAGAACGGTACCTGTATAACAATGTTGATATGACATTTTTGGGAAACAATTTTAAAGGCGAAGCTCTTTTCAATTCGGTCTAGTTTTCCCTCCAAAACACTTTGAGTCTATGTATTTTCTATTAGTCTGTAGAGAGTAGCCATGAGCTCCCAGCATGTACTTAGTCTGTAGAGAGTAGCCATGAGCTCCCAGCATGTACTTAGTCTGTGGAGAGTACAATGAGCTCCCAGCATGTACTTAGTCTGTGGAGAGTAGCCATGAGCTCCCAGCATGTACTTAGTCTGTGGAGAGTAGCCATGAGCTCCCAGCATGTACTTAGTCTGTGGAGAGTAGCCATGAGCTCCCAGCATGTACTTAGTCTGTGGAGAGTAGCCATGAGCTCCCAGCATGTACTTAGTCTGTGGAGAGTAGCAATGAGCTCCCAGCATGTACTTAGTCTGTGGAGAGTACTATGAGCTCCCAGCATGTACTTAGTCTGTGGAGAGTAGCCATGAGCTCCCAGCATGTACTTAGTCTGTGGAGAGTAGCCATGAGCTCCCAGCATGTACTTAGTCTGTGGAGAGTAGCAATGAGCTCCCAGCATGTACTTAGTCTGTGGAGAGTACAATGAGCTCCCAGCATGTACTTAGTCTGTGGAGAGTAGCCATGAGCTCCCAGCATGTACTTAGTCTGTGGAGAGTAGCCATGAGCTCCCAGCATGTACTTAGTCTGTGGAGAGTACAATGAGCTCCCAGCATGTACTTAGTCTGTGGAGAGTAGCCATGAGCTCCCAGCATGTACTTAGTCTGTGGAGAGTAGCAATGAGCTCCCAGAATGTACTTAGTCTGTGGAGAGTAGCCATGAGCTCCCAGCATGTACTTAGTCTGTGGAGACGTGATAGAATAAACTCCATAGATGTAACATCTTGTGTAGTACCACTTTGTGACACCTGGGGTCGGAATAACCAGTGACATCTGAGCTCCTGGGCCTCAGGTATATGTGCCTCCCTCCCTCCAGGTTTTATAGTCTAGCTTGCCAGATCGACGCAGCTGGCCGCTCTCGTTTAAGAGACTACCGGTTGCATGATTGGATGTTAATTCAGGACATGTTTATGTGTTTGTCTCAGTGTTTAAGTCGAACAATGTGGAGATGGACTGGGTGATGAAACACACTGGTCCCAACTGCCCAGAGACGGAGGGGGACTGCCTGGTGCGGCTGCGCGGCCTGCCCTTCGGCTGCAGCAAGGAGGAGATCGTCCAGTTCTTCTCAGGTGAGGGTGAGAGCTCACCCTCCTCTCTCCTTCAATCCAGTCATGTGCACCCACGGTCACTCTCTTTTGACATTAGTCTAGCAGGTCTGGCTATTTTATATTGGGCACTTACAGCTTTTCCTTCCTGTGATTTTTGCCCCCCATACACTCAGGTTGCCATGGTTGGAGATATCGGAGGTACTTCACTGGATGATGCTACCAGAAGAATGATGCCGTACCTCCTCTCAAATTATCTGGCAGTCCAGTTCAACCTTCATGGACGTCACAGCAAGAAGAAGTTCAGAGAAATGCGCCTTTATGATGTCATATATGGTAAGTTTGAGTGTTGAATTGCTCAGTCTAACTTTTACATTTTTAATTTGGCAACACATTTGATGTATACCAATAGAAGGTATGCCACAGCAAAGACAGTATATACAGCAATGGAAACGGGGCACAACAAATCTTCAAAACATTTAAACTGATGTCACTCAAGAAAGTTCCATAATGCTATAATTTCTAACAGTTGGCCTCTTGTCATTTCTATTAGGGGGACTAAAGAAAAATGCCCTCACTCAAGAAACCAACCACAAGGATGCAGAAAAGGTTCTCTCCAAGTGGTTCACTGGAGCTCGCGATAGAGGTGTAAAAAGAGTTAGACCTCGGACACAGCTTCTACAACTGGATGATGCACCAACCCAGTAGGCAAAGTCTCTGTCTCTCTTTCTCTACAATGCTGCCCTGTGGTTGGTTCTGTCACTGGGGATTAAAACCGAAAGGCTGAAGAGACACGCACAGAGGGCCCAAGATTTTTTTTTTATTGCAGTGCTTGGACACACCACACCACACCACACCACCCCATCCTCGCGGGGCGGAAGAGCAGCCACAGCTGGTGGCTCATCGCACTGCCAGCAGGTACGAAGCGGTTCAATAACTCCTTTGTCCCATCAGCCATTAAACTGTACAACTGCTCGGTGGGCAGCAGGTTGCAGTTGCAGGCTTGGGGCAGGGTGGCGGGTGGTGACTCCACCACTACCCCCACCATTACCACCAACCATCCACCTCCGCCCCCCCCCCCCCCCCCCCCCCCCCCCCCTACCCTGCCACACCCCCACCGAACTGGAACTGTACCGAACTGAACTGAGTCACTGAGTGAACGGCCGTGACCTGAACATACGAACACTTCAGGAACACTACTGTAACTGCAACTCAACTGTACTGTACTGAACAGAACTGAACTGAACTGAACCTAACGAACCGAACTGATTTTTATTCTTATATTTTGTTCTGTTATTAGTCTCTGTGGAGCATTGTGGGAATATTTTTTTATTTTAAGTGTACAATTTGTATGTATATACTGTATGTACACCTGTACATTTGATGTGTGCCTTTTCCTGCACCTTTACACTGCTGCATTGTTATTTTCATTGTATTTTTATTATCTTGTTGTAATATTGTTTTTAATAAATTTGTCAAAATATATATTGTCTATTTTCATCCTGGTAAAACTTAAGACGTGTAAAATGTTATACCCAATTTTTATTTTAGGTGTGTTTACAAGAATTAACACGGTTCATGTCAAATACTGCTTAATCTATTTTATTTATATGTAAATCTTATTAGGACCCACATTGGAAATCAAAGGAACCATTGCACAACCAAACCCAGTTACGACCCACCTCGGTCCCATATAGACTTGCCTGGTTGGGGCCCACCTAGGGCCCAGGTAGAACCCACCTAAAGCCCACATGGGCATCCCAGTTAGGACCCACCTCGGTCCCATATAGACATGCCTAGTTGGGGCCCACCTAGGGCCCAGGTAGAACCCACCTAAAGCCCACATGGGCATCCCAGTTGGGACCCAAGTGGATCCCGCTAACATTGCCGACATGAGGCCCATATGGGTTAGCCCACCTTGAAACCATATGGGACCCACGTGGGCGTGCTGGCTGGGCTACTTTCAATGGGTTCTGAAGGTCTGAGAAACTTGCCCTTTCTACCCTAGGTAACTAACCCTGGTTCTAACCTTGGGTTCAAATCTGGAGTGTGTGGGACCAAATCTGTAGATGTGGTGAGCTAATGAAACTAAGGGCGCTTGTGACTTTAAGAGCCAGGAGGGAGTTAGCGATGTTAGCTTAGCAAGCTCCGTCGTGTTTTTAATTAATTAAAATAGCTTCCCGGGGTCATTTGTACAGTAGATGTCCTTCATTTGTACCTCAGCAAGTGCGTCACATGACATAACACCGTTTTCTTGTCTTATTTGTTTGCTGTTATGTTCTGCAGTAATATAGTTCATAATAGGAGTCTTTGTCTTAAAAAAAAACACATTTACAACTTGATTCGATTCCACACACACACACACACACACACACACACACACACACAAACACACACACACACACACACACACACACACACACACACACACACAGGCAAAGTCAGAACATCATCTCAGAACTATTTATATATATAAATCATCTTATCATGTGTTTTGAGTGATAAGTGACTGTTTTGTGCTGAAGCCTATTTTCTAAGAAGTAGAAAAGGAGATATCCAGAGCAAGTTTGCTGGCAGTCAGATGTCTGCTCATAGGCAGCAAGTAAGAAAGAAACGCCAGGTTTTGGAGTGTGTTGTGGATGTGGTGAAGGTGATAGGCAAGAGGGGCTTGAGCTACAGGCATGTGGAGAACGAGGCAGCATACAAGTGGGACGACAGTACCCTGGATCATGGCAACTTTTTGGAGCTCATCCTTATAATAGGAAAGTGCAATGTTAGCCTCAAAGAGCATCTTGAGGAGTGCATTAAAAAGAGCAAAGAATTGCATGCATCCAGTGGAACAAAAGGTAGAGAGTCCCTCGTCACCTTACTGTCCAAGACCACTGTAAACTCAGTGATAGACAGTATTGGTCATCTCAATCAGGAGACCATCGCAAGTGACATACAAAAAGCTGGAATGTTCACTGTTCAGCTCGACACCACACAGGACATAACCAGCCAGGATCAGTGTGCCGTCGTTATTCGGTACGTGACAGAGGAAGTCCATGAGAGGCTGGTTGCTGTGGTGAAGTGCCATGCATCCACAGGGCAATACTTTGTGGAATTGCTCTCTGGGGTCCTGGATGGTCTGAAACTGGACAAGGCCATGTGCATCGGCAACTCAACAGATGGAGCATCAAATATGCAGGGTCAGTACAGAGGCTTTTCAGCACTTATGGCATCCCAGTCTCCTACTCATGTCCATGTATGGTGCTATGCCCATGTACTGAATCTTGTCCTGGCAGACACGACTGGAAGTGTTTTGGAAAGTGGATCTCTGTTCAGTCTACTAAACGACGTGGCAGTCTTCATCAAGGACTCATATCAGAGGGTCATACTGTGGGACAATGAAGCCCAAGACAAAAGGCACAGACGACTATCTCCAATAGGAGAAACACGGTGGTTGTCCAAGCATGAAGCAGTTGGAAAAGTGTTTGGACACTTTAATAAACCGACAAGCAGCCTCTACCTCGAAACAGTGCTCACACTGACAGCCATAGAACAGCAGGCAAAGGAGAAGCCAACCATCCGTGCCAAAGCAAGAGGATTCAAAGAGGGCCTCCTCAAATACGAAACCGTCTTAACAGCACAGATCTTCCTCAGAATATTTGAGCTGACCACGCCACTCTCCAAGTACCTCCAGACCAGTGGGATGGAAATCCTCTCCGCCCATCGGATGGTGATAGCCACACAAGACAGCCTCAAAAACATCACACGGGATTTCACTACTGTGAAGGCGGCTGCAGACACCTTTGTAAAGTGGGCCAACGAGAACTTGGAAGAGAGAGAGGGAGGAGCAGACATCGAAGTGGAGACTTCACTCCCCAAGAAAAGAATAAGGAAGAGGAAGAACATGCCGGGAGAGAAGGCTCTAGATGAGGTACCTGACAATGCTCTCAGAGCATACGAGGTGAATGTCCACAACCTAATTCTGGACACAGCCAGCGAGGTAATCCAGAGAAGGTTTTTAACAAACGGCACTCTCATTAATGATTTGGCATGCCTGGACCCCAGGAACTTCAACAATTTCAAGACGACAGACCTTCCTCACAATGCTTTCCAGGACCTCAGCAAATGTCTAATCAGATTTGACAGCAGGGCTACAGTGGAAAACCTTCAGATGGAAATGAAGAACTTCGCTCTGCAGTGGGACAGGCTTAAGGCATCCCACATGGAGGAATACACTGCCAGAACAGTGGAAGAAGATGGGTCTGCAGGAGAGGATAAGGAGCCAGATATTGTCAGCAAAAGCTGCGCCTCCTGCAGAAACTGCCCACTCTGCTGCTTTCAGGTACTTCGACAGTTCAACATGCTCTCAGATGCCTACCATGTCCTTGGGCTTGCCTACAAGTACCTGCTGACGCTCTCCGTAACCCAGGTGGCCTGCGAGAGAATGTTTTCAACACTCAAGTTCATCAAGAACAGACTGAGGAGCACCCTGTCTGCAGACAAGCTGGAGACGTTCTTGTTGATGGCGACCGAAAAAGATGTCCTCATGGGGTTGGACTCTGACACCATCATTGACAGGGTAGCTGAGAAGAGTGACCTCATGAGAAAGATGCTCCTCTAGCTTAAAAAGGTGAGACATATATATATTATATTTAAAAATATCTAAATTCTCATCACTAGGCTAGTCCAGTCTCAGGGATGTGTGTGCCACACACCACCACCTACTGTGCGGGAGTGTGCCACAGACTTGCCAAACAAATGCTAATCTCTCTCCTTTTCTCTCTCTCTTTCTCTCTATGTCTCATAGGATGCCTTCCCTTGTCATGTTTTAAAGACTGCAGCCTTTCCGTTTGTGTTGGTTGATCTGGAGTTCACAGGCAGCGTTTTGACTTGGTGAGTATACACTATATAGACATGCTGCAAATCTGTTTTTTGATTCCCAGAAGATTCTGATCTGAATCTGTCATGTAATCATTCCTCTCTCCTTCTCTCTCTCTTGCTCTCTCTCTCTCTCTCTCTCTCTCTCTCTCTCTCTCTCTCTCTCTCTCTCTCTCTCTCTCTCTCTCTTTCTCTCTATGTCTCATAGGATGCCTTCCCTTGTCATGTTTTAAAGACTGCAGCCTTTCCGTTTGTGTTGGTTGATCTGGAGTTCACAGGCAGCGTTTTGACTTGGTGAGTATACACTATATAGACATGCTGCAAATCTGTTTTTTGATTCCCAGAAGATTCTGATCTGAATCAGTTATGTAATCACTTATCATGTCTTCTCACTCCTTGTCTCTTTATCTCTGCCCCTCCCTCTACTCTGTTCCTCTCACTATCTTTCGGATATGGCCATTAATTGTCCAGGTGGAGATTGAAAGGGCTGAGCCTTTCGGAACTGGGTGAGTATCCAATCTTTTCAGCTATAGCCATCTTTTACATGTGTTGCTGTACCATGTCTCACATTTCTCTTGTGTGTGTGTGTGTGTGTGTGTGTGTGTGTGTGTGTGTGTGTGTGTGTGTCTTTCTCTCTCTTCCCTATTGCATTGTCTGCAAATTTTTTACAGTGGTGTTATATTGAGTGATATTTGATATTGTTTGTATTTAAAATGTTAATAAATAATTGTAATTATTCCTATGACTGCAGAGCTTTTTGTTATACAACTACTTAACAGTATTAAAATGTTAACAAATAATTGTAATTATTCCTATGACTGCAGAGCTTTTTGTTATACAACTACTTAACAGTATTAAAATGTTAATAAATATTTGTAATTATTCCTATGACTGCCGAGCTTTTTGTTATACAACTACTTAACAGTATTGAGTATGGGTATTGTTTGCTCAGCACAGCAGCCATGTCTCATCACCGTGGAGTACGTCAACAGTGAGTGAGTACACTGGTTCACACTTGCATTGGTATACTTGCTGTCCATGTCACTTACTCCGCTCTATAGGGGGTTTTACAATTGGTATATTCAACAGACTGCCAGCATGTTGATCGGCGGTGTCGGACCGATTGTGTTGGGCCGGTCTGAGCCACATGGCAGGGCCTAATTTTTGTCCCAGTCCAGCCCTGGATCCACCTACATATGTGAATTCTCAGTTATGAAGTTTACCAAATCCAGGTACAGATCCTCTCTCACTGATGAACATCTGTCAGCTGTGCTTCGCCTCTCCACCTCAGACATTCAACCTGACTTTGATGGACTTGTTAAAGCTCAACAGAGACTGGGTTTCTCACACTGAATGAAAAAAAAGAACTGAAGAACACTAACATGTGGGAATATAACAAGTGAAATGGGACACTTGATCCTTTTTTTTTTTTCTGCACAGTAAAAAAAAAGAACTGAAGACACTAAAATGTGGAAATATAACAAGTGAAATGGGACACTTGATCTTTTTCTTTTCTTTTTTTTGCACAGTTCTGAAAACATTAAATGTTTAATATAGGCATGTAAAGTCAAAAAGGCTACAAAACTGGGACACTTTTCTTTACACAGTTACACAGTTCAGTGACATGTCTTGTTTATTTTGGCTACAAAGATGATGTGATGTCTTTAGAAAGCTAAGAAAGTCCTTGTTTCAATAGTATATGAAACTCAAAATGCCCTTTGTTATTAATGTGACTGAAAATGAGTCAAATGTTTCACATTTTGTTTATCATTTTGGAAATTCTATTTGAATAAATGATATTTTTGAAAGCTAACCTCACCTTTTAATTGCCAAATAATAACATACACTCTTACCAGCGGTCAAAACAATGCCATTTACTGCTTTTTATATAGAAATAAAATGTATATTATGCATAACTGAGTTCGGAATTTTGGCCCGGCCCTCCAAAATATTTTCAGTTGCTCATTTGGCCCCCTGGGAAAAATAATTGCCCACCCCTGGGCTAGGGGATAGTGAGTTGGACTGGTGATCAAAAGGTCATGACTTCAAATCCCACCTGGGAACACCACCACCACTAGTGTGCTCTTGAGTAAGGCACTTAGCCCTAAGTTACTCCATGAATATGGGCTCCAGAATTGTCAAGTTGTGTCACAAATTCTAGCAACATGAACTCTGTTGTAGGGATCCCCCAAGTGGTCATCCTCACCAGACTGGATCTGGCTTGCCCATTGGTCAGTGCAGATCTGAAGGAAGTCTACAAAAGCAAGTACGGTATATCAAGGAGAAGGTGAGGCATGTTCTTGACAAGCCACAAAATGTGCCCTTCTAGCTAGATGTTAAACTGCATTTCATTGTCTAGTACTTTGGTACTCTGCAATGATAATACATTTGAATCTAATCTAATCTCAAAGTGGTCTGAGGTCCAGCTGAATCCATATCCCATGCCATCGATTTCTACCTGTATGGCACACACTGTTTTCAATCAGTGAATTCAAACTTCTGTGTCATTTTACATTTATGACACGGTCTGGTCATTTGGTCTGCAAGTCGGCATCCGATTTAATGTTCTGACTTTTCTTTCGAAAAATGTAAACACATTTCAGCGTTGTTGAAAACCAATGACACACTCGCTAGTCAACTAACACAGCTTGTTTTGTGAACCTGCTAACAATGTAAAGTAGCGTTATAATCAGGGGTGCACATAACTTTTTGGGGCCAGTGCTCAGAGGAGCACCTAGGGATGCTGCTTGGTGCTCCCCGAGCTCGCGAGTCACGACCCGTCCCACAGGATGGATGAAAAAGGGATACATGGATAACTTATATTAGCAAAACGACATTTATTCATAAATAAAGATGAACGAACAAATGATTGTGTGCAAAACAAAATAAACAAATGCAAAATCAAATGACTGCTCTTTAAGCATGAAAGTCTGTCAGACTCCTTTAAACACAATGAAATCAACTGACATCTCTTTAAGCACTAACTGAATGTCTGTTCTTTAAACACAATGAAATCAACTGACATCTCTTTAAGCACTGCTCTGTTCTGTAAACACTGAAATCAACTTTTCAACAAAAAGTTACAGCCTAAGCATTTACTTATGCTTAATCATCATCACTGCTCTCTTGACTGCTGTAAGTTA
The DNA here is from genome assembly GCF_963989245.1 of Nansenia antarctica. NCBI lineage: Eukaryota > Metazoa > Chordata > Actinopteri > Argentiniformes > Microstomatidae > Nansenia > Nansenia antarctica. The sequence continues at coordinate 82,741,501 of NC_137675.1, forward strand.
TCACTGTCCTCAATTTCAACCATGGTAGAGGATGTTGTAGGGCAGGCCATCACTTTAAATAGCTCGTTATTTTGATTGTGCAACAAAGTCTTTTTTTTTTCTTCTAATAGAATTCCCAACCATATTCCCTGGGTCAGGGGTCTAGGTGCGATAATGAAGCTGTAAAACAAACGTCTGAACGTTTGAAAGCTTCAGAGAAAAGAAACGTGAATCCCTTGGTGTTGTTTTTCCTTTTAGCGACGAGTCGTTCGGGACTGAATTTTCACGTGTCGGCGTGATAACCGTGATAACCGTGCGATACGCGATACGCGGAATGAAAGTATGAGTTACGATACTTTCCGAATGTTTTCGTGAGGGGAGTCGCCGTGGTCGTCGTGATGGATACCTGTCGGGCCTTCGGCTGAGGGGACGGCAAATAGTTACTTACTTGGTGGGGCTTGCTTCTTGGACCCAGCTGTTGGTGCGCAAAAGCGCCTTCATGCGGCTGATCTGCCGCGCAGCATGCATTTTGGCACTGGCGCACTGGCGCACCAGTTATGTGCACCCCTGGTTATAATTAACTAGGTAGTAGTGGGGATTACTCACCCAATCCATTGTGTTGCAGTATTTTGGCTTGACTAGCGAGTTTGATTTTCAACAACGTTGAAATGTATTTCCGTGTTTCAAAACAAACGTCTGAACATTTTGATTTGGTTGCCGACTTGCGGCCCAAATGACCAGAACGTGTCACATTTGTCTGTCTTGACCAGAAGAGTTTAAACCAAAATGCAACAATTGGTTACCAAATAGGGTTCCTTGCTGTTTGTTAACAGGAATGTATAGGAAATGGTGGTTCCACAGGTTTTCTAAAAACTTCTCATTTAATATCCTCACGTCACAAACTGAAGATGGAGCAGTGCAGCGTGAGACTGGGCGTCCCCATGAACTGCATCCTGCCTGTCAAAAACTACCACAAGGAGACTGACATGAATAACGACATCGACGTTCTGCTTTTGAGAGCACTGAAGAAAATCCTGAATTATGCCGATGACTTCTCAAAAGACATTCCTCTATCTGGTGCTATGGCTGTGCTGATCCCTCTGGGCGACTATCTCTCTGTGTTTTTCAGATCCTGTGAATGGATTATCAGGGGGTTTTACAGGTTTCTGAGAGAACCAGCACAAAAAGCAGACCAACACGCCCATGGTCAGTAGGCTCAAACTCAACCTGCCAGTCATCCTGTTGAGCATGATTTGATCTAACACTGCCCATTGCATTCTTCTTTCTTTCTTTTTATTGCCAAGTATATTTTGCACATACAGGAAATTGGCTTGGTGAGGTTGGTGCCTAGGACATAAAAAACAACAATATATAAGCAAAAATTATTTAAGATGTTATTGTTATATTGTTATTGTGATAATGCAGAGCTTTAAGATATGCAATCATTAGAAGTTAAAAAAAGCATGATTTCAAAGGGTTTGTGTCTTTAATGTTGTTTAGAAACAGACTATTTACTTTTTCAAGTAGCTCAACACAAAACAGTGTTTTCAAAATAAATACGATCAATTAAAAAAAGTGTTTCCCTATTACTACATTTTTTTTCGAACATAACTGCAAGGCAAACTGTAGATATGTCCCTATTGTTTTGAGTGTACTTATACATATAACCTTTTCTTTTTTTTTAAATGTTATTTTTATTGTCAATGGTCATTGGTTACAACAATCGTCATTACATTCAACATATCACAATCAACTCAGTTCCTATGAGCATAGTATTTTTTTCTTTTTTATATTAAGTAAAGTAAAACAAAAACAAACAAATAAGAAAGAAAAGAAAAATAAATAGCGAGTGAATGACATCACCCTCTCATGTTCTTTTAACAGTTCAACAGAAATCGGACCACATATAACCTTTTCAATTGCGTAGAAGACCAAAGTGCATTATGTAAAAAGAAGACAAAATTCCTCTCCTGGGAGCAGCAATTGTTCCTAGTGAGAGGGCATCACACAGGTGAAAGTAGAAGTAAAGGATGATACTGGCTGTGTTTCAGCTTCTGTGAGTAAACACATGAGAAAAGAAAACAAAGACTTACAACAAATTGGGAGTCAGTGCAAAGTCTTTGTACAGCTAAAAATACATACAAATGTAAGAACATTTACAATTTTTCATATTATTAATTTTAAATGCCAAGTTTACAATTCCAATAAAATAATAACGAACTTCTCAGTACACCTAGATATTTCCTTAGGTTCCCAACCTTGAATGAAGATATAGTATCATAAGTATTTAGCATCTCTGAGCATAGATACAGTCCATAATAACTTAATATTATAATTGTGTGTGTGTGTGTGTGTGTGTGTGTGTGTGTGTGTGTGTGTGTGTGTGTGTGTGTGTTGGTGGTGCACTTGGTGCATAGGACATAATAAACAAATATACGTATTTCTTTTTAAATCTGAGTTTTTACATTTTTATTTATTATGTGTCCTCTTTCAAAGGGCTTTAGTACAGTATATCACAGTACAGTATGGCCCATTCCGATTCCCTTCCCTACCCCTACGGCTCATTTTGGAGTGCCACTCACTTTGGAGCCAAGGCCTCGGAACAGAGCCACAAGCCGTAGTGGTTGACATCTTTCCCTATGAAATGGGACAACCCTTCAAGACCCTGATACGTCATCGTTAGTGTCATAGAAAAGCATTGACGCTCGCGATTCATTCACAACTTAAGTTTTACGCTATCAATCGTATTTTATGAATTACAAACTCAAAAATGTCAACATTTTAAAAATAACACCACACAGGCATTAATAAACACCTAATGGATCAGATTATGTAAAAAAACTCATTATTACCATTATTAACAAACATTATGTTATAATCCCAAAGACTCGAAACCTAGCATGGATATAGTGACTGTTATGTTCTTGCCACAGTTCTGAAGGCATGTATTATTCAGCTCAATCCACAAGCTTTCCACAACCCAAGCTTTTGTCTTTCAGCTTCGGCTTTCAGCTTTGCCTGGTTCAGAATGTGGCTGTGTGTGTTACTTTTGACTGTGTTGTATGACCTGTGGTATGCTGCCCCCATGTGGATACCGAGTGGCACTGCAGCTATAATGGATGCACTTGTGGAAGTATGGTTTTTACCGGCTGTGTGTCCTTTACTGGGGGGGCCTAGAAGCCTGGCATAGGAGGCTGTTGCTAGTGACATCTGGAATGTTTATCTACACTGACTCGTCCTGAAAATGATATGTTTCTACTGAAGGCCTACCACTCAACATATGTGTACCGTGTCTATCTGTGGTGATGACTACCCTGCCAAAGTTTCTCTATTTTACTGGATACTTGAAGTCCTGACCTGCACTGTCTGATATAATGAAAGAGATGTTTACTGTATTCACAATCAGGCATTAGGCTCGATGAGAAAGAAAGAAATGTTCCTAACTGTTTCAGTTATCTGATTTTGCTGTTATGAAAAACCTGAGAGATCAGGCTTATTATGAACGCCTTAAAATGTCATTTTATCATCACTAAATAAATGTTCCTCTCTCTATATCCTCACACGAATTAAATAAAGAATGTCATTTAAAACTATTTGGTTTTTTCTTTTTTTTCCGTCTTCTCAAAAATGTCAATAAGTAGCCTACACAGTCACGGATCAATTCAGATTCAGATTAGATTTAATTGCCATTGACAAAGTACAAAGATGACCAAACGCAGTTTCACACAATTTCCTGTACACATTAACACACAAATGATGACAATTCCTGGTAGTGGTCAGTTTCCGGTAGTGTAGTGGTTATCCCGTTAACCTGAAAGTTCCCCAGTTCGAAAGTGGGCGGAAATAATCTGTTACTGCATTTCCTTGTCTGGTACTTGTACTCTGACAATGAAGTTGAATCTAATCCAGTGTGTCTTGCTTTGCACTATTAACACCCTTGAAAAAGATAACACTAGATCACACTAGTTCTCTTGCGTTATGCCTTGAATGCCTTGTGATGATGGTGCATGTTAGTGGTGTAACCCTTCACATGTATCTGAGTGTAATGAGGTTATCTTTTGTAGTGGATGTATTGATGTGTTGTGTGTTTGCCTTCACGTAGAAATGCTTGGGGTTTTGGACAGGGTTTGGGGTTGAGGGGAGGGGGCCTTGAAAAAAGGGGGGCTAGGGGCCCCAGGGGCTATGATAGTCTTGATCAGGCCTTACAAGAACATTGATTGCTTCACTTGTATTGATTTGCAAATCGGAAATCTACAATTTTAAGAGGGAAAATATGCTGATTGACTTATGTTAGACACAATGTGCATTTCCTCTGGTACAGTACAGTGTGTTTTTGCTCAGTGGCCTTAGCATGTGACTTCTCTGTCTCAGACATAATCACATTAGATTTGCATGTCTCAATCATATTTTCCATTCATAAAGAGGTACACAAATAGAATTGGAGGATGGTTTTATTTATAAAGTTAACTACGTACTTACAATTCCCAACTAATAACTATGCAACCTCATAATGACAAGAGTAGCTTGTGACAACAGTTATTATTACACACGTTAAAAGGATACATGTAATAGGGGTTTGGAATTCCTCCAGGCAAACTGTGCAGGATATTATCCCAGTGTTTCGGCTCCTTTCCCTGTTTGAAAAAAAGGAAAAGATGGACAACCTTGTGTTTGAAATAAGTGTGGCATGCTGCTTTGTCTTTGAAACCGAGGCTTAGTTGTTTTGTTGGTGTATACTAGCATAGACTTTAATAAAATAGATGAATGGCCTACATTTTGACATCACATGACTTTTCGTGATTGCAGAATGGACAGGTGAACTGGGTGTCCAGGTCTCCTGTCAGCTTCTTCTTGGGAGGGGGCTTTCTCTTGGACTTACGGCGTCCCATGGCTGTGTTCACGTGGAGCTGACTTCTTCAGGATAGCAACAAAATAAATCACAACACCGAAACCGTGAGCCTTGTTTACTCAACGTAAACTAAACTACCCCAAGCAACAATATGTCACATTATAAGATCATCACTTTTCGTGAAGTCGTCGAAGAAATCGTGTTGTTGATAATGTTCAGTTATTTGTCCCAAAAGCTAAATACAAGTTCAACATCCAATCGACTATCAAATATCTCAGACCAATTATAATGGAGAATACACGATTATCTAGAACTAGGAATGACAGGATGTTTAACCCTTGTGTGGTGTTCACTTTTTGGACCCTTTCGTACTCTTCGGGTCCAGTTGACCCGGGACATCATTGGGGTTTTGAAAGCACTTTTCCTGACACGATGCTCCTAGTCCCAATGGTGACCCGTACAAGGGAGTATGCTCAGGGTGCAAGATAGCCCCAAAATAGCCCATAATAGTAAAGAGCGCCTCCTGTGGGCACAAACAGGTACTGTACCCATTAATGCACAATAGGTACTGTGTTCACATTCAAAAGTGTATATTTTGTTCTGGTGGACCTAGGGGGCTGCCCTTTGGAGGGGCTGGAGCAGAGGGTGCCTAGTAACAACCCTCAAAGTGTCAGACCCCTGGGAATAGGTGGGGCCGAACGGCAGCATGATGAGTAGAGGCGTTTTTACGCACATGATGCTCCTAACTTCCACTAAACAAAATCCACTATAATAAAGACTTGGTTGTCATAAATCATACTTATCTAGGAAAAATGTAAATGAAACAATGTTTTTATTGATTGTCGTGTTATTCTATTACAAATGCACGTGAGTCCTTCTGTATTTCAATGTAAGTGTCTTTATTGTAACTCGCTCCGTGAGCTCTGACAATACCGGTCTCTAGTCTCTTCCTGTCCCCGCCCACCTGACCTGATGTCACTACGGTGGCCTGTATAGAATTACAATAATACCACATCTCTCTTTCTAGAATCAATGGGTAGACTGCCATTGATTCATCAGACCTAGGGGATTATTCTGCCTCTATAACTAAAAGGTCTGATCTGAACCTGATCAAATAAACAATTCTACTAACAACCCTATATAATATATATGAACATAAAAAGAGCATGAACACATCTCTTCTCCTAAACATAGAAACATAAAACATAAAACATTTTCTTTTTTTACAAGTCCAACCTAGTTGGTTTCACCACCTCTCTCCCAGATCTGGTTCTAGGAGTAGCTGGTGGTTCTGGGACATTCTGGTCCCTTGGTTCTGCCGAACTCTGCTTTGGGACACATCCCAGAGGTTGCTCAGTAGCACCACCGCCACTCTGCGCCGGTGAGGGCTCCATGGGGATGAGATGGCGCCGGTTTCGCCATACTGTCCCATGAGGTCCATCCACGATGTACGACCGCGGAGTAGGGTGGCTGCTGACCACGACTCCAGTTGCATTTTGATCGGTGACCCACACCTCCTTTCCAGGAGTGAGTCTGTCGAGACTTCTTGCACGATGACGCCGGTTGTAGCTTTGTGCGTCTCTCCTCCTCTTTAACTCTTCTTTCAGGACCACCGCCTCACTGTCGGGAAGAGCAGGGACCAGTAGAGCAGGAAGCGTAGGCACCGTCGTGCGGAGTCTCCTCCCCATCAGAAGTTGAGCTGGACTGTATCCGTTATGCAACGGGGTGGCTCTGTACGCCAGCAGAGCGCGGTATGGGTCGGCTGCCTTCTTCAGGAGACCTTTTACTGTCTTGACAGCCCGTTCTGCTTCCCCATTACTTTGAGGATATTTCGGGCTGCTTGTGACATGACGAAATCCGCAGGACGCTGCAAATGCCGCAAAGGCCATTCCGGAGAACTGCGGCCCGTTGTCTGTCACCAGTTCCTCTGGGATGCCGTGCCGTGCGTAGATCGATTTGAGGTGGTGGATGACATCTGTTGATTTTGTGGGGGTCAGCAGAGCGATCTCCACGTATCTTGATGCATAATCCACAACCAGCAGGTATGTCTTGCTCTCCAACATGAACAGGTCTGCTCCTAATTTCTGCCATGGTCGCCCTGGGTATTGAGATGGCATCAGCGGCTCCTTTTGGTTCTGTTTCTCTTTGCTGCATGTTCGGCAGTTGAGGACTAATTCATTCAGCTGCTGGCTCAGCCCGGGCCACCATACAGACTGTCGTGCGCGCTCCCTGCACTTTACCACCCCCTGGTGGCCTTCATGCAGCCTGGCAAGCACCTCATTTCTCATTGTTGAAGGGATGACGAGCCTGCTTCCCCTCAGCAAAAGTCCATCCTCTACTGTGAGTAGCGCCTGTTCCACCCAGTACAGCCTGAGAGCCGGTTCACTGTTGAGTGCTGGCCATCCCTCTGCACTCAGCTGCATCACCCGTGCGCACACACTGTCCCTCTTCAGCTGCTCTCTCAGCTCATCCAGGTAGGCGGTGCTCGCTGGCAGGTTCTCCATTATCATGTCCACGTAGATGTTAGTATCCTCGAAGAACTCCTTCTCATCCGGTGTCTCTCTCCTCTTCACAGGAGCACGTGAGAGTGTATCCGCAGTCCACAGGCACTTTCCTGGCACATGAGCAATGGAGTAGGAATAGCGCATCAGGCGCATCCGGAAGCGGAGAATCCGTGGAGGGAGAGCGTCCAACGGCTGAGACCCCAGGAGACTCAGGAGCGGCTTGTGGTCTGTCTCTAGCTGGAAGTGTCTGCCGATGAGAAAGTTGCGGAACCTCTCACAAGCCCAGGTCAGGCCTAAGGCCTCCTTCTCAACCTGCGCGTATCTCTGTTCAGTTTGTGTGAGAGACCGCGACACGTAGGCTACAGGTCTCCACACTCCATCCCATTTTTGGAGAAGCACACTCCCTAAGCCGTAAGACGACGCGTCCGCTGAGACTTTGCACTCCCTGTTGGTGTCGTACATGGCCAACACTGGTGGGGATATTAGTGCATCCTTCAAATCTTGAAAGGCCCTGGCCTGCTCGTAGCCCCACAGCCAGCAGTTCTTCTTTGACAGAAGGTCTCGCAGAGGCTTGTCTCTCTCCGCCAGCTGTGGGATAAACTTCCCCAGCTGGTTTACCATGCCGAGAAAGCTTCTCAGCTCACTCACATTCGTCGGCTCCTCCATCCTCCTCACAGCCTCTGTCTTACTCGGGTCGGGGCTAATGCCACTGGTGGAGATTATATGGCCTAGAAAGGTCACCTCTTCTTTCGACAGGTCGCACTTATCGATGTTCAGGGTGATTCTGGCCTTCTCGATCCTCCCCAGCACGACGTGCAGACGAGCATCATGCTCCTCTTGTGATCGGCCCCACACCAGCACATCGTCCATGTGGCAGACGACACCCTCCAGCCCTTCCGTGACCTCCGTCACCATTCTGTTTTGGAAGTGTTCGGGGGCAGAGGCGATGCCGAAAGGTAGACGATTGAAGTAATATCGGCCAAAGGGCGTGATGAAGGTGGTGTACTTTGATGAATCTTCAGTCAGAGGTATTTGCCAAAATCCCATGTTTGCATCCAACTTGCTGAATATTCTGGCTCCAGCCAGCATTCCCAGTGTTTCCTCCACTGTTGGCAAGGTATACTTTTCCCGGCACACTGACTCATTGAGGTTCGTGAGATCAACACAGATGCGAACAGCACCTGTCTTCTTGGGAACCACCACGATGCCGGCACACCAGTCAGTTGGCTCCTCGATTCGGCTGATCACTCCAAGGCTTTCCATGCGGGACAGTTCTTGCTTGACCTTGTCCATCAGTGGCAACGGAATCCTTCTGGGTGTCTTCAGTGAGAATGGTTGGGCCCCAGGTTTCAGCCTGATTGCATGCGGCTGTCTCATCTCACCGAGACCACTACATATCTTTGGGTAGGTTGTCTTGAGCGTCTCCATCGTGATACTGTCAAGACGTGCCACAAGCTCCATCTTACTAATAGCAGGTCTCCCCAGCAATGCAGTGTGCAGGTGTCGAGTGACATACACATCCTCCCACACCTCTTTCTCTCCTCTCCTCAGCAACAGCCCGGCGACGCCCACAACATCTAGTGGCCTCCTCCCAGGTCCCATCAGTGGCTTAGTTGACTTCCGGAGGGTAGGTGGATCCTTGTCTCTGTAGATCTCTTGAAAAACAGTGTGAGGCATCACTGTAACATCAGCACCGGTGTCTATTTTGAATGGCACACGTCTGTCATCGATGTTTATGTTGACCATCCATGGCTCACCGTCAGCTGTGACGCTGCCTAAGAACACACAGTCCTCATCCTCTTCACAGGAGCAGGAATAGTCCTCTTCAACCTCATGTACAGATTTGGATGACTTACACACACGCTTGTAATGCCCCATCTTCCCACATGAATGACATTTCACCTCATTAGCAGGGCAATCGCGCTGTGAATGGGACAGAGAGCTGCCGCATTTATGGCACTGGACATTTTTCCCCATTGAGTATTGGGCACTGTGTGGCTTGGCTGGGTAGCTGTTAGCCTGTTGAGTTTTGTTTTTAGCATATGTCTTGCTACTGCTCTTAAACACTCTGTCTACACATTTAGCATCACTTGCCTCTGTCCTGGTGTCCCCTCGCAGAGAAGATTGCTGTCTTTTCACCTCTTCACTCTGCCTCGCCATGTTTATTGCCTTTTCCAGGGTCAAGTCCGGGTCCAGCTGCATGCGTTCGGACAGACGCTTATCCATCAGTCCAACGACAAGCCTGTCACGAATCAGCTCGTCATGTAGCACTCCATATGTACAATGCTCCGCCAGCGCATATAGTGTCGTCACAAATGAGTCCACCGTCTCGCATTCTCCCTGCTTGTGCATGTTAAATTTGGCACGCTCGTAGATAACGTTCTTCTTGACTACGAAGAAACCCTGTAATCCATCGCGCACCCCTTGGTAAGTACGTCTTAGAGCATCAGTCAGATTTAGTCCACGTAAAATATCATCCGCCTCATCTCCCATACAATATATTAGCGTGTTGACTTGATTCTCTTCAGTGCTAACCGTCAGGTTACTTGCCAGACGAAATCTTTCAAACCTGCGTATCCATTTGGCCCACTCTTGCGGCTTTGAAAAGTCGAAGGACTCCGGAGGCTGGATGCTGAACGTAGCACTTGAAACTGGCGTCGCTCTCTGGACTGCAGCTGCTCCCGCGTTAGCATTATCAACCATCTTTTCTTCCTCCCTTCTCACCGTCACAAGCTCAAATGACACTGTCGGCCGACCTAACTCTTAACACTCACTTACAGGACTGCTGACACCATGTCGTGTTATTCTATTACAAATGCACGTGAGTCCTTCTGTATTTCAATGTAAGTGTCTTTATTGTAACTCGCTCCGTGAGCTCTGACAATACCGGTCTCTAGTCTCTTCCTGTCCCCGCCCACCTGACCTGATGTCACTACGGTGGCCTGTATAGAATTACAATAATACCACATTGATGTTTATTATTTTGAACTTATATTCTCAATTGATTTTCAAAGCATTATAATCAAAGCTGTAAAAAATACAGGTGATGAACAAGAATAATGCTACAAATGCTGAAACACAAAACATGTGGAATGTACACTGTTTTAGTCACTGAAATAACACTGGTTACAATTGTGTGTGCATGGGCATGTCTGTCTACACAACACATGAAGTACAGCATTTGACAGTATGTGTACCACAAATGTACTTTTTGCAGTTGCTGCATGTGGTCCCTGTCTTTGTGTCCTTTGAGGGTCCACACACCTCGCAGCACTTCCTCTTTTTGCCATCGGCTGCAGTCTAGAATAATGAAAAGACTTAGTTCAGGATTTTTTTTTCCACCACATCTCCTAATACTCTAAATCACTCACACACACACACACACACACGCACACACGCACACACAGACACACATACACACACACACACACATATTTACATTTACATTAACATTTTTGGCATTTAGCAGACGCCTTATTTCAAAGCGACTTACATTTACCAAAGCGATCAATACATTTGACTAAGCAAGTGAATCAACACAGACACACACACACAAACAACCGCAACAGGACACTTACCTCAGGCACTGGAGATTGTGGTTGTGTGGGTTGTGCAGGTGGAGCATCTGTAATCCTCCTCACTATGGCTAGAGAAGTTGGGGTCCTGGGCAACATATTATGTTGTCTCCTTTGGATATGCGGTGTCACCAGTGCCATACCTAGCTCCTCAAGGAAAAGACGTCGTCTTTGGAGCTTCCTTTGGTTCCAGTCTGGGTTGACTGCCATCCAGATTGAAAATGCATTGTAGGCTGAAACATCCAGGATGTTGAAGAAGATCACGAGAGGCCACCGTAGAGTTCTTCTTTGGCAGCTGTAGCAGGCCAGCAGCTTGTCCAGGTTGTCTACTCCACCTTTGGTGGCGTTGTAGTCAAGTATGACCTCTGGCTTACGGTCCTCCCGGCCACTGATTCTTCCATCCCTATGTAGAGTGCTCATGAGCATCACATTCTTGCCCTTTTTTGGTATGTAAGACACCAGGGTAGTGTTGGCTGTAAAGACAAAGTTGGAGGAATGGACTGGCCTGTTCTTCACATTTAGAAACTGGGGTGGGAGCTCCGTCTTGTTTTTTCTGACTGTTCCAACCATTGTCACCTTTCGTTTGAGAAGTTCCTGTCCCAGGCTGTAGGATGTAAATAAATTATCACAGGTGATGTTATGGCCACTGAGGCCCTGTGACATATCCAACACCACCCGTGTCCCCTGGTTTCTCTCAGGGGCTCCTCCCTCTTGCTTCCCTGTATAAATGTGCATGTTCCATGCATACGATGAAACGGCATCACAGGCAACCCAGATTTTTATTCCGTACCTTGCTGGTTTGGAGGGCATAATATACTGCCTGAAGGGGCAACAACCTCTAAACCCCACAAGCCTATACTATAATCACTGCTACCACACTATACAAACTACCTTAACTGTACATAGCTCATAACTGAATATACCTCTAAGCTAAACTGATGTTCATAATACTACCTCTGCACATACTGTATATTGCACACTTACCTATCACTATCATTGTCATGTTTATTTATATCATGCTCTTATATCGCTATTTGCACTTTTTTGATTTGTATACAGAACACTCAGTACACATCACATCTGTTGATAGATTTAAGCACTGTCTTCTTACTTTGTGACTGACTGTTCTTGTTATCTCTGAAGTTGTCACCGTTTACACTTAATATTTTATATTCAGCTGTCTAAAGTATAGATGTAGATCCACCTTCCCTTAGTTTATTGGCCACTTTGGCCATGTTGTGGTTGTAATGTTTTCAATGTTTTTCAATAAGTAATGTTTGTTGTTGTTTGTCTCTGGTCTGTCTGTATTTTGTCATAGTTGTACTCTTTATTATTTTGACACTCTGTTGTTATGATTGTGATATATGTTGGGACCCTCTCTAAAACGAGATGACACATCTCAAGGGGTTTATCCTAATAAAGAAATCTAAATGTAACTGAAAACAGTCCTTTTTTTGCTGTTCTGTGACTGCTGTAGATGTGAGAGGGTCTCTCACACCCAATGCCGGCTCTAGGCGAGAATATGATTTGATAAATAAAAAAATACTGACTGATACCGAAAAACGTTTCTCTTACCACTTCATCACGTGTCAAAGCCATGACAGAATATCAGGTGTTCCAATCAGTTACAGTACTGTAGTACTGTCATCTGGGAGGCCTCACACTCCTGTTAGGTCTACAGTGCAGTGTACACACACTGTGTGATAGAAGTTGTAATGACTGTTGTTAGTAGCCTGAGCTGTTGAAGACATCGCGGCTGTATAAAACCCAGTTCTACGCCACCAGATAAATGGTTGTTGTAACCCTCAAATGTAACCTCACACATTCAAACGACTGTTTTTACTTTGAAAGATTGTCTAAAGCCTCTGCCTTTTGAATCCTTTTTTCTACTGTCAAAAACGTCTCTGTCCAAATAAAAAACGACTTCTATCTTTATGATCAGTGTGGTTTATTTCTAAAGTTTCATTAGTTTAGTGCGACCATGTGGAATGGATGTTGCATAATATGTCCATCACCATTGTAGGTCAAAGTGCAACGGAGTCTCTTCCTGACGATGTGAATGGAAGCTGGACCACTGCATCAACACAAGCCGTAGTGGTTGAAATCTTTCCCTATGAAATGGGACAACCCTTCAAGACCCTGATACGTCATCGTTAGTGTCATAGAAAAGCATTGACGCTCGCGATTCATTCACAACTTAAGTGTTACGCTATCAATCGATCAAACAAGTCAATTAAAAAAGAACATTGCTTCAGTATCAGATCATGACAGAATAACGGTGCTCTGTAGGCTATCAACCTGGGGGCTATTCCACGTACGTTGGATTGGTATATCGGCGATTAAAAGAAAAGCCTCGTTCAGGCAACTCGTGATTGGGATTCAAGCCTCAAGTGATTCCTCGAACGAGGATCAGCCTTGTGTCATCAGTGTTCACAGAACACCTTTTTGGAAATACTCGATTTGGGCGCGTGCACGCAGACATAAAGAGCCCAGAAGAGTCGAACTGTCGAAATGAAGATACTACCCTGCGTAGCGGTCCTACTTACTGCGCAGCGGTCCTACTTGTTGCTCTTTATGAAGACGAGTGTGTGTGTGTGTGTGTGTGTGTGTGTGTGTGTGTGTGTGTGTGTGTCTTGAGGGGCTGGGTAGAAAGCAAACAAGCTACTACTACTACTACTACTACTACTACTACTACTACTACTACTACTACTACTACTACTACTACTACTACTACTACTACATGTGTTTACAAAATGTGTTACCTACATTTGTGTCAGAATTTAGAATCTGAATTATTTTTACTGGCCAAGTATATTCACACATACTGACCTGGTGCATAGGACATAATACAGTTTTTTACGGTCGCTAAGTCACAGTGTTCAATACTGAAGCCACAGTTTCACAACTCTTCATACAGTCTGCATTCGTAACACTCATGTTGGCCAATGACTTCATTCATATCTCAAAAGAAGCTCGTTCAACCACACACTGTCAACAATGATGAGGAGCAAGTTCAGCCACAGATTTGTTCTCCCCCGTCAAAGTACAAAAAGATTTGGACAGTCCTTTGTTCCAGCTGCACTCCGACTCTACAACCAGGCCCTGCAGGGTGGGGTAGACCTGGAGCTGGAACTTTGGAACTTGGAACTTTTTACTTATTGAGCCTGCACTGTTTTATGTATTTTACTGAATGTTTTCTGTCTGCCCTAACTAAGCTGTTTGACAACAACATTTCCCCATTGGGGACAATAAAGGTTTTCAATCAATTCAATCAAATAATTCAGTTTTGAATGTGTTCTTCAGAGTTTTGAACATGTTAGCAATGAAAAAATGTGTTGCAAATACATAGTATTGGGGGAGTTTGAATGAGAGAAGTGTTATGGCATTTGGAGAACGTAGTCATTGAATGCATTCTGTATGAAAGCAATGCACAAATCACAGAGAAAGAGTCACAGTTTTGTTCACATGGGTTTCTGCTCTGCTGACTGTATGAAGAGTTGTGAAACTGTGGTTTCAGTATTGAACATGGTGACTTAGCGACCATAAAAAACTGTAAACAAATATATATAAAATGTTTTGCCCAGAAGAGTCGAACTGTCGAAATGAAGATACTACACTCCGCAGCGGTTCTACTTATTGATCTTTATGAAGATGAAAAATAAGATGTAAAATAGTGCAATACTGCCGCAATTAACAAGGCGAGGGAAATGGTTTGGCAAGAAATTCCTGACCGATTAAATGCGTAGGTCATACTAGCCCCTACTTATTGTTTTATGTTCATATTTTAATAAATGAATATTCACTACTGTGGTGATATCAGCAGCAGGCTAATACACGGTCAGATAATTACGATGGCATAGTGGTATTAACCGCTGCCATAGTATCAAATCCCCTAACCGTATTATTATTATTATTATTATTATTATTATTATTATTATTATTATTATGATCTATCACCCAGTTTGAAGCAGTATACAAAGCATTAATATCTTCATGTCAGACCAACGTATGTTAATGGTTTGCCAGTTCTGGTCACACCGAACTGTATCACTCACCATCACTGGGTGTGGTGAAAACCAGTTCCTGATTAGGATGTTTCCTAACAGTCTCATACCAACCATACCAATAGTCTCATAACCAATAAGATATCAGATCATGTGAGGTATAATAAAACATTGTGAAGTTACTGGAAGTCACATTCTTACCTCTGTGTGTCCATCAGGTCGGCGACAGAACTGGAGGTTTATTTTACGAGTAGCCTGATAGATGATATTCACACTATTTCAGTGCAACAGTGTTATCCTGAGTATTTAGAAAGTGTACTGAGTATCTTTTTAAAAGTGAGCATTTGCCCAATCCAGTACTTACATTATATGTTGTACTTGTAGACATGAAAAAAATATTTTCCAAATCTCCACTACCTCCATCTCCAGGTAAGATTCATGTTTAGATTTAGATTGTGTGTGCAGATGTTTGTAATGTGTCAGCATCTTTATCAAAATATATATTCCATGTGTTTCACAGCTTTTCAAAAGGAATGGAGGACCACACCTCTAATTACATTGCATTGTGCAACAGTGGATTGGTTTGAAGATTTTAAAGTCAAACTGAAACAGGCTTGCTTCCCCCTGACAGTGACAGAGAAGAAATGCTGCAGATGTTTTGACAATATACACCATCAAACCCTCAAGTGAAGCATGTGAGAGTGCTTCTCCATGGACCTGTTGGAGCAGGCAAGTCCAGCTTCATCAACTCAGTCAACAGTATTTTTCAGGGCCAAATGACGAGTGTCGCCTTGGTTGACGCAGCTCAGGCAGGTGGCAGCTTTACCAAACAAGTAAGTGAAAAACAGTAAATAACAATTGTCTGAATAATTATTTTACCAGAATTGTTTATGAATTTACTTCACTGTAAAACCAGAGAGAACAACACATTGACAGTAGAATTTATATAATAATAACTCATGAAATTGTTATGTTTTCAAAAATCTTTTAATAATAATGTTCATTGTATTTGACAGTATAAAACCCACACCATTATAAATGGAGACCCAAGAACCTTCTTCCCCTTTGTCTTCAATGATGTCATGGGCTTTGAAATGAGAGACGCAGGAATGCACCAGACAGACATCATCAGTGCCTTGAAAGGACATGTGAAAGAGGGTTACAAGGTAAGGCACATGTAAACAAATTAAAACACGACAACAATAACCAAACAGTCAATGACATTGATTTGAAATCATTGTGTCTCATCCTTGGCTAGTTTAATTACGTGTCACCGTTGTCAGAAGCGGACCTGTGCTACGTCAATTGCCCGAGTTTTGAAGACAAAGTTCACTGCCTGGTTAGTATAATACCAGCTGACCAATTACCTATAATCAGCCATGATGTCATCAAGAAGATGAGGGAGGTCAGACTATCTGCCAGTGAATTGGGTAAGAAATTCTTACATTACAATACATTAATTTTGTTGGTGCACAATGTTGTGTATGTGTTGTGTTATCGTTCATCCATCCTCTATGCTTGCTTCTTAGAATACACCTAGAAAACATAGTCAAAACAGGTTTTCACTATGTTTCTAATCCTAAATCTCCACCAACCTCCCCTGATGTCGATTGACGATAATAACTTATTATCAAGACAATGCATGACTACACATACTGAGGCCTTTGACTATGTGCTACAAGGAACTGATGCAGATCACTTGTTGATTGAATCTGTTTCTATTTATGTTGACAGGGATTCCTCAAATTCTCCTCTTAACCAAGGTGGATGAGAGCTGTCCATTGGTAAAGAAAGATCTGAAGAATGTCTACAAAAGCAAATACAGTGCCTTGCAAAAGTATTCACCCCCCTTGGCTTTTTACCTATTTTATTACATTACAACCTGTAATTTAAACATTTTTTTAATAAGAATTTTATTTGATGAATCTGCACAAAATAGTGTTAGTTTTTAAATGAAATGAGAAATATATATATAAAAAAAGAATTAAAAAAAATAAAGAACTGAAAATTGGCATGTGCATATGTATTCACCCCCTTTGTTATGAAGCCCCTAAAAACTTCTGGTGCAACCAATTACCTTCAGAAGTCATATAATTAGTGAAATGAAGTCCACTTGTATGCAATCTAAGTGTCACATGATCTAAGTGTCACATGATCTGTCAGTATATACACACCTTTTCTGAAAGGCCCCAGAGGCTGCAACACCTAAGCAAGAGGCACCACCAACCAAACACTGCCATGAAGACCAAGGAACTCTCCAAACAAGTCCGAGACAAAGTTGTTGAAGGGTTTGGGACTGGGAGAAGCTGGTCCAGTCTGATCAGAAACTCCCACAGCAGTTTCTCCAGGGCCTGGTCAAACTGAGGTCCATATTCTACAGGAAACTCATCCTAGAGGAAGAGGAGGAGGAGGAGGAGGAGGAGGAGGAGGAGGAGGAAGACGAGAGAGAGAGTGTGTGTGTGTGTGTGTGTGTGTGTGTGTGTGTGTGTGTGTGTGTTATGGACTAGGTTTTTCCGATAAGATCTGTTCATTGATGGTGTTTGAGAGGAGGAGGAGGAGGAGGTCTGACCTTGTAGAAAAGTGCTCTCTCAGTAGGGTCTCTCAGGAGGATTTGTACCAAGTCACAGAAGTTGATGACTGACCTCTCAATTTTCACCTCAGACTGTGTCCTGGCTCAGTACTGCCCCCGCTGTCTTGGAGGAATGTGCACGGGCTGCCTCTCAACCCCAGCTCTTGAAGACTCTCCTTCTGCACCAGACTTGTCTAGGGCACTTGGAACCAGCAGGTGGGTCCACATAGCAAGCTGCTTTTCTCAGGGGATGTTTTCTATCTCAGGCCTACAGCAAGTGTCAGATCAGGACTTGGGCCCAATCCCATTTTGTTATCTTTACTCCTACCCCTCATTTTCAAGTGCCCCTTGTTTTCGACTTGCCTCTCTCTGAACAGAGTTAGCTTATGAAATGTTACCCCCTATGAGATGGGGCAACCCTTACTGATACGTCATCAGTAGTGTCAGAGGAAAGCATGGACGCTCGCGATTCGTTCACAACATATACGTTTCATGCTATCAATCGATCAAATAAGTCATCAAATAAAAATAACAATACTTCTACATGACAGAATAGCAGTGCTCTGTAGGCAAGCAGCTCGTGTACCTACCCTGCCAGTCTGCACTGATATTAGAGGAGCAGTAATAGCGATTTAAAAAAAATATATACTTTTTGTTATAAAGAAAAGCATGACCCAGTTCAAAAAGCGGTATAAAAACATGGTTTTCACCAGGTACGAGGAGGAAGAAGGGCTTTGACAGTTGTTGTTTTCACAGATTATTTGTTTATTTACATTATCTGTTTTCTATTGTTGGTCAATATCGTAGCGAACGTGTCCTTGGTAGTGTAACTCGCCCCATGCGGGAATCGAACCCTGATCTCCCGCATAACCGACGGCCGCGCTAACCATTAGACCAAGATAGTTAACTCCCTTGGAGGAGCTGTTAAAGGGGTCTCATACAGGATCGTTACAATATGTAAATATGTAAATAAATTTGATTTAATTTAAAATATATATCATTATCATCATTATTATTGGAGAAGGGGTAGGATTAAATAAGCTTATGCTTCTTCCTACTCCTTTTCGGACATGTTAAGTAAATAGTGTTTTTTGTTTTGTTTTTTCTTGTTTTTGTTTTGTTAGTTTTTCTTGTTTTTGTTTTGTCTTTTGTTGTTATAACTATTTCTTTCTACACATGTTCGAAATAAAGCTTTCATTCATTCATTCATTCATTCATTCAAAGGTCTATAATATTGAAATGACATTAAACTAAGATAATAAGATGGTTATCATAATTTTTCTAATCTTTATTAACAAGTAATTACATTTGTGAGTGTGTCTTCCGCATTGCCTAGAGCGAAATCTGATTTCTGTAGATGATTCGCAATGCATCCTGGGAGGTAAGGCCGTGGCTGGTCATGAAAAATATTTTGGAACCATATCGGTCTATCGGAACCTTGGTGTGATGAATCTGAAACCTATTTTCTTTCTCATATTTGCTGTTTCAATTCTCTCTCCCTATTTTTCTGTTCCTTTCAGCTGCCCTTCCCCCATGTACGGGCGACTCCATCGGACGAATCCTCTCTTCCGTGTCTCTCCCGCCCTCTGGAAGAGTGCGGCAGAAGGATCTAGAAGGATCTGAACCCACCTCAGTTGAAGCCCTGAGCCCTGAGACCAAATCACACACAGGTGGAGAACAAGTCATTGCCCATCACACCTGCGACGGGACTGATATCGAGTAAAGACCTACTACCACTCACAGCCTCAGCTAGTGAGAGAACAGGATGTTGTCGGCCAGATGTTATTACTCCATCCACCTCAACAGAAGTAGAGCAAGAATCGATTTCGACGTCGACGGAGAGGTTGGAATGCACCAGGATCAAAGAGAGGTCAAGAGATGACGGAGTGAGAGAGGAAGAGGAGGATAGGAAGGAAGTACAGACTGAGAGAGAAATAATGCAGACGAGAAGTATGACGACAGTATCAGGACCTCAACCAGACCTCAAGCTCCCTGAAGACCCAGGCTTGGTGTCCTCCTTGGTGTCCTCTTGTCTGCGCAGACAACCCAGAGTGCTGGTCTCCAGGCTGACTTCTAGAGACCTAATTTCTTATCTATTCTATTCGTCTCCCACGATGTCATATACTCGTTCCCGTGGCAACAGGAAACAATCAACGGGGTCGCCACAGGGACAGGGCAAGAGGCCAAAGTTGTCCGGGAGAGGTGAACCTGGAGTGGCCCGGCAGAGGACGTTGAGCAGCAGCCCTACGGCCGTGGAGATGGAGGCGGAGCTGCCTGGCTCGGCTGACAAAGAGTAAGAGAAAGTACTGATTATAACAACCTAAAATATGTTTTACCGGTTTACAGGTATTTTTCTGAATTAGACTCTGTCCAAAGAGTTTGAGTCCTAAAAACTTTTAGTAAAAGTTTCGAACTAAAATTAATTTGTTTTATTAAAAAACAAAGATGAACCGGAAATTCTGTTGTATGATAGTGGTCTAGTCTATTGCAAACTAAAACTGTTAAGTTAAAGGTGTCACTGATGTCAACGGTTACAGCTCGAAGTGGCGGTGAGGTCTGGAATAATATTGACACGGTCTTTAAAAAGTCTTAGAAAGGTATTGAAATTAACCTCAAGATTCCTGTATATACCCTGTAGACGTTCCAGGTTTCATCTGTTAAATATCCTGCTGCTTTACAGGAATTGTGCCGTGTCCTCAGTGGCAAGCTGCTCCCCCTCCCTCCAAAGAAGAAGTGCAGGTGATTTCCCTAAAAACTAACCCTAACCAGGGTTCGACAGTAACGCCGTTTTACTTGCACGGACCAAGTAAAACATTCGCCGGGTTGTTTGCGAGTGAGTGAAGATATTATAAAAGCGTACGGGTGATCGACAGGCGCGTACGCTTTGATAATATCTTCACTCCACGATCATCTAGTCTAGTCTCGCGCCTGCGCCGTCTGTTGTTCTTCCTGCACACAGGTAAACATATCCAGGATCTAGCAGCGTCGTCGGGCTCGCGCAAACAACCCCAGCGAATGTTTTACTTGGTCCGGGCAAGTAAAACGGCGTTACTGTCGAACCCTGCTAATACTAAACCAACTAACCAGCCCACAGGCATCTCCACTCGTGTATAGTCTCGGGGTTCTAGAATGTCTAAAAGGTTCTACACCTGTATTAACCTTGAGTCAGAGTTAATTAATTTAATTTTACGAATTACAGGGACATTCCCCCTGGAGTAACTGAGGGCTAAGTGCCTTACCCAAGGGCACACTAGTAGTGGTGTGGCTTCAGGCGGGATTTGAACTCACAACCTTCCGATTACAAGTCCAACTCACTATCCACTAGACCACCACTACCCCATTCAGAGTATGCAGGCGTTGTTGCGTGTACACGTCTCTGTGGAGAAACGGAAAAAGCAGTTTACCCCAGGAACAGCTCAAGGGGGTGGCAGGTAGCCTAGAGCAGTGTTTCTCAACCCTCTCCTCGGGGCGCCCTAGCCGCACCACATATTTGATCTGTTCCACCAAGCAATTATGGTTTGTACTTGATTAGTTGAATCAGGTGTGCTGGTGGTGGAACAGATCAAATGGATTTTCCTTTAGCAACATTGATGGAATACTCCCCTGTGGCTGTGTCTGTCCTCACAGAATCCTAGCGCATCACACTGATGTCATTTTGTCGTCGCCACTGCCACCATCCCCCACCCACTCACACATGCCTCCTAAAGGTTTGTGAATGCAGCCATGTTTACCTAAACTTGTTTTGCAGTGTTATTCAAAGGCTGTATTTATCCCTTGTGTCTTTTAGAATCATCCTTGACCTCTCCGATAGCTGGCGAGGACATCGTTGGCGATTCAGAGGATGAAGCAACAAAGAATTTCAAAGCCAGGGTAAGTTATTATACTCTGTTGACTCCTGTCTAAAAACAAGTGTCAAACTCTGTTGGTGTTTGTGAAGCGTTACTCTGGTGAACTTTCCTCTACTGCTGTTTTTAATGGACTCTCTGTTGCCCCCAGCTGTTCGTGAAGCGGTACTTCAGGACCAAACATGACACCTATGTACCCACGCTACGGGAGTTCTGGAAGCCGGGACGACATGTCAGACGGAACTTGCTTTCTCCCAGCAACGGACGTTTTGTTTAGGAAGCAAAGGCAGGGTTGTAATAAAGATCACGATGATGGGTGACAGAACGCCTGTGGGTCATTCTACAGAAACGGTGGCATTTGGATTTGCAAATGTTTTAAAATTGTACTTAATCAAAAATGTTACTTAATCTAAAATCAATTTTAATTAATCAAACATTTTACTTAATCAAAACTTAGTGTATTGAGAGGATCCTCCTCTTTCTAATGATCCTTTAATTCTCAAGGTTTACTTCTCTGAATTAGCTCTGTGATTTTATTGTATTGATTGTTGTGTTGGGGTTGAGGTTGATGTTGATGTGAACCTGGCTGCAGAACTAACTCCCCCTAGGGGACAATAAAGAAACATTCTACCTTGAATTCAATTTGTATTCTGTTTAGGTAAGACAAATTAAAATAGATTACATTTACATTTGACATTTAGAAGGCGCTTTTATCCAAAGCGACTTACAACAAGTGCATTTTGTCTAAAGTAAGTGAATCATCTTTACGTCATCATAATACGACATCTATACCAGGACCAGGTGCCGTTGGCAGTCACAATGCTAGAAGGAAGGAAGAATTACTTATTTTTATTATTATTATTTTGAACAGTAGATGAACTATAGAGGGGTAATATGAGGATCCTGTGTTTAACCATGCATTGCGAAATCAAACCGACATGGTCAAATTGCCAGAAAAAACATTACAAAAAAGAGTAAAACGTATTTATATGAACACATATGATCATACTGGATGTGACAGGTACATTTGTGACATAAATAAACTAAACTAGAGACTACACATTTACAACAAAAAGACTACATTCCCCACTTTGAGGACATGACGTCATCACGTGATCGTCTGGGGGTGGCGTTCGTAAACACGCGCTGGAAAATCTGATCAGCACTCATGGAATGCCTCTTGTCCAATCAAATGACTTGGTCCCTTTATGACGGTGAACCCAGTGTGTGCTCCGGCGCTCTCAGAGCGCATTTACGAACGCACCTCTGGTCAACAGCTCAGCTGTCGGTGGGAAACGACTGAACGGGAAAAACATGTTTTTAAGAAATACTGAAAGCCTACTAGTGCTTAGGGCAGTTGAAGACAAAAAAGATACATTTTATATTTTCTCACCAACCTGTGAGGTTTAATGTCAAGTCTTAAATATGTTCATAAAGTCAAGTCTTAAATATTTTCAAGTCAAGTCTTAAATATTGTCAAGGGAAGGGACTCAGTGGTACAAACTCCTTAAGCATTTTATTAAGGCAGTAGAACCTACATTTCGGTTTAGGGGATAGAACCTCACTTGTGTGGGGGGATTAAGACTATTATTAAATGTTTTATCTATTAATTTCTTACATTTGTTTCTCTTCTTTTATCGTATTTTATCTTTACCTTCTTTTTACTGTTTTATCTACTTCCCCTGCTTTTATATTCATTTTATATTTTTATCCCTGTTGTAAAGCATTTTGAGCTGCATTTCCTGTATGAAAGGTTCTATATAAATAAAGCTGTACTTACTGACTAACTAGTAAGCTCTATACAGGTTTCTGACCTTTATCTGAACGTATACAAATATCATCAACAACGTGTACTGTAATCTATTACCACAAAGTAATTGTTTGATTTCCAAACTTTTGGAGTGTAGTGTTTTTACGAAAAAAATGGTTTGATTCCTTTCCTGTGTGCTTCAGTAGTGTTGCTAGGTAAGACTGGATGCTTCAGTAGTGTTGTACCTCCGTTTTATATTGAGAAATATGATGATAAATACATATAGGGCTGAGGTATGTGGTGTGTTTAGTTGGCGAGCGGACAATTGGCTACTTCAATGTACAATGTTGCCAAAATCAACTAGGCCTATCTAATGTTCGAAAACGAATCTACAAATATTAATCTGCGTACTGTATATCTATGTTACAACCGTCTTGCCTGTTGTGTATTATTATCATTGCCGACACAGGTCTATCTGATAATAAGGTGAAGGGCAGTGTTAAGAGTTGTGTGATATATGTCCTCAGTTGATATATAATGTGTAATGTGTAATGTTAAGATGGTGCCACAAGAGGCGCTAAGGCGCAGGGTATAGGACGCATGCCTGCGTCATCACGTTCATGTGTGTGTTCATCACCTGTGGGGAACTATGTTAGTTCAAGACTGTCACCGTGAGACTGATGTGTGTACAGCCCGCCAATAAATATGCCAGGCTTGGCTAAAGGTGATCTTCATCGTGTTTCCTCCGAATGCAACGTTAGCTGCACAAGTATAGGTTAACTTAACAGGTTATGGGCCCAGGAGTCATTCGGGGAGAAGTTTGAAGATTCATCATCGTCAGAAAGTCGCAGCGAACCGCGTGCTGACGGGATAGCAAGAAAAAGCTAACATGGATCAACGAGGAACAAGCAGGTTCTCTCGACTGGCATTCGACGGAGATGAGACAAAATATGAACTTTGGGAGACCAAAATGCTGGGACAATTTCATTTATTGGGGCTAAAGAACACGGTCCTGGGGGAACCGAGGACTGAAGCCGAAATGGCGGCAGACGAAAAGAAAAATGCCGACGCATACGCAGAGATGATTCTACTGTTGGATGACAAAAGCCTATCATTAATTATGAGGGATGCGGCCAACAACGGAAGAAAGGCTCTGAAAATATTGAGAGAGTATTATGCCGGGAAGGGAAAACCCCGGATAATTAACCTGTACACCATGCTTACATCGCTTCAGAAAGCGGACAACGAAAGCATCATGGACTACATCATCAGAGCAGAAACAGCCATCACAGCACTGCGGAATGCAGGTGAGACGTTGGGAGACGGCCTACTAGTGGCTATGGTCTTAAAAGGACTGCCTGGGAGTTTTAAGCCATTCGCAATACACGTGGCACATACAGATGGTAACATCACATTCGCAGAATTCAAGACTAAGCTAAGAAGTTTTGAAGAAACAGAAAAGATAAACGCAGCTGAGTCGAGCGACAGTGTGATGAAGACCCAAGGGAGAACCGGACGGCGACCCGCCAAGACAAACGCACGCGACCGGTACAAAGAAGATACAGAGGTGGTCTGCTTCAAGTGTGGCACCAAAGGCCACCGAGCGAAAGAATGTCGACAGAAGACATGGTGTAGTCGTTGCAGAAGTGACACACACAAAGACTCCACGTGTAGGCGTAAGGAAAGAAAGGATGGCGCGTGTAAAGTCTCAGCAGATGGCGACGCTGACTACGCGTTCAAGATAAGAGACGGAGAGACCGGTACCCAGCAGCAGTCGGCGAGCGGCGTCCAGGAGAAAGGATTGATGGTGGACACGGGGGCCACATCTCATATCATCACCGACGTGACCAAGTTTAAAGACTTTGACAGCACTTTCAGACCAGAAAAGCACAGTGTCGAGTTGGCAGACGGCACCCGGTGCAGCGGGGTCGCTCAGAGAAGGGGAGATGCTGAGGTTTCTCTGATCGACAGCAGTGGACGACGGCACAAGGCGACGCTGAGAGACGCTTTGTTCATACCGTCATACCCCCAGAACATCTTCTCGGTGAAGGCGGCGACTAACAGCGGGGCCACGGTCGTTTTCAAAGAAGAGAAAGATGCACTGATAACCAGAGATGGTAACAGATTTGACATTCATGTATATGGCAAGTTGTATTATTTGCATACTGAAGGTGAATCTAATGATAAGTGTAATGCATGTCACGACATACAGACATGGCATGAGATATTAGGCCACTGTAATTATGACGATGTTCTAAAGTTGCAGAATGTGGTTGAGGGTATGCAGATCAAGGGCAAAACAGGTAGACCCGAGCAAGAGTGTGAGGTGTGTATTCAGGGGAAGTTTGCACAAACCAGAAATAGAGACCCTGATACTAGAGCGGAGGCTCCCTTACAGATGGTACACACAGACCTTGCAGGTCCTATAGCCACAGACTCAATAGATGGCTACAAATATGTGCAGTCGTTCACAGACGATTACTCGAGCGCAGTGTTTGTATATTTTCTGAAAAAGAAAAGCGACACAGTACAAGCTACGGAAAAGTTCCTAGCAGATGTATCCCCGTACGGGAAAGTAAAATCCATCAGATCCGATAATGGAACTGAGTATACATGCAATGATTTTCAAACACTGTTAAGGAAAAACAAAATTAGACATGAAACGTCAGCTCCGTATTCCCCACACCAGAACGGGACTGCAGAGAGGGGTTGGCGTACTCTTTTTGAGATGGGTAGGTGCATGATAGTTGAAAGCAAGCTACCAAAACAACTATGGCACTACGCAGTACAAACAGCAGCGATGGTACGTAACAGATGCTTTAACAGACGTACAGGGCAAACTCCTTACCAGCTGCTGACAGGCAAGAAAGCAAATGTATCTAAAATGCAGAAGTTTGGGTCTGTATGCTACACGTACAAACAGGACAAGGGAAAACTAGATACCAGGTGTGACCAGGGGTGTTTTGTGGGATATGACAAGAACAGCCCGGCATATTTGGTATATCATTCAGATACAAACAAAGTACAGAAACACAGGCTAGTGAAGTTTGTGAGCAGGGCAGCTGTAGAAAAACAGACACAGACATGTGAGACAAACTCAAATGATGACTATAACAGTATGGGACAACCAAGGACTAGCGAGACCACACAGGAGGCCAATAGGAGAACAGAAAATGCTGAAGAGCCAAGTGAACAGAGTAGAAGTACACATAGTGGTAATCCAGGTGCAGTGGTGAGGCCTAATGACCATAACCAAACACAACAGAGTGTGACAGGTGATGAACCTGAGAGTAGGAGGTATCCAACCAGAGAAAGGAAGAAACCGAGTCACTTAGAGGATTTTGTAGATGAAGACAGTGATAGTGATGGGGTTCATACCACAGTAGACTACTGCTACAGGGCGGTATGTGGTGTTCCACAGACTTTTGGAGAGGCTATGAGGTCAGATAACTCAAAAGAGTGGGTAAAAGCCATGGATGAGGAGGTCCAGTCGTTAGAAGAGAACAAGACATTTACCCTGACAACCCTGCCAATAGGCAAGAAAACAGTGGGGGGTATATGGGTTTACTCTATCAAGAGTGATATAAATGGAAGAGACAAGTACAAAGCACGGTTTGTGGCCAAGGGTTACAGCCAGGTAATGGGGATAGACTATGGGGAGACGTTTTCACCCACAGCAAACCTGACGAGTGTAAGGGTGGTGTTACAAAAAGCAGCACAGGAGAACCTACTCCTACACCAGATGGACGTGAAAACAGCGTATTTGCACGCTCCCATAGATTATGACATATACATCAATCCACCAGAGGGTTATGAAGAGAAGGAGGATGATCTAGTGTATAAGCTAGAAAAATCACTTTATGGTCTTAAACAATCGGGGCGAAATTGGAATAGAGTCTTGCATGATTGTTTAACTGAAAACGGGTTCACACAAAACCCAGCCGACCACTGTGTTTATGCCAAAGAGTCAAAAGACGAGAAGGTGATCATAATCATATGGGTCGATGACTTGATCATTGCAGCCAGCAATGAGAAGGTTTTGAGAGAGGTGAAAGAGATGCTCGCAGGAAAGTTTAAGATGAAAGATCTCGGCAGTCTCAAACATTTTCTGGGTATCGATTTCAGCCAATCCGATGGATGTGTAAAGATGTCACAGGAAAGGTACACTAACAAGATATTACAGCGTTTTAATATGCAAAATTGTAGAATTAGAGAAACGCCTTGTGATCAGAAACTGGAATATACTGAGGATGCAGTAAAGATGAATGATGTCAGGATGTACAGGGAGGCTGTAGGAAGCCTTATATACCTAACTACTTGTACCAGACCAGATTTAAGTTTTGTGGTAAGCAGGCTATCACAGTACTTTGCTGAGCCTACAGAGGAGCAGTGGGTCACTGTGAAACACACATTGAGGTATCTCAAGGGCACTTCTAAGAAAGGGTTAAGTTTCAAAAACGACAGTGAGAAGCTAGGTATACAGGCCTACAGTGATGCTGACTGGGCGTCTGATGTCAGAGACAGGCGCAGTACCACAGGGTACTGTGTGAGGCTTAGTAAGAACAGCTCTCTAGTTTCATGGAAAACTAGAAAACAACCTACGGTTGCACTTTCCACCTGTGAGGCGGAATATATGGCACTGGCTTCAACCATACAGGAGTGTCTATACCAGGGTTTCCGTTAACCGGTAATTCCCGGTCTTTGTCCGGTAAAATTTGGTGAAGTCCGACAAACTGAAAACTCGTCGGACAAAATGTCCGGTGAAAATAATCACCACCATTCTCAGCTGAGCACCAAACACACACACACACCCACACACTGCCCGAGAGAGAAGGACCCGCCCCCTCCAGCCAGCTTATAGGCTAACCAAAGGGGGCGGGTCCTTCTCTCTCGGGCAGTGCCGCGCGTGCACGAGTGTGTGTGTGTCCGGTGCCCAGCTGAAAATGGTGGCCCGAAGCGGAAAGCCTTAACTTTATCGCACAATAACAAGGATAACAAACGAAACGGACAACATTTACACTAAGACAGTGTGCGAATTAAATCACGGTGTGCGGGGGAGCCCAGGGATTCAAGCAACAAAAAGAAAATCTCCTGACGGAAAAAAAAGTTCTGGCCAAATCGGGGCCGGTGGCTTTCCGCGCGCGTGCGATGTTCCGTTCTACGTTCTAATGCTTTGACTTTTCTTTCGAAAAATGTGAATACATTTCCGCGTTGTCGAAAATCAATGACACATCGCTAGTCAACTAACACGGCTTGTTTTATGAGCCTGCTAACAATGTAAAGTAGTGTTGACTAAGATGGAGACAAACTTCAGCTATATGATCTAACAGCCGGTCTTCAGGACGACATACAGACCCGTATGAGCTTACAGGGCTATCCCCTAAGTATGATTTGACAGGCAGCTAAACGAAATGCCTTCCCAACCAGCGAGACCTGGGGGGTGTTCCATCAACGTCGCCAAAGGAAAACCTAGGCCCACTTCGCCAAGTCCCGCGAGACTCTTAAAAAGATCCAGGCATATCTTGATAGATCTCGCGAGACTTGTCAAAACAAGCCCAGACTTTCCTCCAGCGACGTCGATGGAACATCCCCCCTGGTTATAGAAATGACGTTGTTTTATTGATAAAAAATTTAAAAAAAAGGGTAAAACTGGAAAGAGAAAATTGAAAACTCACATTAATCCCAAACAATTTAACAAACTTCAGTTAACGTAATGTGGAGTCCGTTCATTGATCAATGCTGTCTGTTCAGTTCCCAGTGAGGCGCCCGTTCAGCGCTGGACATAATGGCATAGCGCCTATGCGAATCATGTTATATTATTATATATTATATAGCTCGCATCTAATCGTATCGGATGAGAAATAGACATTAAATGGCATATATAGTCCGCTACACAACAGTAATCACCGCGACAAACAGCTATATTAGATTTGGAGAAAAAAAAATATGATTTTGAAAAAAAAAATTTTTATTATATTTTAATATGATGACCGGAATAATTCACGTTTGTCCGGTAAATCGAAATCTTCCCGGACACGATGTCCGACGGCAAATTTTTCTAACGGAAACCCTGGTCTATACCTAGAGCAGTTACTAGGAGGTATAGATAACTACATGTACACACAAACAATAGTGTATGAGGACAATCAGGGAACAATTGCTCTTGCCAAAAACCCTGTAAACAGACAGAGGAGTAAGCATGTGGACATAAAGTACCACTTTATCAGATCTACTGTGAGTGAGGGGAGAGTTATTTTGATGTATTGTCCTACAGATGACATGGTTGCTGATATAATGACAAAACCTGTAACTAAGTTGAAACTGAAGAAGTTTGCAGCTATTATTTTTGGAGTTTGAAATGTGTAAGACAGGGGTCCACTTTCATTCTGTATTTTTTGTTCTTTTCGTTCAGATTGCAACAACCTGAGTACAAGTGGGGGTGTTAAGAGTTGTGTGATATATGTCCTCAGTTGATATATAATGTGTAATGTGTAATGTTAAGATGGTGCCACAAGAGGCGCTAAGGCGCAGGGTATAGGACGCATGCCTGCGTCATCACGTTCATGTGTGTGTTCATCACCTGTGGGGAACTATGTTAGTTCAAGACTGTCACCGTGAGACTGATGTGTGTACAGCCCGCCAATAAATATGCCAGGCTTGGCTAAAGGTGATCTTCATCGTGTTTCCTCCGAATGCAACGTTAGCTGCACAAGTATAGGTTAACTTAACAGGCAGTATTATTGATCTTTACTTTATTGGGTGAATAAACTCAATATGAATGATTGTACAGTTGTCTATAGGCAAGAATGGGCTTTAGTTGGCGAGCGGACATGCCACATCCCCGTACCTCCATCCCACATGTATTCATCATCATATTTTTCAATATATCTTGTATTGTCTGAACGAACATTTATTTCGCCATATTACGTGACTTAGGCACCTTAGGTTTTTGTGAACGGGACGATCAGAAAGAGATTTGTTTACCACGAAACAAGGAATGCAAAATCAAAAAACCAACGCATTACATTGGCCGTCCTATTGAGATGATAACAGTTTACAGATTGAACTCATATCTCTCGAGTATGTTTGCATATGAACACACTTATTCCTATGTAGCCTATTGCATTATTTTCATACATAATACATTCAATGCGCAGCTTTCCGAGAGCCCACGGCACATGAGAGTAATGAGAGTAAAGTTAAAGTTTTATATTATAGTCTTTGAACAACAGAGCTGGACAGGCGCGAGAAACTGCCATAATATATCATACATATATCTGCCATCCCACACCTTACCTCCATCCCACATGTAGCCTATTATTTATCATCATATTTTTCAATATACCTCCATAGCAGTCTACACGATTTAGCTAGGCTATATCTATAATTATATTATGAGAACATCAGTATTTTATTATGAGTGGGACTGCTCAGAATAAAAATAATAATACATTATATACTGTAGGCCTATTATAAATATCCGTTCGTTATATAATATTCGTTGATGATTACATAATCAAATGTAGCCCGCAGCGCAGAGCACAATAATGTCTTATTGAGTCAACACACACGAGTTGACTCGCTGGAACGAGACAGACTGATACACACCACACCTCTGCCATATCATACATCGGTCCCACATGTATTTATTTACCATCATATTTTTCAATATAAAACGGTATGATATGGCAGATATATATGGTACATTGCAGTCGTCCCGCTCCAGTTCTAGTAGATCGCAGACATCATGTTATTTGATGTACACATTTCACAATTCCGATTTGTGGCAAGAGACAGTTTATTCACCCAACAATTGTTCGTTCACTAAACATTATAACATGAACACAGTGAGGATTCAAACAAACAAAATAATTAATACACTCTGCAATTGGCTACTACAATGTTGCCAAAATCAACTAGGCCTATCTAATGTTCGAAAACGAATCTACAAATATTAATCTGCGTATATTTATGGTACAACCGTCTTGCCTGTTATGTATTATTATCATTGCCGACACAGGTCTAATCATAACTGAACATCTGATAATAAGATGAAGGGCAGTATTATTCATCTTTACTTTATTGGGTGAATAAAGTCAATATGAATGATTGTACATTGTTGTCTATAGGCAAGAATGGGCTGAAACAAAAGTAGTTACAGACTCGCTCAAACTGTAGCGAGATTAGGAGACTACTAATTGTAAATAGTAATCCACAATTATGGTTATTACTGGTGGCCTGAGGTGGTCCAGTGGTCTAGCACCGTGGTCTACAGTGATATACAAAAAATACATTATATACAATATTATAAATATCTGTTTGTTATATAATATTCATTGATGAGTGCATGCATAATCAAACGTAGGCTACTGCAATTACTTTGCTGCGGGAGCTATGCATGCACCACACAACTTGATAGGTACATACTGTGCAGTGTATCATTCATAACTGTACATAGGCTACACATATCATAATATCTTATCACTATTGCATGGAACTTGGGTAAACCCGCTGTGAAAAAAAAAACTCCGCTCCAACAAATCTGAAGGGATTGGGAGACAACTGTACAGTTTATCATTTTCATAACTGTCTGTACATATACATATCTTATGTATCCCTATTGCTATATATAGCCTATATATAAACACATTATGTTACATACGTATCAGTCTTATCCACTGTATCTAATTCAGCACTGAAGCCTGAAGTTTGAGCACAGTGTGTGTCCCCTTGCTACCTCTGCTAATATAAAAGAGAATTGCAGCCTTGGAGAAAAAGATGGCAGCCGAATTCCAAGGCAAATACACAGACACACACAGAAATACTGCAAAAACACTTTATACTAACTAGATTTTGAAAATGTAAAGATGCTGGGTGGTAGAACGCACATATCTAGGAAAAGTCATGAAAGGAGGGTCCTGACATTTGATCGAGTGCAAAGGTAGATTTGTTTTTGTACTCACTGGTGCCCTATGACACCTCACGGCTTTCCTAGTGCAATAAGCAAAAAGGACACTGGGGGTAATATAATAGACACAAACTCACAAACAAATGGCATATGAAGGTTAAAGCTGAGAAATGCTCAACTACATTGTATGTCTTTATAATCTACTACTGTGGATGTCATATGTTGCATATAAGAAGAAAAGCACGGTGAGCTGCCTAAACGACTACCGCCCGGTGGCACTCACACCAATCATCATGAAGTGCTTCGAGAAACTAGTCCGGGCCCACATAGTCACACGCCTCCCGCCCAACCTGGATCCATACCAGTTCGCCTACAGAGCCCACAGGTCCACAGAGGACGCCATCGCGACGACTCTCCACTCCACTCTATCCCACCTGGAGAGGGGAAACAGCTACGCGAGACTGCTCTTTGTGGACTTCAGCTCTGCCTTCAACACCATCCTTCCAGACAGGCTAGTGACCAAACTACTAGACCTGGGACTATCACACTCTATATGTGCATGGATCAAGGACTTCCTGTCCGACCGCCCCCAGAGGGTGCGGGTGGGCTCCCACACCTCCACAGCCCTCAGACTCAGCACTGGGTCCCCCCAGGGCTGCGTGCTAAGCCCCATCCTCTACAACCTCTACACCTACGACTTCACCCCCGTCCACCCCAGCAACTCCATCGTAAAGTTTGCAGACGACACCACCGTGGTGGGCTGCATCTCGGGGGGGGACGAGGCGGCGTACAGGGATGAGGTAGAGCAGCTGAGCAAGCTGTGCAAGGTTAACAACCTGCTGCTGAACCAGTCAAAGACCCAGGAAATCATCGTGGACTTCAGGAGGAAAAAATCTGAGGTCCAGCCCCTGCTCATCGACGGAGGGAGCGTGGAGAGAGTCTCAACCCTCCGATTCCTGGGGGTGCACATACAGGATGACCTGTCCTGGAAGAACAACACAGCAGCCATCATCAAGAAGGCACAACAGCGGCTCTTCTTCCTGAGAGTCCTCAGGAAGGACCGCACCAGACAGGAGATACTGGTGGCCTTCTACCGCTGCGCAGTGGAGAGCATCCTCACCTACTGCATCTGCAACTGGTTCTCCAGCTGCACAGACGCAGAGAGGAATGCGCTACAGAGAGTCGTGAGAACGGCCCAGAAGATCACCGGCGCCCCCCTCCCCTCTCTGGAAGAGCTGTACAACACACGCTGCCTCAGGAAGGCCTCCAAGATCTCCAGAGACCCATCCCACCCTGGGTACGAACACTTTGCTCGGCTGCCCTCGAACAGGCGGTACAGGACCATGTTCGCAAGGACAAACAGACTGAAGCTCAGCTTCTACCCCAGGGCCATCCAGGCCCTGAACACAGCAAAGACCTAGGTTCTGGGCCCTGGACAGTCTGGACGGATTGATGGCAGCTGCTGGATTGAAAAATCAGGTGTAGTGCTGAGGCACAAATGTGTACATTTCAAGCCTGCAAACTGCGACACTTTAAATGAATGTGCAATAACACTATGTGCAATATGACAACCCTAGGGTGTTACAAGGGGGGTCAGCGAAGAGGACTCCCCATCGCCCCTACTGGTCGAAGAGCGACAGTGCTCCAGACATGGACTAATTATCGAATGATTGTTGTCGCCTGTGAGTGTTTGTCAGTGTATATAGGTGTGTCCCATTTCCTTGTTCCTTTGTCAGTCGATCACTTGTGTTACACCGTATGGAATGCTTCAGAACCCTGTGTATGTATTACCACTTCACGTATCCGTTACCCGGAACGTAATTTGAACTTTGACTTTGTTTGCTGGTTTACAACCTTGTACCGCCTTTGGAGCCCTTTGCTCAATCTTTAGTTTTCGTGCACTTTATTATTGACCGCAGTGCCTGAGTTATTATTACCTACGTGCTGAGCCCTACTGCTCCCCTTTTTGTTGTCCGGCTAAGAGTTTATGTTTGTACCTATGAATCATACGTCTCAGTAAAGAGAATCTTTATTTTATTACTTCTCCGTCTCATTCTTTACTTACACCGCGCCTGGATCCGACATTATTGGGTACACCCAGAACCTATTGAGAAACCTAACAGAACCTATTGAGATACGTAACAGATCGACTGACCACTATGGATCCAGCGGATGTAATACACCTTCGCACCGTACTGGCCACCCAAGGTGCCATGCTGACCCAGCATGAACGTCTCCTCCGGGAGATGAGTGAACATCTCAGCCAACTGTCCCTCACCGTCTCGAGCCTGGTGGACCGCCAGGACAACGCGGAACGGGTCGCCGCCGCAGCCAACGCCGCAGCAGTCCCACCTCCACTACTGGTCCCTACACCTCCGCCTACACCTCGTGAGCCTCGCCTTCCACCTCCAGAGAGGTACGACGGACGTCCAGAGGGCTGCCGAGAGTTCACCACACAGTGCACCTTAGTCTTCAACCTACAGCCGACCTCCTTTCCCACCGAGCAGTCCCGGGTGGCCTATATCACCACTCTGCTAACGGGACGTGCCCTGTCCTGGGCGACGGCAGAGTGGGAGAGGGGGACGGCGATATGTGCCAGTTCCCAGCTCTTCATAGCAGAGCTGCGGAAAGTCTTTGATCACACCCGGGTACTCTCTACCTACGAGGCAGGCAGGAGACTCACCGCCTGTCGACAGGGTCATCGCACGGTGGCGGACTATTCCGTGGAGTTCCGCACCCTGGCCAGAGAGACCGGGTGGGAGGAGCGCGCTGTGGTCGTCCTGTATGCGCAGGGGCTCTCGGAGGTCATGAAGGACGAGTTGTCCTTCCGAGAGCTGCCTGAGCAGCTGGACGACTTAGTCGACCTCTCTCGGCGGGTGGATAATAGACGCCGGGAGCGGGACCGCGAGAGAGGCTCGGCTAGGGGCGCGCCCTCCCACCTAACGCCGGGTGTGAGACCACCCAGTGGCTTCATGGAGGAGGAACCCACCTACGATGAGCCAATGCAGCTAGGAGCGGCACGCCTGTCTCAGACCGAGCGACAGCGGCGTCAGAGAGAGGGGCGCTGTCTGTATTGCGGGCGGGCTGGACACCTAGTCGCTACGTGCCCGGAGAAACCGGGAAACGGGAGGGCTCGCTAATGTCGGGAGGGGCATTGGTGAGCCACGAGTCACCTTCCGCAATGGGCGATCACCGGACTTTTTTGGGGGTAACGATAGAGGGGGGACGCCGCATACGACGGGTGTGGGCGTTGGTGGACTCGGGGGCGGCGGGGAACCTTATGCACACGGGCTTAGCCCACGAGTGGGGACTAGCTCTAAAGGACCTTCCCGTTCCATTACCGGTCCGCGCCCTGGACGGCCGGCCTCTGGGGACCGGCTTCGTTACCCAGTGCACACCACCTATTCGCATCCAGGTGGAGCAAGAACAGTGGGAGCTCATCCAGTTTTTTATTATTGAGTCTCCCGACTGTCCTCTGGTCCTGGGGCACCCCTGGCTGGCGGTGCACAACCATAACATTAACTGGTCCACGGGGCGAATTACCAACCCTCCCAGAACCCCAAACCCATTCCCAGTCCCTTCCCACTCCCTAGCTACAGCCCCTAGACCCTTTTCCACGCTAGCGGCGGGGTCTACAAACATTCCAGTGACTCCGGCCGTAGTG
The DNA here is from genome assembly GCF_963989245.1 of Nansenia antarctica. Taxonomy (NCBI): domain Eukaryota; kingdom Metazoa; phylum Chordata; class Actinopteri; order Argentiniformes; family Microstomatidae; genus Nansenia; species Nansenia antarctica. The sequence continues at coordinate 82,777,148 of NC_137675.1, forward strand.
GGCGTTCCCCAGGTCTATTGGGATCTGGGGGAGGTTTTTAGCAAGCAGCGGGCTAGGGAACTACCCTCCCACAGGACTTACGACTGTGCCATCGACCTCCTGCCCGGCACCACGCCCCCTCGGGGGAGATTGTTCTCCCTCTCCGGTCCTGAGACCCTGGCCATGAAGGAGTACATCGACGACGCACTCGCCGCGGGCCACATTCGCCCTTCCACCTCCCCGGCGGGTGCAGGGTTTTTCTTTGTGGCCAAGAAGGACGGGGGGCAACGGCCGTGCATCGACTATAGGGGGTTGAACAACGTCACGGTGAAAAACAGATACCCTCTTCCGTTGATGACGACGGCCTTTGAGTCCTTGCAGGGGGCCCGGGTCTTCACTAAGCTGGACTTACGAAACGCGTACAACTTAGTGAGGATCCGGAAGGGGGACGAGTGGAAAACAGCTTTTAACACCCCCAGAGGACATTACGAGTACTTAGTAATGCCGTTCGGCCTTGCCAACGCGCCAGCGGTATTTCAAGCGCTCGTTAATGATGTCCTACGAGACCTCCTCGACCACTCAGTCTTCGTCTACCTCGACGACATTCTAATTTTCTCCAAGGACCTAGCCCAACACCGAATCCATGTGCGACAGGTGCTCGAACGCCTTCTCCATCACAAACTTTTTGTTAAAGTGGAGAAGTGCGAGTTCCATGTGGACACTGTTTCCTTTCTGGGCTTCGTGGTGGACAAGGGGAATCTACTCATGGATCCCGGAAAGGTCAGTGCGGTGTTGGACTGGCCCCGACCCTCCTCTCTCAAACAATTACAACGCTTTTTGGGTTTCGCAAACTTTTATAGGAGGTTCATTCGCGGGTTTAGCGCCTTAGCGGCCCCGTTGACAGCCCTCACCCAGACTAGCCTACGCTCCTTTTCTTGGTCCCCGGAGGCGGACACCGCGTTCACGGCATTAAAACAGCGCTTCACCTCAGCACCCATCCTGGTGCACCCGAACCCGTCCCTACCCTTTGTTGTGGAGGTGGATGCCTCGGACATTGCGGTAGGGGCGGTTTTGTCACAGCGCTGCGCCAAGGACAATAAGACTCACCCCTGTGCCTTTTTTTCGCGCAGGCTGTCCGCGCCGGAGCGCAACTACGACGTGGGGAACCGCGAGCTGCTTGCAATCAAACTCGCGCTGGAGGAATGGAGGCACTGGTTGGAGGGGGCCGCGCACCCTTTTATAGTGTGGACGGACCACAAGAACCTGGCCTATATCCAGGGGGCCAAACGCCTCAACTCCCGACAGGCCAGGTGGGCGTTATTCTTCACCAGGTTCCAGTTCACGATCTCCTATCGACCGGGCTCTAAAAACACCAAGCCCGATGCACTGTCGAGGCAGTTCGATCCTGTGGACCTGGTGGAGAGTACGGATTCGATCGTCCCCACTGGCCTGGTCGTCGCCCCCGTGTCCTGGGGAATCGACAGGGTAGTGAGGACAGCGCTGAGGCGGGAGCCTGACCCGGGCGGGGGTCCGCCGGGGAGGCTCTACGTTCCGAAGACTGCGCGTGCACGACTGCTGCAGTGGGCGCACGCCTCCTCCCTCACCAGTCACCCAGTGGCCACCAGGACATTGGACTTCATACGAAGGAGGTTCTGGTGGCCCACAGCGGAGGGGGACACGCGCGCGTTTGTGGCAGCCTGTGCCCTATGCGCGCGCAGTAAAGCCTCCCGGCAACGGCCGCCGGGACTCCTACACCCCCTGTCCATCCCCAAACGTCCCTGGTCGCACATAGCCCTCGATTTCATATCGGGTCTACCCCCATCTGATGGGTTCACCGCCATACTAGTGGTGGTAGACCGGTTCTCCAAGGCGGCGCACTTCATCCCCCTCCCCAAACTCCCCACGGCCCAAGAGACGGCGGAGCTAGTGGTCCAGCACGTTTTCCGGGTGCACGGACTACCCCTGGACATGGTATCCGACCGGGGTCCTCAATTCGCCTCCAGGTTCTGGAAGGCATTCGCCACCAGCCTTGGCGCCTCCGTCAGCCTGTCCTCCGGGTTCCACCCCCAATCCAATGGGCAGACGGAGCGCGTCAACCAGGATCTGGAGGGGGTCTTGAGGTGCTACGTCTCCAGCAATCCGGCGACATGGAACCGGCGGCTGGCGTGGGCTGAATACGCCCACAACACCCTCCTCTGCTCCTCCACTGGCCTCTCCCCTTTCCAATGCCAGTACGGGTATCAGCCCCCCCTTTTCCCGGAGCAGGAGGAGGAGGCAGCTGTACCATCGGTCCAAGCCCATGTCAGCCGCTGTCGCCGTACCTGGAGGCGGGTAAGGGCGGCGCTTGTGCGGGCTTCGGACAGGTCCCAACGCCAGGCCAACCGCAGGCGCCGTCCGGCCCCGGTCTTCCGTCCTGGTCAGAGGGTCTGGCTGTCTACCCGGGACCTCCCCCTCCGGGTGGAGTCACGCAAGCTGGCTCCTCGCTTCGTGGGGCCGTTTAAGGTGGTGCGGCGGGTCAACGCCGTGGCCTACAGACTGCTACTCCCACCCTCCATGCGAGTTCACCCCACCTTCCATGTTTCACTCCTCAAACCCGTTGTTTTCTCCCCCATGGCCCCTCCACCCCGCCCCGCCCCCCTGCCCCGTCTCATTGATGGACAACCTGCCTACACGGTTAACAGGATTATTGACTGCCGGAAGGTGGGGAGGGGTCTCCAATTCCTGGTGGACTGGGAGGGTTATGGGCCTGAGGAGCGTACCTGGGTGCCTCGGCGGGATATTCTAGATCCGAGCCTCATCACGGACTTTCGCCGGCTCCATCCCGAGGCACCCGGGTGAACTTCTGGTGCCGTTCGTCAGGGGGGGGCACTGTTACAAGGGGGGTCAGCGAAGAGGACTCCCCATCGCCCCTACTGGTCGAAGAGCGACAGTGCTCCAGACATGGACTAATTATCGAATGATTGTTGTCACCTGTGAGTGTTTGTCAGTGTATATAGGTGTGTCCCATTTCCTTGTTCCTTTGTCAGTCGATCACTTGTGTTACACCGTATGGAATGCTTCAGAACCCTGTGTATGTATTACCACTTCACGTATCCGTTACCCGGAACGTAATTTGAACTTTGACTTTGTTTGCTGGTTTACAACCTTGTACCGCCTTTGGAGCCCTTTGCTCAATCTTTAGTTTTCGTGCACTTTATTATTGACCGCAGTGCCTGAGTTATTATTACCTACGTGCTGAGCCCTACTGCTCCCCTTTTTGTTGTCCGGCTAAGAGTTTATGTTTGTACCTATGAATCATACGTCTCAGTAAAGAGAATCTTTATTTTATTACTTCTCCGTCTCATTCTTTACTTACACCGCACCTGGATCCGACATTATTGGGTACACCCAGAACCTATTGAGAAACCTAACAGAACCTATTGAGATACGTAACACTAGGGTACATAAGGTTGCAGAGAAATAGGAAATGTTAGAATAGGTATAGCATAGCATAGCGTACAGCACAGTGTTTTATCTGTACAGTATAGTATAGTGGATAGTGTACATAGCCTTTATTTATGTAAACCAGCTCCTTTCCCTTCTTGTCTTTTTAGTTTTTTTCTTTTTTTCCCTAGCACCAGAGGAGCCACCCCTCCCAAATTTCGTTGTTTGGTACCTGTACTATAGCAATGACAATAAAGACCATTCACCATTCATTCACCATTCACCATAAAGTTATGCTCTGTATATACTGTATATATATATATATATATATGGGTATAGTACACTTACACACAGGACAAAGTGGCCTGGAACCCACAGTGGAAGGATAAGGGCATCCTTCTGATCAGCATGTTCCTGTTCAAAACCATGTACTGCATTTATCATTTTTATCCAACACTTAACTGGGGTGTGCATGATTATGAATTACATGATAATTTGATGAAGTCCTTTCTCATACATGTAGTGGTTTTTTTGGCTTAGTGTTAAACCATTAGATTTACCTTGATGAAATCAAGTTTTAAAAAAAAGAAGGTATTTAGGACCAACACAGCTAATGTGCTGATGTCCCATGAAGGGCATGCCAATTGTAATGCTGGATACAATGTTGTCTACATAGCTGTTTATCTTATTCAAATACCGGCTCAATCATTTGACTTACTGGGAAATGGCTCATGGGATCACAGTTGTGGGGCTGGACCCACGTTGCGGTTACATGAAGGTCAGCAATGAAAACCTCCTTTCCCTGTAGAATTCAAGTGCATCTAAAATTAGTCAATGCTAGAAAAGGGTACGTAAAACATATGGCTGAGTTCCAGCTATCTATTAAAATCACAACAAGGCATATAAGCCACAAGATTACCTTTTCATCCAGTCACTTCAACAATCAACTATCCTTAGTGTTGTGAAGGCCCACAGTTTAGAGCCAGTTTAGTTTCCCCAAACCAGCCCTATTTTGCCCCAGTTATTTCCTTTGTTATTTTCTATACTATTCATATACGTTTCGTGAAGTGTATGTATTGTTATTGTAATGTTTATGTATATGTTTGATGACGTGGTATATCCGGGGTGTGTCCGTGACCCGGATGCTAGGTTCGGTGGTGTATATATAGGAACGGAAGTGCTCAGTGTGTCAGTGTGTGATGAGAATCAGAACGAGAGAGACCAAACGAGAGAGAGTAACGAGAAGTCAATCTAAGATGGCGGATTCAGTAACACGCACACCGTGCAGCAGCTGAAGACGCCAGAAAGTGATTATTGCGTTTACCACTGTAGCCCAGTTTAGTTGTGTCCCCGTTAGACAGCCTTGCCAGCAGCCGGCTGTTAAACGTTGGACCAAGCGAGACGCCAAACTGGACCGAATCGTCGCCTCCACGAGCGGACTGCGACCGAACGCTGACTCCATCGGAGCTTCGACGTGGACCACCCGGACCTGAGCCCTTCACCCCTCGGCGCGGACTACGAAGAAGGCCCTTTCCCTCCGCGTTGCTACGTCACCCCCCCCCTTTTGTCTGCTACCTTCCTCGACGCACATGCCATCCGACCAGGCCTCAACGCGCACCACAGCCCGGGACTATAAGCCTGTTCAGGCCAGAGACTATGAGTGAGTGATTGAGTGTGTGTGTGGCCGGCGGGGAGGGAATGTATATATCTGGGGATGTATACATCAGTCATGTAAATAAATGTGTTGTTCATATGTGATACCGTTACCGTGTGTTAGTTGTTTGTATGCTAATGCTAATTCCAAGGCTAATGCTAATGCTAATTCCAAGGCTAATGCTAATGCTAATTCCATGCTAATGCTAACGATAGTAACTGCTAGTCTAACGGTTTGCTGGCGCCCCCTGCCTGTATCCTCCTACACTGCCTATTTAGCTTAGAGTTAGTTAGATAACCAGCCCCTTCCTAAATTATACAGTCCTTTCAGCTACTCCCTGGTTACAATTGGTCCTTCGAGCCGGATAGGTAGTGTAGTGATAGCATGGCTGAGCGCAGCCAACCAGACCAGACAGTTACCCCCCCTTCTCCGCCCCCTGAGCCAGAGCCACGACCACAGAGAGTCCCGCGGTTGCCTCCGAGGTTACAGGAGTATGAGCTTGAGCTCGAAAGCTCACTGAGTGGTAGCGAGGAGCGCACTCCACGGGATACAGTGGTTGGAGAGGCCGAGGTGTCCGCCGGCGCGCGGGTGGCTAGCACTGAGACAGCCCTCAAAGAGCACCAGCCTGAGGATGAGATGGCAGAACCGCAGGGTTTTGCCGTGGAAACGGAAGAGCAGGAAGGAGAGGCCCGGTCCGACAGCGCCTGCGGGCGGAAGAGGGAGGGCCTCAGCCTTAACGATCTGCCTCCCAGTACGGCGCGCTCGAGACCTAGCTCCTGCCGCTCAGTGGCTTCCTCTCGGTCCAGGGTTTCCGTGGGCAGTTCTGCCTCTGGGGCGGATAGCCTGCACTCCAGAGGGAGTAGTGCCGCGCTGTCCGAATGTATGCGCCAACAGGCCGAGGTGGCGTTAGAGCGAGAACGCCTCCAGTTCGAGCGTGAACGAGAGAGGGAACGCATCCATTTCGAGCGCGAGCGCCTCCAGATGGAGGCGGTGGAGAGACAGCGCCAGGAGGCGCTAGAACGTGAACGCTTCCAGATGAACGGAGCGGAACGCGCGGCGGAGAGACAGCGCCAGGAGGCGCTAGAACGTGAACGCTTCCAGATGAACGGAGCGGAACGCGCGGCGGAGAGACAGCGCCAGGAGGCGCTAGAACGTGAACGCTTCCAGATGGAGCGCGACCGCCTCCAGATGGAGAGAGAGCAACTGCACGCGGAGAAGATGGAGGAAGTGATGCAGACCATGCGCGACGTGTGCATCAGCAGAGCTCCGTCGGCCCGTAGCTCCAGAGCATCATCCGCACGGCCCTCTCGAGTGCCATCTCCTGAACCCCCCGCCGATGGCTCCATGACCCCCGCCATGACTGTCCAACTACAGGCCCAGCTGACCACCTGGAAGGAAGAGGACCAGGGACCCGACCGCTACGCGGCCCAGAGGGAGCCAGCGTCGCTGCCCGGGAGGGGAGCCATCCCCCAAGAGCGTAGCACACCCCTAGGTCCTCCAGTGCACCAAAATGCATGCAGGCCGGACACCCAGACCGTCACTCCAGCCCCGATCATCCACTACAGGATGTTTCCCCAGGTGGAGGGACCCAAGTTCCCCTTCTTCAAGGACGAGGACAGGAGCCAGTATGTGGAGCTACGCATCTGCCTAGACACGCTCTTGGACGACTCCTGCTCAGAGTCCTACAAATATGCGATTCTCCTTCAGCATGTGAGGAACCCCAGAGCCCACAACATGGTTCTGGCCCATGCCTCCGCACCGACACCTTACACCAGAGCGCTCGCCGACTTGGATGCCCGCTACGGTCGTCCCTGGAACCACGCCCTTGCTGAACTGCAAGCCCTCGAACAGCAGGCCCCCATCAAGGATGAACGGGCGCTGGATGACTTCGCGCTCCGCGTGCACACCTTGGTTGGAATGCTGAAGACGCAGGGCCCAGCTGGCGCCAGCGAGATCAACAGCACCTCCAACGTAGAGCGGCTGCTCCGCAAGATCCCACGCTTCCGGCAGGAGAGGTTCCGGCGACAGCAGCGCGTTCGTAACCCCGGGAAGTTGGGTCTGAGCATGGCTGCCTTCGCGGAGTTCCTACTGGAGGAAGTGCATGACACCAACGTAGACGCCATGGGTTACGCTGAGCCGAAGAAGGAGAGGGAGAAGGGAGACCGCTGGGACCGGCCGAGCTCGAACAGAGGACGCCCAGTAGGAGTGCTGCACACGGAGGAGGAGCCTCGGAGAGAGAGGAAAGCCCGACCTGAGGGAAAGGATTCCTCTCAACCCCCTCAAAAGGGACGGAGAGGTCCACCGCCATGTCCGTACTGCACCAGCGAGCACTGGTTCAATGAGTGCAGTGACTTCAACAACCTGAGTACCGAGGCCAAGCAGAGGTGGCTCGAGGAGAACAAGAGGTGCTGGAACTGTGGGCGCGACCATCTGGCTAAGAACTGCACCTTGAGGAGAAAGTGCAATCGCTGTGAGGAGGTCCACCTCAACATTCTACACGAGGTCTCCCTCGCCAGGTCCACGGAGGGCACCAGAAGCCCTAGGTCCGGTCGCGCACCGGAAGAGGAAACCCCTGTCTACTACCTAGACCCAACCCAGAGCAGCGGCTCCAAGGTCCTACTGAAGGTGGTGAAGGTCCGACTTCACCACAACAACGCTGTGTACGACACGTACGCCGTTCTAGACGACGGGTCGGAACGGACCATCCTCCTCCAGGAGGCAGTGCGCCGGTTGGGGCTCCACGGGACTGAGGAGAAGCTGACTCTGCGCACGATACGTCGCGACCTTAAAGAGGTCACCGGGGCGAGAATCAACTTCTCTATCTCCCCGGCGGGGCGGCCGTCGGATAGACATCGGCTTCAGAATGTCTTCACCGCCGACCAGCTAGCGCTCTCCCGCTACGACTACCCCCTGGAGAGGTTACGCGCAAGATATCCCCACCTACGGCGAGTAGACCTACATCCGATAGAAGGAGCGGAGCCAACCCTTCTCATCGGCTCGGACAACGCTGCACTGATCGTGTCGCTCCGTCCTCCGCTGAGAGGACCACGAGGCTGCCCGATGGCTGTTAAGACTGCGCTTGGGTGGGCCCTCCAAGGCGCTACCGAGTGGAGAGATAGAGACGGGAGAGCTACGTCATCCCTCCATGTCCGCACCGAAGAAGTGCAGACCATCAACTGCCTTCACACCAGTGTGGACTCCATGAATGCGGCGCTGCTAGACAACGTCCAGAAGCTGTGGACGCTAGACGTTGCGCCCTACAAGAATGAGAAGCTCTACGTACGGTCAAAGGAGGACGTCTACGCCCTAGACCTCCTTAAAGCAAAGACAGTGCGTATCGAAGTCCAGGGCGTTAAGAGATACGTCACACCACTACTCCGCAGAGAACCCATGCCAGAGTTTCGAGTATCCCCTCGAACCGTCCTACAGTGTCTGACCAGCACTGAGAAGCGTATGAGGAAGGACGAGGTCCTTGCTGCTTCTTACCGAACGGAGATGAAGAAACTGACGGAGTCCGGTCTGGTGAAGAAGCTTGAGCCAGCCGAGGCGAACCAGAGTGCCGAGTCTTGGTACCTCCCGCACCACAATGTTCACCACAACGGGAAGAACCGAGTGGTCTTCAACTGTAGCTACCAGGTGGGGAAGCTCAACCTCAACCACTATCTTCTCCCTGGTCCAACCTTGACCCCAGCCCTCTTGGGAGTTCTGGTGCGCTTCCGTCAGCAGCCGATCGCAGTCAGTGGTGACATTAAGCGAATGTTTCACCAGGTCAGGATGTTGGAGGAAGACAAGCCACTCATGAGGTTTCTCTGGAGAGAGGACCCGAGCGACCCCGACCCCTCTATCTACCAGTGGGAGGTGCTACCCTTCGGGACAACCTGCAGCCCCTGCTGCGCTACCTATGCGCTACAGACTCACGCCGCGCAGGAGACGGCACCTCCTGGAGTGTTTGACGCCGTCCATAAGAGCTTTTACGTGGACAACTGCCTCCACAGTTCGAAGACAGCCACGGAAGCCCGTCAGCTAGTCCAGGACCTGCGTGCTCATCTCCAGGAGGGTGGATTTGAGATCTGCCAGTGGGCCAGCAACGACCCGCAAGTCATCAGAGACCTCCCGAAGGAGGCCACCTCGACCAGCAGCGAGGCTTGGGTCTCTCACTCACCAGATGATGCTCAGGAGATGACGCTCGGACTTATCTGGCAGTTCCAGACCGACACTCTACGCTATCGCAATAAGCCTGCCAAGCCTCAACGCGTCACGATGAGAACGATATACAGCACTCTAGCGAGCCAGTACGACCCACTGGGATATATCGCTCCCTTCACGACGATGGCCAAGGTGCTTGTCCGGGAGCTGTGGGCCCAAGAACGAGGATGGGACGATCCTCTGCCTCGTCACCTAGAAGAGAAGTGGAAGGCCTGGGAGCAGGAACTTCCCACTCTCCAGCACATCAAGCTGCAGCGGAGCTACTTCCCTCCCTCCACGGACCTAGAGAGGAGTGTCATCACGCTACATGTATTCTGCGACGCCTCGGAGATGGCGTACGGGTCCGTGGCATACGTCAGAGCGGCAGAGCTTGGAGGTGAAGTCCACGTCTCGTTTGTCCTGGCACGTTCCCGAGTGGCGCCGAAAAAGCAACAGTCCATCCCAAGACTGGAGCTGTGTGCTGCCCTGAACGGCGCGCAACTGGGAAGGTTCCTGTTCGACGAGCTCCAGCTACCTCTGAAGAGCGTCACCATGTGGTCAGACTCCACTACCGTCCTCCAGTGGTTGAAGTCCAGCTCATGTCGGTATAAGGTGTTCGTGGGCACCCGAGTCGCAGAGATTCTGGAGTTGACTGAGGTGAACTGCTGGCGTTATGTAGACACCAAGAGGAACCCTGCTGACGTCATCACGAGAGGGGCAACTCTACAGGATCTGGCTGAGCCCCACCTGTATCACACGGGACCAGACTTCCTACAGGAGCGGGAGTCAGAGTGGCCAGCCACGCCGGCGTTAGCAGAAGACAGAGAGGACAAAGAGCTGCGTAAGACGTTGTTCTGCGGAGTCACCCAGGTCGTAGACCCTGAGACTACTCCAGGAGAGGAGTGTGAGACGCTCGAAGAGCTGCAGAAGAGGATGTTCTGCTCCAAGGCCGGTCTACCCCTAGATACTACGCTCAGCGCCGAAGATTACACCGCGGCGGAGCTCCTGGTGCTGCAGAGTGCCCAACAGGATGCCTTCTCCCGAGAGCGGGAGTGTCTCGAGAAAGGGAAGCCGATCCCCTCGGACAGTAGACTCCGCGGCTTAGCTCCAGAGCTCGACGGTGTTCTCATTCGCGTGGGTGGCAGACTGCGCCGCGCTCAAGATCTAGACCTGGACACGAAGCATCCCATCGTGCTTCCCACTAAGCATCAGGTCACCAGGTTGGTCATCAAGCACCATGATGACAAAGTGCAGCACGCGGGTGGAGAGCGTGTCTTCGCGGAGGTACGACGGAGATTCTGGATACTCCATGGACGGGAGGCGGTACGGAGATATCAAAGGTCCTGCTCGGACTGCCAGAGGTGGCGAGCCACGCCGCCGCAGCCCATGATGTCCGATCTGCCCGAGGACCGGCTGCGACTGAGACAGGCTCCGTTCCACTCTACTGGGGTCGACTGTTTCGGGCCACTCCTAGTCCGAAACCGGCGAGCCTCCGAAAAGCGGTGGGGCATCATCTACACGTGCCTGACGACGAGAGCAATGCACCTGGAAGTTCTGCACCAGCTCACAAGCGACAGCTTCCTCATGTCCTTCAAGAGGTTCACCTCCAGGCGAGGGACCCCTAAGACCCTCCGGTCGGACAGAGGCACCAACTTCGTCGGTGGTGAGGCCGAGCTGAGGGCGAGCTACGCTGCGATGACTGAGGAGGCCCGTGACAGACTCGCCTCCCAGCAAGTGAAGTTTGAGTTCAACCCCCCAAATGCTCCACACTTCGGGGGAGCCTGGGAGCGGGAGATTCGCTCAGTAAAGAACGTCCTACGTACCATTCTCGGACAGAAGGTGCCTACCGATGAGGTGCTCCAGACTGTACTAGCAGAGATTGAGGGCATCTTGAACTCCCGGCCCCTAGGCTATACCTCCAGTGATGTAGCAGATCTGGATCCCATCACGCCCAACTTCTTGCTGATGGGGCGGCGAGACTCTGCACTGCCTCAGGTAGTCTACGACCCTGCAGAGCTCACCGGAAGAAGATGGTGGAGGCACAGCCAGGTGCTCGCGGACCAGTTTTGGAAGCAGTTCATACTGCACTACCTGCCGACCCTGCAAGTCAGGCAGAAGTGGACGAGGGAGAGAGACAACTTGTCCGAAGGTGCCGTGGTACTGGTGATCGACCAGTCCCTTCCACGCGCCGCCTGGCAGACAGGCAGAGTGACCAAGGTCCTGCCGGGTCCGGATGGAAGGGTGCGGACGGCCATCGTGGACGTTGGTGGTCGCACTTACACCCGACCTGTGGCACGCCTGATTGAGCTCCCTCAAATTACCAAGGACACTATCACCTCCTACCTCACGCTGCTAGAGCAGCCTAGCCAGTGTGCCTTCCTTAGTTAACTGAAACCGAGGGTTTCATGGGGCGGCTGTTGTGAAGGCCCACAGTTTAGAGCCAGTTTAGTTTCCCCAAACCAGCCCTATTTTGCCCCAGTTATTTCCTTTGTTATTTTCTATACTATTCATATACGTTTCGTGAAGTGTATGTATTGTTATTGTAATGTTTATGTATATGTTTGATGACGTGGTATATCCGGGGTGTGTCCGTGACCCGGATGCTAGGTTCGGTGGTGTATATATAGGAACGGAAGTGCTCAGTGTGTCAGTGTGTGATGAGAATCAGAACGAGAGAGACCAAACGAGAGAGAGTAACGAGAAGTCAATCTAAGATGGCGGATTCAGTAACACGCACACCGTGCAGCAGCTGAAGACGCCAGAAAGTGATTATTGCGTTTACCACTGTAGCCCAGTTTAGTTGTGTCCCCGTTAGACAGCCTTGCCAGCAGCCGGCTGTTAAACGTTGGACCAAGCGAGACGCCAAACTGGACCGAATCGTCGCCTCCACGAGCGGACTGCGACCGAACGCTGACTCCATCGGAGCTTCGACGTGGACCACCCGGACCTGAGCCCTTCACCCCTCGGCGCGGACTACGAAGAAGGCCCTTTCCCTCCGCGTTGCTACGTCACCCCCCCCCTTTTGTCTGCTACCTTCCTCGACGCACATGCCATCCGACCAGGCCTCAACGCGCACCACAGCCCGGGACTATAAGCCTGTTCAGGCCAGAGACTATGAGTGAGTGATTGAGTGTGTGTGTGGCCGGCGGGGAGGGAATGTATATATCTGGGGATGTATACATCAGTCATGTAAATAAATGTGTTGTTCATATGTGATACCGTTACCGTGTGTTAGTTGTTTGTATGCTAATGCTAATTCCAAGGCTAATGCTAATGCTAATTCCAAGGCTAATGCTAATGCTAATTCCATGCTAATGCTAACGATAGTAACTGCTAGTCTAACGGTTTGCTGGCGCCCCCTGCCTGTATCCTCCTACACTGCCTATTTAGCTTAGAGTTAGTTAGATAACCAGCCCCTTCCTAAATTATACAGTCCTTTCAGCTACTCCCTGGTTACACTTAGTATAAACATTTCTTGCATAAATGATTTGAAAAAAACATACCGTCGTAAGGCGATGACGTAGTCTATGCAAATATACAGGCACAATATGCAAATATGCAGGCGCGGTATGATGACGCGCTCCAACCACTCCAACCAAATATGGTCCATCAAGCTTCCGGGTGATAGGCGTGATGTCCGCAGCTGGATATACTTGGAGAGTGTTTGTAAGGCTGGCGGCCATCTTAGGTGAGTCTGGGAGTGTTTGTAAGGCTGGCGGCCATCTTAGGTGAGTCTGGTTGTGTTGTAAGGCTGGCGGCCATCTTAGGTGAGTCTGGGTGTGTTGTTAGGCTGGTGGCCATCTTAGGTGAGGCTGGCTGTGTTGTAAGGCTGGCGGCCATCTTAGCTGAGTCTGGTTGTGTTGTAAGGCTGGCGGCCATCTTAGTTGAGTCTGGTTGTGGTGTAAGGCTGGCGGCCATCTTAGTTGAGTCTGGTTGTGTTGTAAGGCTGGCGGCCATCTTAGGTGAGTCTGGTTGTGTTGTTAGGCTGGCGGCCATCTTGGGTGAATCTGCAGGGCTGCCAAGTTTCACCAAAAGTTTGGAGTGAGATTTTTTGGCGGTGGAGCGACCCAAAACTGTTTCAGTATGACTTTTATTAAACTGCGGTTCCTCCCGCGCACGCCCACATACAACATCCGGGTCTTACATGCAATATTATCAGGTCACCCCTAGGTGTCCCTGTAACACAGGCTACTAACATATGTGTGGTGGCCTGGCAAAACCCTTCACATGGTGGCATTTTCATTTTTTTTATATTTCCATAAATTAGAAGTTCTCAGCTATTCATAACTGGTTGAATGACTAGGACCAAGTCCGCCAAAATTAACAATAAATATATAGACACATAAATGAATGTATGAACAAATACACATACAAATACACACAGTATAACGCAATACATTTCTATATGTATTTATTCTTTTCCACATTTATTCTTTCTTTTCCACATTCATTCTTTCTTTTCCACATTGTTTTCCACATTTATTCTTTCTTTTCCACATTGTTTTCCACATTCATTCTTTCTTTTCCACATTCATTCTTTCTTTTCCACATTCATTCTTTCTTTTCCACATTCATTCTTTCTTTTCCACATTCATTCTTTCATTCTTTCTTTTCCACATTCATTCTTTCTTTTCCACATTCATTCTTTCTTTTCCACTTTATCAGTAATGTATGCAAATATATGGGGGCGTATCTTGCATGTTGTCCACGCCCCTACGCATTTTCATTGGTTGATACCACGCAATGGTCTACGTATGAAAGCAGCGACACTGTTATTACCACAGACGGGTAAGAGAGTCTATAGCCCCGTTCTCTCACAGCGTCTTTCTCCCTATAATTTCCATGGAATCCCAAACTATGTCTATGACATCCCAAGCTATTCCTGTGTTGTCCCCTTTCACACATGTCGGCAATGGTCTATACTAGTCCATCAGCACTGTATGGGAGAACTTGGTGATAACCACAATACCAGTTGACTCAATAACGCTCCGTGCACACCGCGGACCGTGACCCACCGTTCTGGCGCAACCTGGTGGGATGGACTTGACGTACTTCAACGTGCGATGCAGATGCAAAGCTCTACTCGTGTTGCTAGCGAAGTTTCCCACAGAAGTGGGGGGAAAAACGTCAGATCAGATATATAAACGGGTTATTTTGATAAACTGGACACATTTTGTGAATATATATGGTTACTTTCTCGCCTGAAAACATATAAAAACTTCATAAAATGACATATTAACACTTGTAGAGCCAAATTACAGATTTTGGCCAATGGCGGCCAAAATTGAGGATTTAAAATCTGAGGCGAGAGCTGTTGGCTTCATCACGTCTCGCGCAGTATCAACCAATGAAAATGCGCAGGGGCGTGGACAACATGCTGCATACATTACTGATAAAGCATACATTACTGATAAAGCGAAAGACAATGTTGTTTTCACCTAGCTATTCACATAGAATAGTTTGTCTTTGTCATTGTCAGATGTGTATGCAAATATAGGGGCGTATCTTGGACGCACTCTACGCATTTTCATTGGTTGATACTGCGCGTGACGTGGTAAAGCACTCAGCCAAGATCCAGGTACTAACACGGCCCAACCCTGCTTAGCTTCCGAGGTCGGACGAGATCGGGCGTATTCAGGCTAGTATGGCCGTGAGCAACAGTACCATGACCCAAAGCATCCATAATACACAGCCTGGAACATTGTTGTTGATGTAACTTTATTAAATATGCGGGATAAAGCACTCTATTTGTGGGTAGAATATGCACAAGGTGTCCTGGATGAAGGGAGAAGTGTGTTTCAATGAATTCTAACTTTATTGGGGGCATATGGCACTCTATATGGGGCTAAAAAGTGAATTGGAACTGCTGCTCTCAGTCGATGTAGGCCTCCATAAATGGCTAGACGCTGCACTCTTGTGGGTGAAAATGGTAGTGACAGTCCAGCACAGCAAACCATCGATAAGACCCAGCCTGGAACTTTGTCAATGATGTAACTTTATTAAATATGCGGGATAAAGCACTCTATTTGTGGGTAGAACATGCACAAGGTGTCCTGCTTGAAGGGAGAAGTGTTTTTTCAATGAATTCTAACTTTATTGGGGGCATATGGCACTCTATATTGGGGTAAAAAGTGAATTGGAACTGCTGCTCTCAGTCGATGTAGGCCTCCATAAATGGCTAGACGCTGCACTCTTGTGGGTGAAAATGGTAGTGACAGCCCAGCACCGCAAACCATCGATAAGACCCAGCCTGGAACTTTGTCAATGATGTAACTTTATTAAATATGCGGGATAAAGCACTCTATTTGTGGGTAGAAAATGCACAAGGTGTCCTGCTTGAAGGGAGAAGTGTTTTTTCAATGAATTCTAACTTTATTGGGGGCATATGGCCAGGGCTGGACTTATGCATGGGCTACCCTGGGCTTGAGCCCAGGGGCCCCGGGCTACAAGGGCCCCCAAAATAAATCCAAATGTATGAATAAATATTTGCTCTTTGATTTTGAATTCATAAATTACGTTCAAATTGGAAAAAATTGTTTTATCGCAGCGCAGGGCACGGAAATACAGCCCCCCCCCCTCCCCCGCGGGCATGGAAATACAGCCCCATCACTATTCCTACTGGACGCTCTGATGAATGACGTGTTTTAATTTGTTTAATTATACTGTATATTTAGGCCAATGGAGAGGTTTACATCGACGCGTCACGCGCAGGGCAGGGGCATCATCTTTGGTGGAGCGATTGTCAATGTCATGATCATGGCGGACAGGAGGAATTACGAGAGTGGAGCGCAAAAAAGAAAAATGAAAAATGAAAAAGTGGAACGCGAAAGGGAGACACTGAGAAAAACTCCAAAACTTACTGGGTTTTTCAAACCAGTCGTAGATGCTTCATGAGTTCAGACACTCGCGCCCAGACACATACTGTAGCTGTCCAATACACACCTCACTTACATTTCGTCTCAGGCACCCACACACTCCCCCCACGTAGGCCCTGTTAGTGTAGGTTTGTTATTTTGTCTGTCTTTATTAAATAAAAATGTTATTATTGTCACCCTTGTCTCTGTGTCCGTCTGTTCTGGGGTTCTGCCACATTTGACCGCTTGGTTCAGGCCTAACACTTGCTTTTTCTTCATGTGCTTTATGCCAATAACATACTGCATTGGGATACGTGTGTTTCTGGTCATAGGTTCTGGTTGGTGTAGTTGTAGCTTATCATCTTTAGTGTAGGTAGGGGCCCGAACAATGACTCAAGCCCAGGGGCCCCCACCCCCCTAAGTCCAGCCCTGCATATGGCACTCTATATTGGGGTAAAAAGTGAATTGGAACTGCTGCTCTCAGTCGATGTAGGCCTCCATAAATGGCTAGACGCTGCACTCTTGTGGGTGAAAATGGTAGTGACAGCCCAGCACAGCAAACCATCGATAAGACCCAGCCTGGAACTTTGTCAATGATGTAACTTTATTAAATATGCGGGATAAAGCACTCTATTTGTGGGTAGAAAATGCACAAGGTGTCCTGCTTGAAGGGAGAAGTGTTTTTTTCAATTAATTCTAACTTTATTGGGGGCATATGGCACTCTATATTGGGGTAAAAAGTGAATTGGAACTGCTGCTCTCAGTCGATGTAGGCCTCCATAAATGGCTAGACGCTGCACTCTTGTGGGTGAAAATGGTAGTGACAGCCCAGCACAGCAAACCATCGATAAGACCCAGCCTGGAACTTTGTCAATGATGTAACTTTATTAAATATGCGGGATAAAGCACTCTATTTGTGGCTAGAATATGCACAAGGTGTCCTGGATGAAGGGAGAAGTGTGTTTCAAAAGAGTACCTGAACATTTCATTACCATCTGGGTGGGCAAATTCTAGATGTGATTTTTTTATTCCTATACATCCCTAGAAAAGTCTGGGGAAATGCCTATTTTAAGTAGATAATGTATAATTTGTATATTTCAACTTAAAAATTCTGAAAACAATTACTAAGTAGCTAAGTAAGCAATCTAGCTGACTATGACTGGAAACGAAGTACTATCCAGTTAGAATTATAGAATATCTAGTTGTGTTTTCCTGCTGGTCTCGCTGCCTGGGTTTGAACAGACTTGTGGTGACTAAAAATGGCTTTAAAAAATGCCTTTCCACCAAAGAATATATATATATATATATGCCATATATATGCGATATATCATACCTCCACTATGATTCATATGCCCTAACCCTTTTTTTTATTTTAAAAACATGCTATGTGGAATGGAGTGTCTGCTCTCGGCTGAGGGCTTCATCACGTCTCGCGCAGTATCAACCAATGAAAATGCGCAGGGGCGTGGACAACATGCTGCATACATTACTGATAATGCATACATTACTGATAATGCATACATTACTGATAAAGCGAAAGACAATGTTGTTTTCACCTAGCTATTCACATAGAATAGTTTGTCTTTGTCATTGTCAGATGTGTATGCAAATATAGGGGCATATCTTAGACGCACTCTACGCATTTTCATTGGTTGATACTGCGCGTGACGTGGTAAAGCACTCAGCCAAGATTACCTGAACATTTCATTACCATCTGGGTGGGCAAATTCTAGATGTGATTTTTTTATTCCTATACATCCCTAGAAAAGTCTGGGAAAATGCCTATTTTAAGTAGATAATGTATAATTTGTATATTTAAACTTTAAAATTCTGAAAACAATAAATGTACCCATCCATGGGTTTAGGGTTAGGGTTAGGGTTATACATTATATATAATTTGTATTGTAATCTGTAAAATATACAGAGTTTTCCAGAATAGAAATCTAATCAGTAAAAACTAATCTAAAACTAATCTAAGCAAGCCTTTAGAATATGGATAATAACACATACAATACATACAAATCTTACTTACTCCTCTTACTGTAGGCTATTGTCTTTATATAATGTGTGCATATAATGCACTTTGAATTGCCCTTGTCGTATGACATGTGCTATACAAATAAACTTGCCTTGCCTAAACCCTTTTGGAAGGTTTTGTTTATGTCCAGGTTTCACACATCTCTGTAGTTACATGTTCAGTGAGTCTAGTTGCTGGTGACCGCTAGGACCATAGGCAGATGCCTTGTTGGTAAGTAATTTGTTCAAAGCAAAAAAACAAATAAAGTGTGTGTTTACCCCCTCAAATAAATTAACTTAGCCCCAGTCAGATCCATATTTAGAGGTAAGTTACCTCAGGTAACTTTAGCTAGCAAGCTAGTTTAGAGTTAGTGGTAATGTTTATCTAGCTAGTTACTAAGCGTCCTTATTACATTTATTTTGAACTTATATTCTCAATTGACTTTCACATTGATCTAATTACAGTATAATCAAAGCTGTAAAGAAAATACAGGTGATGAACAAGAATAGAAATGAAAGAAGCAAACTAAGATTGTTTTTGCCAATAGCTATGAAGTACATCTCTTAAAAATGTCTGCAAATGCTGAATCACAAAACACGGACGGAATGTACACTATTTTCACTGTCACTGTCGAAATACAGTATTATGTCTGAAAAATCTCAAATAATTCTGAAATAACACTGGCTACAATTGTGTGTGCATGGGTATGCTTGTCTACACAACACATGAAGCACAGAATGTGACAGTGTGTGTACCTCAAATGTACTTTTTGAAGTTGCTGCATACTTTCTGTACAGAGCAAGAACATTTAAAAATGTTTACAATGTTGCACTTCAAAGAGTAAAGAGTGCAGAGCAGACGGTACTTGGCGTGGGAAAGGCAGAGCAGACGTGTTGACCCGAACACCACACCTTTAAGGGTTAAGAGGTGATAACCACTAATAAGCTGCCAAACCAAAGTCTACCACATCAAAACATAATCTAGGGATGTATAGGAATAAAAAAAATCACATCTAGAATTTGCCCACCCAGATGGTAATGAAAAATGGTTTGGCCCAAGGACTATAAATCAGGTTTCCCAACGGACCATAAAGTTGTGGAACAAGGAAGGTGTGAGCTGGAGCTAATAAGACAAACTATTTGTAGACCAGAAATTGTACAACATGGCAGGGCACTTAACCCTCGTAGAGACAGTTCGCCAAGCAGGGTCTCTTCTGATGAACGCGGCGGAGGAATTGCAGTGTAAGTATGATTACTTGATATAGTAGTTTTACTTGATAAAGTAATTTATTAGTGCTAGCTAAAAGCCCATAGCCATCGCTGTGCGCGCACGATGCTGCACGATGCTGAAGGTGATTCTTCAGTGAGCTGCATGAAGTTTCAATGAAAGGTAGCCTACCTACAGGGTTGCAAATGTGACACCGTTAGGTGAAAATAGCTCTGTTTTAAATCCAAGATAGCTCAGTTGTTTGATTTATGTATCAGTTGCATCTTTGTCACATTTTTCACCCATGATGGGTTTACTCCCCTGTACCTAGGCTATTGATAGCTAGTGTTAGCTAACGTAAATTAACCATGCACTGGGCAGTGTTTGAATAGGACCAACATATGCGTGGCGTTAAAGACAGATCGCCTCTGTCAGGGGAAGTGTCTGATCGGTCAAAACTGGATGTGTAGAAAATGAATGTGGTAAATAATTAAGGCCTCGTAGTAACGTAAACGACAGTGACTGTAGTGTGTAGCCAATCTATTGGATTAGTGAAGCAGCTGTGCATAGACTACGTGCATAGCTAGCAAAGAGCCAGTCAAAGAGCCCACATGTAATGGATGTTAAACTGTCACTACCTCAGTCCCCCCTTCAACTGTCACTACCTCAGTCCCCCCTTCAACTGACACTACCTCAGTCCCCCCTTCAACTGACACTACCTCAGTCCCCCCTTCAACTGTCACTACCTCAGTCCCCCCTTCAACTGTCACTACCTCAGTCCCCCCTTCAACTGTCACTACCTCAGTCCCCCCTTACTCTGACACTACCTCAGTCCCCCCTTCAACTGTCACTACCTCAGTCCCCCCCCCCCTTCAACTGTCACTACCTCAGTCCCCCCTTCAACTGTCACTACCTCAGTCCCCCCTTCAACTGTCACTACCTCAGTCCCCCCTTCAACTGTCACTACCTCAGTCCCCCCTTCAACTGTCACTACCTCAGTCCCCCCTTCAACTGTCACTACCTCAGTCCCCCCTTCAACTGACACTACCTCAGTCCCCCCTTCAACTGTCACTACCTCAGTCCCCCCTTCAACTGTCACTACCTCAGTCCCCCCTTCAACTGTCACTACCTCAGTCCCCCCTTCAACTGACACTACCTCAGTCCCCCCTTCAACTGACACTACCTCAGTCCCCCCCTTCAACTGTCACGACCTCAGTCCCCCCCCTTCAACTGACACTACCTCAGTCCCCCCTTCAACTGACACTACCTCAGTCCCCCCTTCAACTGACACTACCTCAGTCCCCCCTTCAACTGTCACTACCTCAGTCCCCCCTTCAACTGTCACTACCTCAGTCCCCCCTTCAACTGTCACTACCTCAGTCACCCCTTCAACTGACACTACCTCAGTCCCCCCTTCAACTGACACTACCTCAGTCCCCCCTTCAACTGTCACTACCTCAGTCCCCCCTTCAACTGTCACTACCTCAGTCCCCCCTTCAACTGACACTACCTCAGTCCCCCCTTCAACTGACACTACCTCAGTCCCCCCTTCAACTGTCACTACCTCAGTCCCCCCTTCAACTGTCACTACCTCAGTCCCCCCTTCAACTGTCACTACCTCAGTCCCCCCTTCAACTGTCACTACCTCAGTCCCCCCTTCAACTGTCACTACCTCAGTCCCCCCTTCAACTGTCACTACCTCAGTCCCCCCTTCAACTGTCACTACCTCAGTCCCCCCTTCAACTGACACTACCTCAGTCCCCCCCTTCAACTGTCACTACCTCAGTCCCCCCTTCAACTGTCACTACCTCAGTCCCCCCTTCAACTGTCACTACCTCAGTCCCCCCTTCAACTGACACTACCTCAGTCCCCCCTTCAACTGTCACTACCTCAGTCCCCCCTTCAACTGTCACTACCTCAGTCCCCCCTTCAACTGTCACTACCTCAGTCCCCCCTTCAACTGACACTACCTCAGTCCCCCCTTCAACTGTCACTGCCTCAGTCCCCCCTTCAACTGTCACTACCTCAGTCCCCCCTTCAACTGACACTACCTCAGTCCCCCCTTCAACTGACACTACCTCAGTCCCCCCTTCAACTGTCACTACCTCAGCCCCCCCCCTTTCAACTGACACTACCCCAGTCCCCCCCCCTTCAACTGTCACTACCTCAGTCCCCCCTTCAACTGTCACTACCACAGTCCCCCCTTCAACTGTCACTACCTCAGTCCCCCCTTCAACTGACACTACCTCAGTCCCCCCTTCAACTGTCACTACCTCAGTCCCCCCTTCAACTGTCACTACCTCAGTCCCCCCTTCAACTGTCACTACCTCAGTCCCCCCTTCAACTGTCACTACCTCAGTCCCCCCCTTCAACAGACACTACCTCAGTCCCCCCTTCAACTGTCACTACCTCAGTCCCCCCTTCAACTGACACTACCTCAGTCCCCCCTTCAACTGTCACTACCTCAGTCCCCCCTTCAACTGTCACTACCTCAGTCCCCCCTTCAACTGGCACTACCTCAGTCCCCCCTTCAACTGTCACTACCTCAGTCCCCCCTTCAACTGTCACTACCTCAGTCCCCCTTTCAACTGTCACTACCTCAGCCCCCCCCCCTTCAACTGTCACTACCTCAGTCCCCCCTTCAACTGACACTACCTCAGTCCCCCCCCCCCCCTTCAACTGTCACTACCTCAGTCCCCCCCCCTTCAACTGTCACTACCTCAGTCCCCCCTTCAACTGTCACTACCTCAGTCCCCCCCCTTCAACTGTCACTACCTCAGTCCCCCCTTCAACTGTCACTACCTCAGTCCCCCCTTCAAGAACAGAAGAGAGAGAGAACAGAAGAGAGAGAGAACAGAAGAGAGAGAGAGAACAGAAGAGAGAGAGAGAACAGAAGAGAGAGAGAACAGACTGTATTGAGAGTCGACTCGTTTAACAAGGAGCCTGTCATCGCGGGATATCTCTTGCGAAAGCTCTCTATTCCCCCCCCCCCCAAAAAAAAAAAAACATTGCTTTTTTTTTGGGCCCAGAGAAGAAGTAGATATTTATCAAGTTCGCATATGTCATTCGGTCGCGTGGTTGTTACCCCTGGTTTCCACGGACACGCCCACTTAAGACTTTTGGCAGTGTTATTTCAAATGTCTAGTGGTTGCCTATTCACCTTTATTTTTAGGACCATGCTTAGCCTCTCTTTACTTAGCTTGTGTACGAGGGAACTATACATTGTAGCTAACGTTAATTTATTACCAGCAGCAACTTTTTCTGGGAGTGGCACCGGAACTCCAGCGCCAGGAACTCCAGCAGTGCTAGGAACTCCAGTGCCAGGAACTCCAGTGCCAGGAACTCCAGTGCCAGGAACAAGCACCCCACGGCACCCTACTGATGGTAGGAAATTATTTTTTGACTCAAACTGCATTTACATGCATCTACATCAGTTTCAAATTAATATAAGCTGTGCGGGCCTGTGTAGTAGTGGCTCTGTGCACAGCAGCCTTGTCAGACACTAGTCTGCACTAATCTGGACTCAAATGCCTCAAATCATGGTGAACGGGGCAGAGGTAATCTAAATACCTGGAAATCCAGGAATTTAACAACATGACCTTGGATTAACTGTCAACTTTTCTTTTGTTAGTAGAAGTTGTGAGACTGTTCCTTCCGTACAATGCAGCCTCCCGGGGAAACAATACAGCCTCCAGGGGAAGGCGCCTCCAGACTCAGAGAAGCCCAGCTCAGGGATTGGGGGTAACCACCTACACCCACAATTTCTGCTGCCTGGAGAAGAAAGACATGAGGATGGTCCCTACAAGGGTTGTGAAAGACAACCTGCTGGGCATGGGTTTGGGGGACGGTCGCCTGACCTTTCGAGGTATGTCACCTGACAGTCTGTACTGTGTGTAGCCAGTTGTACACTGTAGTGTGTAGCCAGACAGTCTGTAGTGTGTAGCCAGACAGTCTGTAGTGTGTAGCCAGTTTCTGTCATCTCAACCCAGCACCTGATCTGTGCATTATTTGTCTTGTCTGTCCCTCTCAATTTCACAGGAAACCAACGCAGTGCAGAGGAATTGGCAGAATTGCTCTTCTCAGCCTACCCTAAACTGCGTGAGGGGGGTGGGTTTGAGCTAATGAAAGTTGCGGGGTCTACACGGAGCCGCAATTTGGAAGTGATTCCATGCCCAAATGAGGAGTACACGGTTCAGTATCTGAAGGAGATACTGAACCATGCAACGGTTTATGTCCGGCCACTGCAACGCAGTCTGACCTCTGTGAATGTAAGATTCGATATCAGTTTGTGTTGTGTCCCAAATATTTATAAAATACTGAATGAATGTTCCTGAAGTTTAACTAATTTATATTTAAATGTGATTTGTCTCCACAAATAGGTCGTGAATAACAGACAGGCCCAGTGTGGACCCTCGGTCCAGTGTGTAAATTGTGGGGAGGAGTATGACTTCTCCACTATAAGGGCACACAATGCAGTGTGTTCCAGGTAATACTGAATGTAAAGCAATTTAGAAAAGTATCTTCTAACATGCTAAATGTAATTACTTACCCCTGATTCCGTATTGTGAATTGGAAACAACAGTGTTTGTTCAGGAAATACTGTGTCTACTCATTATTACAAGTACTGCAATACTCTGGTAGGAAAATAATGATTTACTGTTGTAAATAAATAGTTCTTGTGTGTAGACAAGTATAAGTATGTGATAAATCCCTGATGTTATTAACTGTTTTACCGCCCTCTTAAGTATACTGCAGGGTGAGAGAAGGAGAGCTGACAGTGCCACACAGCAGGATCTTATAGGTTAGTCAGTGTAGACCGAGGGTTTCTGACATTTTTAGTGCTTTAAGACATGGCTCAAATGTGAATTAATTTCTGTGAAAATGGCGAACTGCTTTTGTACTAGGAAAAAACTGAACTTTTACTGTTCACGTTTAGATTAAGAATCTGAACTTTTATTGTTTACCTAGATGATCAAAACATTTACAGTTTCCTGGTGACTAAGCTGTGGACTGTGCTAACTGCTTTTACTTATTATTTCTTTATTAATTGAACCAGCAGGATCCTCCACAGCCTCTCTCCCGTCTGCTGCAGCTGGGTCCTCTGCAGCCTCTCTCCCGTCTGCTGCAGCTGGGTCCTCTGCAGCCTCTCTCCCGTCTGCTGCAGCTGGGTCCTCTGCAGCCTCTCTCCCGCCTGCTGCAGCTGGGTCCTCTGCAGCCTCTCTCCCGTCTGCTGCAGCTGGGTCCTCTGCAGCCTCTCTCCCGTCTGCTGCAGCTGGGTCCTCTGCAGCCTCTCTCCCGTCTGCTGCAGCTGGGTCCTCTGCAGCCTCTCTCCCGTCTGCTGCAGCAGGTTCTGCCGTGGCAGCAGGTTCCTCTGGCACCCTACAGTCAGAGGATCACATCATGGATGGTAAGCACATGTACAGTGTTAAAGCTGGTTGCTAGGAAAATCAGCTAATGGGGATCCTTAATAAAATGCAATAAAATACTGGTGACAACTGTGGACTTATACTGGTGACAACTGTGGACTGTGGACTTAATTGATTATCTTTTCTATATCGATAACAGACCTTGATCCATCTGAGTCGTTGGACTCCATTGCTGGTAAGCACAAGCTGTGAATAAGAAAAACAAAGGTTCTACACTATGTTTAAGTGTGTGTACACCATGGATGGGGTTGAATCCTACAATCACATTCAGGCTATTGACAGGCTACATGTCTGACTAAGTTATATCAATTTAGAACTGTGTACAGTGAATGCAATCTTGTGTGTAGTGTAATTTGAGTTTCTTTCTGTTAAAGCGTGGGTAACGGAAGCAGACTCTGCAAAGGCTGCCAAGCTCTTCTGCGCGTCGGCCCTCGCAGATATGATTGATCAGTCGCCGCTCAACTTCACTCTCAGTTTGAGCGGTTCTCTGGAGGAACGAACACGAGCGATCGTTTCGTTCTACAAAAGGCCGAAGGTGAACTGGGCGAGTCCTCTCACCTGCAAACTGATTGGTAATGATCTTAATAATTTTTCTTGTTTTTAAATGTATTTTTGGGGCATTTTATGCTTTATTGTAGAGAGATAGTAGAGACAATGACAGGAAAGGGGGATAGAGAGATTGGAGAGGACATTTGGGGAAGCAAAAAACCAGTTACCCATGGGCCAATCAGGATAATCTATAGATCTGTACAGTACCATTACACTAATGGTTTTCAATAACTTGTTAAGCTAAACTTGTTATTTAAAAATTACTGATTATTTCATTTTTACAAGGGGACGCCGCCGTCGGTGAGGGTGTGGCCAGATTTGTCCTCGCCACTGCAATGGAGAGCCTCCAATATGGCTTCCACCTTGATGAAGAGAAAGGTAATTAAGTCTTGTTACTCGTACATATGTGATTTTTATTTTTTTAATGCATATGCTATATTTTCCTAGCCTGGTGGTCATGTTAATATTTTCCTGATGTCTAAAATAAATGTTTTACCTTTTTATTCTTTTAAGGGAAAACCTTACTTTTCCACGGGGAGACGGACCATCTGGTTCCGTCTACTGACCAGACCCTCCTCGACAGCGACTTCTTCATTGTCGGGGCCGCATGATGGGGCACAGTTTCCTGCATGGTGGACCATGCTTGACCGGCCTGAGCCCAGCCATTGCACATGTCCTGTTTTGGGGGGCGCAGCACATGACAATTGTCTCCCCATTGGATTGTGTGGACATGGATGTTCGGGAGGCGCTGGAACTGGTTAGAAATAGCTTTTTAATTGCTAGTATTGTGCAGTATTTCATGATGTTATATTGCTCTCTATTTACAATGTGTTAAGTAATTGCTTTTTACATTTGTTACATTTCACAATTACATTTCTTGTCAGCTGAACAATGGTCATGACCTCACCGAGGACCACAAAGAGAAGGTCCTCTCCCTATGCCAGGCATGGGATTTCCCAGGGCCTACATCAGCAAACAGGATGTGGCTGGCGGAGAAACTATTGGTGCATGCTGTAAGTTTGTCTTTCTTAAGTCTTTGAATTTAAACGAAACCACTGGTTCTCATTGAATTCACTGTTGCCTTAATATAACCATGACACGTTTTTGGGGTGGTTTATTTGTTTTACAGGTGCTGGAAAGGACGAAACAGCAGGTCAAACACCTGAGGAGGGGGCTAAAAGACACCGGTGTCTGGGAGCTATTAAGTTCCAGGCCGGACACTGTGCCAGTCTTATGGCCAAGAGCCGCAGAAACCAGGATCACGCCACAGGTAATGCAAATGAAAACATTAAAGCTACATGTGACAGCATTTTTATTGCTAAATATTCACTTGTTTTTGTTACGAGAGTATGGATTGGCCTTAGCAAGATCCCCAAAATATTTTTCGTGACATGAGACCCTGTGAATTTCAGATTTTAGACATAGGTGTCTAGGCTAGATAGTGGGAAATATTGCCAGAAGTGACTTTTTAAGCATGCAACGACATCAACACTCCCCCCTCGGAATCCACAAAGCAGTGTCACAGCAAGAGAGGAGGGAATTGTAGGAGATATGGTTCTTTAAACACACGATCATTTTTATCATGACCAGTGGGGTCGCCAAAGTGCGAACTTATTACATGTAGCTTTGCATTAAATGTGTCTCGATTATTTTTTTTAAAGATTGTGTATTGAAACGGCTTTTGTAATTGAAAAAGCATAAAGGGGGAGCAAATTTTAACCGGTGCATTTTATATTAAATGATTCTGGAGAAAATTGAATGGCCGGAGGCAGATTTGGAAGATGGCGATGAGGAGGGCCAGGAGAGGATGCTGGGATTCCTGAGGACCTTCATCGAAACAAGTATGGCTATTTTTCATTATTCGATACTGATGCCCTTACATGGATGTGTATACAGAACAAGCACCAAGCACATTAGACCACAGCACTCTCTAGGGCACTTGCAATTAATTACTTTATTCTGCC
Organism: Nansenia antarctica; assembly: GCF_963989245.1. Taxonomy (NCBI): domain Eukaryota; kingdom Metazoa; phylum Chordata; class Actinopteri; order Argentiniformes; family Microstomatidae; genus Nansenia; species Nansenia antarctica. The sequence continues at coordinate 82,804,405 of NC_137675.1, forward strand.
AAAATCTGCCACCTATTGCTCTAGGATAGGTCTCCTAGGGCGTAGACATTTGTTGTTGGCCCTTGTTGAAATGGATTGTTTCTGAATTGATATCCTATCCACTACCTAGGTTCGTCTGAAGGTCTGAAAAGACTTCTGGCTTTTTGGACTGGGTGGGATGTCCCTCCAGAATACCTGCAAGTGGAAGTGGTTGACTGTGTTCTACCACAGTCATCCACTTGCTTCATGAAGCTGAAATTGTCAAAACATCCACGGACATTATGAGAACTTCCACTGCGACCTGATGGCCAGCATTTCGACCGCTTCCTATGGCTTTGGCCAGTATTAAAGGTAAATAACATTGCATAAAAGAAATAATAAAGTATACTTTCATGACATGCAGGCACGCACACACATATACACACACACAGACGTACATCTGGAGATACCACTATCATTACATCCATCTATCATTTATACAGAGCGATTAAGACCCCAGTCATGTAGCTCTATACCATAGATCTGACATGATCACCTTTTCCTTCCCTCACAGGTGCCTGATCTCCCTCTGTGTTTTTTGTTGTTGTTCCTGGAGATGGTGTCAGGTGTGTGCTTGTAGCGTTTCCAGCCTTATGTGAACTACGGTAGCTTGTCTCCGGTTGCCATGGTAGCGGTAGTAGCGGCAGCTTTCAGTTGTAGTATACAACTTTGTATATATTTATATTATATATAATATTATTGGGAATATGGGAATTAGTAACTTTGTACATTGAGGAATTAGTTTAAGTTTAAATTAGAATAAGAAATGTTGTAAGATTTTGTAACAAGAAGAAGTAATGCCAAACCGGAAACAGTACCCAACTCCAGATCCCCAAAACACCATCCCCCATCCCATTCTGCACTGGTCTCCTGAACACAGCATGAACGTTTCAGCCTCACCCACCACCGCCAGAGACTGTCCAAAATTGTGTTTTATATTTTTATGTTGTATTTCATTGATGTTCACGTGAATACATTTTCTTTGTATTTCAGTTTCACAAAATGCAAAAATAATATTCAATAAAGAAACCTGAATTTGAATTTGAAATTGAACTTGTTAATGTATTCATTGTTGTTTATTGTATAAATTGCTACAGCTCACCCGTTTTTTTCTATAATTCTTTCAGAATAAGAGCGTGATTAAAATATCACTTTGGATGTTGGCCAATCACTTCATTCATGTCTCAAAAGAAGCTCGTTCAACCATACACTGGCAACAATGTTCACTCAGAAAGCATACACAGTCATTCATAACATTCTGACTTACAAAACATTAACAACAGGGAGCATTACATAGTCTGAATGATTTTCACAAGAATGAATATTTCATTATAAGAATGGTTTGATTTATAGTAATCATAGACAGAATAGTTGACTGTAAAACTGTAAAGTATTAGGCAACAAGAATGAATCAGAAATGCCGCAATTTGCTTTTTCTTCAGTATCTTTGCAGAAAGTAAGTTATGGTACATTTACTTCAAAGTACACTACATTTACTTGTGTAAAATGAAAAGTGGAAAATAAAGTGGAAGATGCAAAGTTCAAACAAAAAATAAAAACAGAAATTCCAGGGCTACAATACAATAGCAATCACAAAACATTTCTCACTCCTGAGGGTTTTGGTCCACCCTCTGGTCTGCATCTGGTCACATCTAATGTCTTCCCTGGCAATGCATCTAGTCTATTTCATTTCATTGTATATATTCTTCTAATATTTTCTAGACATGTCAATATGATTACTGCAAATAGTGAAAATACCACCGCTCATCCCTTATCAGACTTTGCTGAGGTGCTGGAACTGAAGAGTATCAATAGAGTGCAAAAATAACAGTCACTCAAACACTGTGCAAAGAAACTGTTTATTGTGAGCTTTCTGTCATATATGATAGGAATATGATTACTGCAAAAATACACCAAATCATTTTGTTTTGAACGTGTTCTTCACCGTTTTGAACACAGTATGTTAACAATGAAAACACGTGTTGCAAATACATAGTGTTTTGCAGGTGGGGGAGTTTGAATGAGAGAAGTGTTATGGATTTTGGAGAACGTGGTCATTGAATGCATTTTGTATGAAAGCAATGCACAAATCACAGAGTAAGAGTCACAGTTTTGTTCACATGGGCTTCTGCTTTGCTGACTGGATGAAGAGTTGTGACTCTGTGACTTCAGTATTGCACACTGTGACTTAGCGACCGTAAAAAACTGTAATAAAATGATAAAAACAGATCTGCAGTTTTCAGCTTTATTTCAATACACACACAACTCAATTTCAATGATAGACTCACACTACTGTACATATTCTTCCTTAGATTATGCTAGTTAGTGTCTCTTTTGTGTCATTAAATACATGCAACGCATTGACCAAAGGACCTTGGGGATCAGGCAAACTCTGAATCTCTGCATCAGTCAGTGGTCGTGGAAGCTGGATGTCTGGGATGTGGACTCCTTCTCGGTGGTGCCCGTGTGGACCTTCCCAATCAATACCATACTCCAGGTCTACCTAATGTTATAGTTGCAAATGAAATCTGATTGGATTACTGAGATGATTATTTGATATTAAGAACAATAAATATAAATTGTACATTTTCCAATGTTGGGACTGAAAGTGTGTTGTGCAATTACATGAGGTTGGAATTATGCTTCCTCTGAGTACAAACCTGGGTTGGGTCCTCATCTCCTTCCCGGGGGTTGAAAGTCCACAGCTGCAGTGGTGTCCGATTGCCCTCTGTACGCAAGCGATGGTGGTTCCAGCCATCCCGGAAGGAGTGTAGATGCCTTCATTACATTTACATTACATTAGTCATTTAGTAGACGCTTTTATACAATGCGACTTACAATCAGTGCATTGGGCATTGAAGGTCAGGAGAACTGCCAGTCATCAGAAATCGTAAGTAGCCTATGTTAAACCAGCATCCAAGAGCATAACCAGTGTTGAAGTACCCGTGCCAGAATAAGAAATAACAAATGCATGCCTTCGGATGTGAGGCATGAAGGTCCAATGGAGGGCATACATGTGGACCTCATCATCAGGATCCAGCAAACCCTCCCTCTCCATATTGTTGAACATGGTGTAGAAGAGGTCCAACACTCCCCCAAACACATCCCTCCACAATCTCTCCATTCTAGATAGGGTATGGAAAAGGTGGGAGGGGGGAAACACACATATTACACAAAACAAAAAACATACTTAAAAAAAGAGTTTTTGAGAAATGTTTGGGACATGTATATTTTGGACGTTGATTTGGAGAAGCATGATATACCTCTGGTTGTGTGTGCTTCGGCCTGTGAGGTGCGAATTCCGGCCTGGGCCTCTGGCGGACACCATGAAGTGCGCAACCTTGACATTCTCCCCTCCCTTGTCAGACCTGACACGGGACGGCACTCCATAGATATGAACTGCTTCAAGGAAGCTTGTCAATACTGTGGAGGCACGGTTGTTGGTGGCAGGATTCAGGAATGTCACCAGACGGCTAAAGCCATCAATGCCACCGTGAATTACGATTCGCCACCTGTAATGTAAGAAATTGCAAATTGTGTATACAAAAAGAACAATTATACCATCCCCTTACACACATGGAAAACAGCATTGCATAATTTTGGTAGGCTACTGTATCATATGCAGTGTATCTTTCAAAACCATAGCCTTACCGTATAAGTTTATGGTTGCCATCGATGTGCCATAAATTATTGGGGGCCAGAACAGTATACCTTCTGCGCCTTACTGTACGCAGCTGGAGAGTGCGGCTCGCAATTCCCTCTGGACTGACACGGCGCATGGTTTCTTGGACACGCTGTCCTTTATAGAAGCAGGAAAAAACAAAATAAGAACCCAAAGCAAATAACGATTGCTTATACAAAGTTCAAAGCTTTATTGTCATTATACTGTAGCCTAGTGTATTAGCATGGTTGATGGGGAAGTAGCCTATAGGCCAAGTAGTCAATATAGGACAAGTCAGGTGGATTTATGACCAAATACAGGAGAATCTCCCTATTTGAATAGACCTGGGATACTTTCATTGATCTTTCAATCATATACTAATACAGGTAGCCTATTACACAATATGACTTCAAACAACCTAGAAAATTCTTACCTGGCTACGGTTAAATGGTGAGTAATCCATCAACATTAGGCTAGACGTTAGTGGTAATTAACTTACTTTGTATCCGTATGCCTCGAGCATCAAGGTGAGCAACCATTACTTTATAGCCGGAATTTGGGTGATACTCGAGGATTTCCTGGACTACTTCATCCAACTCAGCATCCCCCATGTTGGCATACATGCCAGAAACCCTAAAGAAGAGTTTTTATGGTCAGACTCAGGACTTTTTGGGATAGGTAAATAGGTAGCCTACGTTATTGATTTACATAGCAAGGCCAACTGTAGGCTCCCAGTGAGCAAAATTGCGTTGAAAAGACATCTAAAAGACGACTTTCCCCTACGTCTATTCTACATCCGGATTTGGTTGACGTTGCAAGGTCAAAAGACGTAGTTTTTAGGTCGTTGAAAAGACGTGGTTTTCAGGTCGTTGAAAAGACATGGTTTATAGGTCGTTGAAAATACGTTGTTTTCAGTTCGTTGAAAATACGTTTTCAGGTCAAATGATCGACGTCCTGCTTTTGGCCAACCTGATTATGTACGATGTAGGGAAAAAAACAATGCTCCCTCCCATACCTAGAACATTTCTGTAAAAAAAAATCTAACTCTTGAATCAAATCTGCCATACATGTACATGATTTTACATTGGCATAAGAAAAACAAGTACCATTTATTAAATACACATGTACTTTATTAAGCATAAAAAAAAATGCATTGAATACGTTCAGAAAGAACTGCTCCCAAGGCAGAACAATACTTACTAACATTGGAGTGATAGAGACCAGCATGGCCCCTGCGCGTGCAAGGATGACACGCACATTCAGGAAGCTTTCCTTATTTTACACAATTTCCCCACGGGGATTAATAAAGTATCTATCTAATATTGCAAAATACCACAGAATATTGCACAAAAATCGAGTTTTTCCCCTGGTAAAAATACAAAAAACCACAGAATAAAAAAAAAAATACAAAAAATACAAATTACCACAGAATATATACCACAGAATATTCCAAAATATTGCACAAAAATCGAGTTTTTCCGCTTTCCTTATTTTACACAATTTCCCCACGGGGATTAATAAAGTATCTATCTAATATTGCAAAATACCACAGAATATTCAAAAATATTGCACAAAAATCGAGTTTTTCCCCTGGTAAAAATACAAAAAACCACAGAATATAAAAAAAAATACAAAAAATACAAATTACCACAGAATATATACCACAGAATATTCCAAAATATTGCACAAAAATCGAGTTTTTCCCCTGGTAAAAATACAAAAAATACAAAATACCACAGAATATTAAAAAAAATACAAAAAATACAAAATACCACAGAATATATACCACAGAATATTCCAAAATATTGCACAAAAATCGAGTTTTTCCCCTGGTAGTCATTGTCCTGAAATTGATGTAATGTAAATCAAATGTCACCATCAGTTTCTTCTCTTCCTCACGTTGTAGCCCCTCCTCCAGGTTGTTGAACTGCTCCATCTCTTCCATTCTGTTGATGATATGTGACGCGATCTGGTGGAATGATCAAAGAGGGGGCAAAGTCATTTTTCTGTTTTTTACATATGCTTAAACTACAGATTGTAATCTTTCAAATGATGTGTCATACATAGACATCGGGAAAAAATGTAAGACAACATGAGTATTTGAAACTTGTTAACCGTGAAAACTAAATCCTGAGAAAAAGACCTTCAAAGATTTGGGACTTTTTCACACCTTCACACAGGCAGGTAATGGGCGGTAACAATAGCTGGTCAACCCCACCCCCAACCACTCCCCCTCTAGCTTGACAGCTATCAGCTGTCAATACTGGTCACTGGGTCAGACAGCTATAGTTATACAGCTATAACATTATTACCTAGCAAGGTATTACCTAAGCTAATTACCCAGCTTATTATTATTTATGGTTGTTGTAACTGTTATAGTTAGTCTTGTAATGATACAAAAAAGTCTTCAATCAGAATCAGAATTTATTTTACAGTACACAAGCATAGGTAGGATAAAGATATCACTGTAAATATTGTGTCATACACAGAATATGGGCACACTTCACAAACACGTCACGTCATGTCGACCAAAGCACATCTAATAAAAAAAAAAATATATGGGCACACTTCACACCAATATTGCACGTCACGTCATGTCGACCAAAGCACAAAAAAAGTGTACCCAATCACAGTACTGCAATCAGAATGAACCATGTAAAAAAAGTAGGAGTAAAAAAGTGGCACGTTATTACAGTGATAAATTGCTCCTATCCGAGACACAGAGTTACAGCTCAAATCTAGACTTTATAAAATAACATCAGGCATGACTAATATTAAGGAGGAAAAAGCAGAACAATACTGCGGCAAGCTGTGCAAAGTACAATCAGTGTGCAATTCCTGCATTCCTCCTGTGTGTTTGTCCTGCAGCTACAAACGGACAGCCTTTTTCTGAGGTGCCTTTTTCAGAGGTGCTGTGGAGTCTGGTGGGCAGGGGCATGTAGTGTCTTAGCACTAAGTATGTTTGTCCAACTCCATACTTCCATAGTAACTCCAGGTAGTAGATGAGGGTCAGTGGACCGAAGGGAGAAGGTCATAATAGAAAAAAGAGGAAGAGAAGAAAAACATTACATGTATTGAAAATCATCAGAGTAGTGTGTTGGCATTAGCCAACTAGCGGCTAGCTCGGTTCTAACAAAGAAAGCACATGTTTTTAAACTTTTAACATTTCTGTAATCTATTACACTTGACATGTTACAGTATTCCAGTATTACACACTGAACATGAGTCTTACAACTTTTACAACGTAGACATACTAAGTTACTAACCGTATTTACAACATAGACAGAATACCGAGCTACAATGCTAACATGCTAACAATCTTTAGCTTACAGACTGAACTGGTTTCAGTTAGTTGCTCGTGGGTAATAATAAAGAAATGTCTAAATACACGAACACACTGGTTTCAACTAGTAACTAACAACTAACTTAACTAACAAAGGCATGTACATACAAGATCTTACCTTCTTAGAGTCTGGTCGAAAACATTCTGGTGTAAACAAAGCAGGTCGCTGCTTCCTGCATGTGTCTTTTTATCCCTCCCCCTCGCCCAGCTATTGGCTACGTCGATTGAGCTCACAGCCATTCACACCGATTGTTGTTGTTAGCTGGGCTCACGTTCCCGCCCCCAAGCTTCTCAAACTCATCTCATAAAACAAGCTTATTTTGAAGACTTATTACACGTATTTAATTAAATGAAAACTGCTCGAAAAAATAACGAGTGGGTACTTCACAACTTCAAGTTGCTTCTTATTACAAAAAAAGTAAATCAGATTTTTTGCATTGAAAAACTTTGAACGCAGATTTAAGGCATTCGCACTTTGCGCCCGTTTCGCACTTCGATGACGTCACGTCACATATGACAAACCGAGGCGTGTGGCTCTGCTCTCCGCATGCGGCGGACCTCCTCATGAATAGCAACCAGCTTCTCCATAACACACTTAAATTCTGAAAATTGGACATGAAGACTAATATTTAGTGACAGTAGGCCTAAATACCAGTGCATCATCCAAGTTAAGTCAATTCTGTACTTACTGGCATGGTCGTCTTCCAGGTCGTCTACCCTTTCTGAAAGCCACCGTTCTGAAACAATCAAACAAACATTTAAGCTGAATTTAGGCTAAATCAAAAAGAAGCAATGGGGAACTATTTAGAATTGTAGAGGACAAAGCAACGTCATTTATTGGAATTGAACACTACTAACCTATATTAGATAAATTCCTCAAAAACAGTTAGTGGGAGAGAGAGGGGAAGAGAGTGAGTGAGTGAGAGAGAGAGAGCCAGCCACTGTCTGGAACTGCAACCATTATGAAATAGTACACTTAGTGCTCTACAAAAACTAAAATAAAAATATATATCACATATTGAACAACTGAACAGACTAATATACTTCTCTGTAATAAAACATCAAGCTAAGCCCAGTATCTTACCATATCTGGGTGCGTCAGAACGTCTTTCTGCATTGGACGGTCCCGATGTAACAGAGCGTCTTGGTGTCTCTGAGCGTCTGGGTGTAAGAGAGCGTCTTGGTGTAAGAGAGCGTCTGGGTGTAAGAGAGCGTCTTGGTGTCTCTGAGCGTCTGGGTGTAAGAGAGCGTCTTGGTGTAAGAGAGCGTCTGGGTGTAAGAGAGCGTCTTGGTGTCTCTGAGCGTCTGGGTGTAACAGAGCGTCTGGGTGTCTCTGAGCGTCTGGGTGTATCGGAGCAGCTTGGTGTCCCGGAGTGTCTCTGTGTAGCAGAGCGTCCTGGTGTCACAAATTCACAGCCTGAAATACAACAAATGTCATGTTAGAAAGACACTGAAAAACAAGACCATGATAACGGTGTGAAACCTCAGATAGGAGCTTGTCGAGCATTACTTGAACAACAGCAACAACTCACCTTTCTGTGTGGGCCTCACCTCACTGGGTGGCGTGGGGAAAGGTAACATGTCTTGTATGCCTAAACATCAATATAAAAAGAAAATCATAAGTACATAAGTCATTACATTTAACTCTTAAGTTGCTAGTACTTAAAGCTGCGTTCAGTAATTGTTTACTGCTAGATGGCAGTAAGCGACTAAGAGACAAAAGGCTGAAACGTATGATATACATTGAAGGCACAGAGGCGTAGCACAGTCAGAAATGCTGGAATAACAGCAGCCAGGTGGTAGGGATGAGTCATTGATTTGAGGTAGGATAATATGTCTCAGTGAGACAATGTGATATCACTTTTGGAGGTAAGAAAACCATAGTAATTTCGAGGTAAATGCTCTTTCTACTTCTAACCTCCAGATGTGCTTTTTGATGTCTCATCCTCCTCTTCCAGGTAATCTGACAGATCTGCTTCTAGAGAGAGAGAAAGAGAGAGAGAGAGAGAGCGCTGAACAATCACCCCAGGTCCACAGGCACTGTGCTAGTATGAATTAACCTACCAATTTAAATGTTTTCAGTTCAGTAGTTAACTTACCAGGAACAAAACCGTCATATGTTCTTTTGATCTTCTTCCTCTTAGATGGAATTTCTTTGCCTCCGTCCTCTTCCTCCTCCGTTTGGGTCGTGTAATTGTGTTCTTCGCACTCATCACGAGAAGCTACAAGTCAAAAGATAAAAGGGATTTTAGCATTTCTAATAAGTCACATAAGCATGCTTTGCCTTGCATGCAGTACAACTCACCTTGTATTACAGTATGACCCGTTTGAGTTTCCACTGGGAAAGCTAAAGAGTAAAAAAGAAAAGAAAAAAGGTTAACATCTGGCACTCACAAATCTATTACGACAGTCACACAGAATATGTACAACTATGGGTTTGTGTATGTGTCTGTGATTATGTGTGTGTGTGTGTGTGTGTGTACGTGTGTTAAGAGTAAGCTGTGTATGTGTGTACATGTGTGTGTGTGGGGGGGGTAAGAATGTGCGTCTCGTGTGGACAAAGGAATTCGCGCGTGTGTGCGTCTCAATGGAATTGGAAATATCAGCGAGCGCCTCTAACAGCTAAAGACTATACAGTGGTTATGATGTTTCCTAAGATCGCCTTGTCTGTAATGTACGGATGTAGTGAATATAATGTGCCATCTTACCGTGGGTTTTTCTAAGCTTCCGTTGATGAAAAAATAGGTATCTTGTCTCTCCTTGAATGTAGCAAGTAGTTAGCCGCCAGCGGTTTTAAATCCCAACACCGGTGGGTTGTACGTCATCAAACTTCCGTTTTCTCAGTGACCAATCAGAGGCCACATCAGCCTCTATATGACGGTAGAATAATTGCAACAGTGCCACCTGCTGTATTGGAATAATAGCGCAAACAATCGTGGAAGATCTCTGACGAACTAATTAGATTAGATTCACTTTTATTCAACTATATACAACAAAATGCAGTTTAGTATTCAACCAGAAGTGCAGTACTGATATTACATGCATGTTTCATTTACATTTTCGCAACTACACGTTCGCTCATATGTGGGAGACGTACCGGACGAACGGCTATATTCAGTCGAAATAACGGCCAGACGGACGAACCTTATTTCGCTGTAAAAAAGACGTCCACAGACGTCTGGTGCGCACTGGGCTATTTATCCATAGTATGATAGTTTATAGCATAAGCTAGCCCCGTACGCCTTCAGATGAGATTAGATGAGATTAGATGGAGCAACAGTGGTTCATCTGAAGTCACTACGGGGCTAAACGTGAGCTACTCGTAAATCGGAATATCATACCGGTAAACAAGACTTACCTTAGGCCAATGTCTGCCATTCGTCTGTGAATTGTACGGTCACTGACTCCAAAAAGCCTGGCAATGTCGTGTACAGACAACCCCGATGATAAATAACCCTCAAGTGTCTCCACGGGCAGTACATACGAGGGCCTACCCACTGTCGTGGTGTTAGCTGAATGCAGCTGAGCAACATTCATGTCATGGACGACTTCATTCAACATGCGGAAGATGTCAGGGTTAACTTCTTCATCGGTCGATGCAGCAAACTCCGCCAAACGATCAACAACAGCCTTCACGCGGAAAAGTACATAATCAAGAGGAGCAGTGTCGGCCAGGTCAGCTATGGCGAACAATTCTCTGGCCAGCAAGGCTCTCTGATTCTGATTCTCAGGTAAGGTGACAGCCATTGTACTCTTCTCTTCTGTGGTGGACTTTTCAACTTTGTCGCTTTTACCACGTCACGCACGGTATCAACCAATGAAAATGCGTGGGGCATCAACCAATGAAAATGCGTGGGGCGAGGACAACATGCAAGACACGCCCCTATATTTGCATACATTACTGATAATCGGGGAAAGAATGAAAGCATGAATGTGGAAAAGAAAGAATGAATGTGGAAAACAATGTGGAAAACAATGTGGAAAAGAAAGAATGAATGTGGAAAACAATGTGGAAAAGACAGAATGAATGTGGAAAACAATGTGGAAAAGAAAGAATGAATGTGGAAAACAATGTGGAAAAGAAAGAATGAATGTGGAAAACAATGTGGAAAAGAAAGAATGAATGTGGAAAAGAAAGAATAAATGTGGAAAAGAATAAATACATATAGAAATGTATTGCGGTATACTGTGTGTATTTGTATGTGTATTTGTTCATACATTCATTTATGTGTCTATATATTTATTGTTAATTTTGGCGGACGTGGTCCTCCATACTTTACTTACTCTCTCACCTGTAAGAAAATCGTATGTCCAACTACAAAAAACAGACATTTCCAATGAGTGAGGGTTTGTTCCAATGCTTCAATCCACTGTCCATGTACTGTAAATATACCATTATGGTATTACCATAAAGCCCAATTCTAGCAGAATAAGAAAGATTGTATATCTACTTTAAGTAAAATAATAAAGTGCATCCAGTTAGCTCTTTAGCTGGCATGTGTGCAGCAGACTAGCTCATCTAATCACCTCTGAGCACGCTAGCTAGCTTGCTAGTTCTTTGACACAATTATTCACATCATGAAACTATAATCAGACACTTTCTAGTCACAATAATAACGACTAATTTGAACCAACTTTCTCTGTCAGAACACAGTAATTATATTTGCTAACGTTTCAACTTGCTTACTTTCTTCTGCAGAGCTTTCACCCTGCAAAAACTCTCTCGGTCAAAACAAAACAAAACAAAACCAAAACCATTCTCCAGCACGACACGAAGCTGTGTGTGGAGGTCTGGCCCGCCCACCCCAAGGCAACTGTAGGGGAAATACTGAGAGCATTCTGAACGACTGGTTATGCGATAACAAACACAGAGCTGCCAAGTCTCACGCAATCGCCGTGAGACTCACGCATTTCAACCAGTTCTCACGCTCTCACGCCACATCTCTATTTCTCACGGCGAGAAATAACAATTGTTTTATGGGACTTTTATTTTTGAAATTCCTTGAAAGAAAGCTACCAGAGTTTCGTGGCATCTTTCTGCACGCGCGTTAACTTGAGTCTGCAATCGAAGCGGCAGGCGAGCGCTGATGGAAGAACCTGTGTTCACGCGAGCTGCAAGAACGTAGCAAGCAGTGTTGCCAGTGTTACACCCACCATATAGGTCCCTAGCATAAGAATGACTACCAGCCGCCTTCAACCCAGCAGGGAAGTAGGTGACCTGTAATACATCACACCATCAATAATACATACAATCAAAGAAATAATATAAAACGCTACGCACAGAAAATAGCCATAGGCTGCGGCCTACCTCTTGATCTCTGCCTGTCAGCATGGAGTAAGGTGTGCAACTACCTCACCTCCGACCTGATCACACGGCTGCGCTCTGGCGTTCCCCCTAAGGTGAGCCCTAAGTGCTTTCCTTTGGGCACCTCCCCTTTTCCTATTGGCGCCACCCGCCACACCAGATTGGGCTATTTTTGGTCACACTGGACGGGTGGATTCGGCAGCTTTTAGACCGGTTGGGCTGGACATTGTCAATTCCGTCTGGCAACCGTGGTAGCAAAATATGTGCATACATTACAACATCGTATCTGGTAGCCTACTGGACTGGGTTGCACCAATATGGCCTAAGTCATTACTAAATGCAGGCATTTAGTAGTTACTAAACCCCTAGTTGTTACTAGTTAGTTTCAAACTAGTTGTTTACTAATTTCGGTTGCACCACGCCAATCTTTTGCCAATCTTAGCTACTCAGTTTTGGTAACTGTTTTTTGTTTCTCTACTGTAACATAACCAGGTACATTAATAATAATAATAATAATTAATAATTACAATTTACAATACAAATACAACAATTGGGGGTCCCTCAAAAAAAATATGGGCGCGCTGTGCGCGCACAAAATCACCCACCAAGCCCTCATTCGGACCCAGGAAAAACCCGGGTATGTACTGTATAACATGATAGCCATCTATGAGCAATGCACTGTATATAAGATGATGACCACGGGTCTTCCTGCTGCTGACCAAGGGCTGAGTCCTGTTGATGGGGCCCATTTTTATTTTAGAGTCTGTAGGCTACTGTATTTGTTTATTAAGATTTCATAAATATGATATATTGTCTGAATTTTTTTCTTGTTTTATAAAATGTTATTATTTATTATTTATTATTTTCATTTCTTGTGCTGGTTTATTATGAACAACATGTAAAATTGCAGGAAACTAGCACAAATAATTGGGTGGGAGAGAGGGGCCGCCGCTGCCAAAACGTGCACAGTTTTTGTTACATATAGGCATATGTTAGTAGCCTGTGTTACAGGGACACCTAGGGGTGACCTGATAATGTTGCATGTAAGACCCGGATGTTGTATGTGGGCGTGCGCGGGAGGAACCGCAGTTTAATAGAAGTCATACTGAAACATGGAGTCAGAAGCGGGACCTAAGTAAAAATAAAAATAAAATAAAGATGCTTAAAGAAATGAAACCGCGCCCGATGGTATGCGCATGACTGGTGATCTGGCGAAAAACTGGGAAGTTTTCCGTGCAGAGTTTGAGGACTTTTTGCTCGCTACCGGACTGAGCGAGAAGTCGAAGCTGATCAAGGCAGCCACGCTGAGACGGCTGATGGGAAGTGAGTGCCGTCATGTGTACACACATAGCCTCACGTTGACGGAGGATGAACAGAAGGACCCAAAAGCGATTATGGACGCTTTGGGGGTTTACTTCAAACCGGCGAGAAACGTCATTTATGAGAGGTACATGTTTGGAAGCTGCAAACAAGAGGCTGATGAGCCAATAGACAGTTTCCTGACAAAGCTTAAGGAGAGAGCATCGTCATGCGAATACCGTGCGCTGAAGGACGAGCTGGTTCGTGACAGGCTCGTGCTGGGTGTTGCGAGTGAGGGCACCAGGAGGCGTCTGCTACGCGAACGTGAGTTGACGTTACACACAGCGACTGAAATCTGTAGGCTCGCTGAGCTAACCGAGAGACACATGAGAGTGATGGCCCCGCTAGCACAGACGGACAATGTGAATGCCGCGGACAGGCAGAGTGAGAGGCGCGCACATCAAAGGAAAACAGCGCCAGCGGAGAGAGAGCCACAGTGGAGCTGCAAATACTGTGGAGGCAGCCACAAACGGGGCAGGGAGCAGTGCCCAGCCTACGGTAAGACATGCCGGATATGTGGCATAGCAAATCACTTTGCCAAGGTATGCCAGGCTGGCAGCAAGGCTGACAAAATAAAAAAAGTGAATGTGCTTGAAAATGATGAGCAAAGAGAAGATGACTCAGATACTGATGATAGACTGTTTCTAGTAACTGAATGTGTCAATACTGCAAAGGCCCAGCAGGGGCGCAAGTGGTTTGTGAATCTATGCCTGAATGAGAAAAGGCAACAGTGTCAGCTGGATACAGGCTCCACCTGCAATGTCATGGGCCGCAAGATTAAAGAGAAGCTGTCACCCAGAGCGGCGCTAGGCCCGAGCGCAGCCAAGTTAAAGTTATACTCTGGGGAAATCATGCCATCACTGGGGAAATTCCACACTGAATGTGTCATCCGGGGAGAAAAGCACAACCTCACATTTGAAATAGTCGACACAGAGCAAAAGCCTCTTCTCGGGGGGGGGCACATGCGAACGTCTGGGCCTCGTATCCTTCACCGTTCCAGATGAACTCCACACAGTTGATGCAAGCCAATCTGTGCCCCTCACCAAAGATCAGCTGCTGAGAGACTATCATGACGTCTTCAATGACCCAATCGAGTCAGTCCCGGGCGAGATACACTTCGAGCTGGATCCTGATGTGACGCCGGTGCAGTGCACGCCGAGGAATGTTCCAGTGGCTCTGAAGGCGAGAGTCAAGGAGGAACTTGACAGACATGTCAAGGTCGGCAACATTGCGCCGGTGACTGAGCCGACAGCATGGATAAGTAACATGGTGACTGTCGCAAAGCCAGAGAAAATAAGAATCTGTATCGATCCAAAGCCTCTCAACCGAGCGCTGCTGAGGTCTCACTACCATATGCCTACGCTGGAAGATGTGTTGTACAAGTTGCCCAAGGCTCGCCTCTTCACGTTGGCAGACGCTCGTGTTGCCTTTTTACAGTGCAAGCTTGACGACGCGAGCAGCCGTCTGACAACCTTCTGGACACCGTGGGGTCGGATGAGATGGCTCAAGCTCCCTTTCGGAGTCTCAGTAGCGCCTGAGATCTACCAGGGCAAGCAACACGAGCTGCTATCGGGCCTGGCCGGCATCGAACCGATCGCGGATGACATCCTGGTGGTCGGGTGTGGCGATACGGATGCCGAGGCCGAACTGGACCATGACAGAAACTTGAGTGCTCTCATGGAACGATGCAGAGCAGTGGGACTCAGGCTGAGTGAACGCAAGCTACAGTTCAAGCTCAAAGCCGTACACTTCCACGGCCACATTCTGTCCTCGGAGGGACTGAAAATCGACCCAGAGAAGACACGGGCCGTGCTGGAAATGCCGACACCCACCGACGTGAAAGCAGTGCAGCGCTTTATTGGGTTCGTGACGTACCTTGCAAAGTTTCTGCCAAAGCTCTCGGAGGTCTGTGAGCCGCTCCGCAGGCTCTTGGATAAGGACGTCATGTGGCACTGGTTGCCCAAACACGAAGATGCAGTGTGCGGAGTGAAGCGTATGGTCACCTGCACGCCCGTCCTCAAGTACTATGATATCACAAAGCCTGTCACGGTCCAGAGCGACGCCAGCATGACCGGGCTGGGGGGCTGTTTGTTACAAGGGGGACAGCCGGTGGCTTTTGCATCGAGGGCACTAACGCCGACAGAGCAAAAATACGCTCAGATTGAGAAGGAGTGTTTGAGCATAGTCTTTGCCTGCCAGAAATTCCACTAGTACCTGTATGGCAGGGAGGCTATCACTGCAGAAACAGACCACAAGCCGCTTATCACAATATTCAAGAAGCCCCTCCTGAGCGCACCGAAACGTCTCCAAGGCATGTTGCTGCAGCTGCAAAGCTACAATCTGGATGTTGTGTACAAGCCGGGCCCCGAGATGTATGTCAGCGACACTCTGAGCAGGGCCACGCCCCCGTGCCGTGGGTCTGACACCCCGTACGTGCAGCATGCTGTGTGCGCCGTGAACAGCACCCAGGCCGGTTATTCACAGCTGGACCAGGCGCAGCACCTGGACGTTACGGCTTTCAGATTCCACCAGATTGTGCAGCACACAGAGACGGATGATGTGCTTCAGGAGCTGGCATCTGTGATCCTCAGTGGCTGGCCAGACTTTAAAGAGGACACTCCGCTGGCAGTGCGGGAATACTGGCCCTTCAGAGACGAGCTGAATGTTCAAGACGGAGCGTTGTACAGGGGACAGTGCGTCGTCATACCAAAAGCCATGAGATCTGAGCTGCTCAAACGCATACACGCTAGCCACATTGGTGGGGAGGCGTGTTACAGACGGGCCAGGGATACGCTCTTCTGGCCGAACATGAGAGCGGAGATAAAGGACTTTGTGGCGAACTGCTCCGCATGCAATGAGTACGCACGGGTCCAGCAGAAGGAACCGATGATGTCGCATGGCATACCGGTGCGCCCGTGGCAGGCAGTGAGTATGGACGTCTACTCATATGCAGGCAAGGACTTTCTCGTCATTGTGGACCAGTATTCGGATTTCTGGGAAATCGACAAGCTGCCAGATCTGTCTGCTGACACGCTCATCACGCGCTGCAAAGCTCAGTTTGCACGTTATGGGCAGCCAGAGAGGGTGGTCTCGGACAACGGCCCACAGTTTGCATGCGAACGGTTCAGGAAGTTTGCAGCGAGCTGGGGGTTTGCCCATGTCACATCCTCACCCCGACATCCTCGATCCAACGGCAAGGCTGAGTCGGCCGTTAAGATTGTCAAGTCACTCTGCAAGCGGGCGAAATTGGATGGCACGGATGCGTGGATGGCCATCCTTCACTGGCGCAACACACCCACAGAGGGGTTGGACAGCAGCCCGGCCCAGCGCTTAATGGCACGCAGGCTCAAAACTTCACTGCCCGTCGCGGACAGCCTGCTTCTACCACGTGTGGTGGACGGAGTGGCAGAGAAGCTGCGGTGGAAACGGCGGGTCGCCAAGTCATTCTATGACACGTCTGCCAGAGACCTTCCAGAGCTGGATGTTGGAGATCACATTAGGATGAGGCCTCTGCCAGGTGATCGCACAGGGCGGTGGCGACGAGGCCAGTGCCTCCAGAGAGTCGCTCCCCGCTCGTTCGTGGTGGATGTGGACGGCACACTGTACAGACGCAACCGAGTGGATCTGCGTGTTGCAGAGCGCTCAGCTCAAGCGCAACAGACAGACATTCTACGGCCTGAGCGGAGCAGTCCTGACCAGACCCAGGTCGCTGGGGAGACTGCCTCAGCCGAGACACGGATTGTCTCAAGTCGGGGGGAGACAGGCGGCGAGGTACATCCTCGTACACCAAGGGCACCGGCGACGCCGGGGGGTCCTGCCACGGCAGGCCAGGGTGTCTACTCACGGAGTGGTCGCCTGTCACGGCCGCCACAATGACTGGACTTATGACTTTGAAAAAAAAAAAAAAAAAAGGAAGGGGTGAGTAAAGGGACAGCTCTTCTCGGACTGTTTTGACTTTGCCTCAGACGGCTGTACTGGACTGTTGTTCTTTGTTCAGAAAAAATAAAATAAAATAAAAAGGGAAATAATGCAATGTTGTAATGCTATTGTTAATGTTTGGGATTGTTATTGTCAATGGAATTGCAGACGGAGATGCAAGCATGTCATTTGCAAACAGCTAAAGGAAAGGAGATGCTACATATAGGCATATGTGTGGTGGCCTGGGAAAACCCGTCGGATGTCGCTGGCGTTCGTTTGTGGCAAAGAGCAAAAATAGATGGAAATGTCCTATTTCGGCGATTTTGATATTATGTGGTATTCTAGTACTTTGAACTCCATACTACAATACTACATTATGGTGAATAAACATTTTAAGAAAACAAAAGAGAAAGTACTTATTTTTATGTTTTTGTGGTGGGTAGTTTGCTAGCGAAACAACGTCACGTTGAACGTGTCTCATTCTCAGTTAAGCAACGCATGCACACATGAGCGAAAGGAGAGACGATACTTCCACCTGTGTTATTGACAGTTTACTGATACTCACAATAAGCATAAAGTAATACAATCTTAACTAGAAGACACACAAATGGATCTGTCCCCCGCATACCGACGAGGCGAGCAGACTAACACCGCATCACAAGCAGACAAACGAGACCGGCCGATCTGCATAGGCTCCTCCCCCCACCCGGAGGAGAAAGGAGTCGGGGGCAGCATGGGGGCAGCATTTTTCACCTTTCACTTTTTTTGACATGATACATTAAAATGCTCATAACTTTTTAAAATAAAATCTCAGTCATTCAACCAGTTATGAATAGCTGAGAACTTCTAATTTATGGAAATATAAAAAAATGAAAATGTCAAAATGCCACCATGTGAAGGGTTTTCCCAGGCCACCACACATATGTTAGTAGCCTGTGTTACCCGCTTGTTAAGTCTGACGTCAAAAGTGACGTTTAGCCATTTCCGAGTCCAAATCAGAAATTCTCCGCACCGGAGTACCTGTGAACTACAGCGGTAGAATGACAGTTTAATCGTTTTTTAGACTCGGATCTATTCATACAACAAGGGACACAGCACTTTACCATTTTCTCCATATTGTCAGGGTATTTGAGCCTCGGAAAAGCGCTATATAAATATAATTAATTATTATTATTATTTCGGCATCTCGAAGACAGCGCCTCAGCCAAAGTTGTCCCCGGAAATACGTCACGACTTAACAAGCGGACAGGGACACCTAGGGGTGACCTGATAATGTTGCATGTAAGACCTGGATGTTGTATGTGGGCGTGCGCGGGAGGAACCGCAGTTTAATAAAAGTCATACTGAAACAGTTTTGGGTCGCTCCACCGCCAAAAAATCTCACTCCAAACTTTTGGTGAAACTTGGCAGCCCTGCAGATTCACCCAAAATGGCCGCCAGCCTAACAACACAACCAGACTCACATAAGATGGCCGCCAGCCGTACAACACACCCAGACTCAACTAAGATGGCCGCCAGCCTTACAACATAACCAGACTCACCTAAGATGGCCGCCAGCCTTACAACATAACCAGACTCACCTAAGATGGCCGCCAGCCTTACAACACAACCAGACTCACCTAAGATGGCCGCCAACCTTACAACACAACCAGACACGTAGCTGGAAGTGCAATGCATGTTGGGAAGACCGGGTTGTTGTCTTTGTATTGAAGTACCGAGTGGAAATAAAGAAGCACTAACTGAAGCTCCGTGCTCCGACTACTTTATGGTTTTATGGCAGTCATAAACCTGACTCCGTATATAACAAATTGGCGACGAGGTGGTTTGAACTCCCGTGAACGGTATGTGTGTGGAGTTGAGTTATTTAGGACGTGGCTGTGTTCTTGTTAGCAGTGTGAAGCTAATGCAGCTAGTTGGCACCGCGCGTCGCGCCCAGCGTCGGTTGTGATTGACACGGATGTCAGCTGAAGAGGAATTATCAGCTGAAGAGGAATTATCAGCTGAAGAGGAATTGTCGGAAGGTAATACTGATAACCAGGAGCCTACAAGGAAGATGGCTGGAGTTATTGGAAATATTGGCCCTTTTGATGAACATGTGGAACAATGGAGCGCATACTCTGAGCGTTTTGATTATTTGATTATTTCCTATCAGCTAATGACATTCCTGATGAAAAAAGGGTAGCCACGTTTCTGTCAGTAATGGGTCCAAAGGCCTTTAATCTGTTGCGTGACCTACTGCAGCCTAACAAGCCAGGGACCAGACATAACAATTTTTTCTACAATACTGAATGCTGCTGTTTAAATAGTTTTAACTTTAAACCAGTTACTGAGTACTGGTCACTGAGTACTGCAGAGTACTATTTTTGTTGCTTTAATAAAGGCTGGCAGTCTTTAATTTAACTGTTGTTGGTGTGGACTATATACTGGGGAGGTATTTGTTATTATTCAGGGGTCAAAAAATGTATACAAATATCGGATCGGTATCGCCGATACCCGAAGCCCAGGTATCGGTATCGGTAGTGAAAAAGTGGGATCAGGACATCCCTACTTACAACACAACCAGACTCACCTAAGATGGCCGCCAGCCTAACAACACAACCAGACTCACCTAAGATGGCCGCCAGCCTTACAAACACTCTCCAAGTATATCCAGCTGCGGACATCACGCCTATCACCCGGACGCTTGATGGACCATATTTGGTTGGAGTGGTTGGAGCGCGTCATCATACCGCACCTGCATATTTGCATAGACTACGTCATCGCCTTACGACGGTATGTTTTTTTCTAATCATTTATGCAAGAAATGTTTATACTAAGGATAGTTGATTGTTGAAGTACTGGATGAAAAGGTAATGTTGTGGCTTATATGCCTTGTTGTGATTTTAATCACAGATAGCTGGAACTCAGCCATATGTTTTACGTACCATTTTCTAGCATTGACTAATTTTAGATGCACTTGAATTCTACAGGGAAAGGAGGTTTTCATTGCTGACCTTCATGTAACCGCAACGTGGGTCCAGCCCCACAACTGTGATCCCATGAGCCATTTCCCAGTAAGTCAAATGATTGAGCAGGTATTTGAATAAGATAAACAGCTATGTAGACAACATTGTATCCAGCATTACAATTGGCATGCCCTTCATGGGACATCAGCACATTAGCTGTGTTGGTCCTAAATACCTTCTTCTTTTTTTTTACTTGATTTCATCAAGGTAAATTAAATGGTTTCCTAACACTAAGCCAAAAAAAACACTACATGTATGAGAAAGGACTTCATCAAATTATCATGTAATTCATAATCATGCACACCCCATTTAAGTGTTGGATAAAAATGATAAATGCAGTACATGGTTTTGAACAGGAACATGCTGATCAGAAGGATGCCCTTATCCTTCCACTGTGGGTTCCAGGCCACTTTGTCCTGTGTGTAAGTGTACTATACCCATATATATATATATATATATATATATATATATATATATATACAGAGCATAACTTTATGGTGAATGAATGGTGAATGGTGAATGGTGAATGGTCTTTATTGTCATTGCTATAGTACAGGTACCAAACAACGACATTTGGGAGGGGTGACTCCCCTGGTGCTAGGAAAGAAAAGAAAAAAAAACAACTAAAAAGACAAGAAGGGAAAGGAGCTGGTTTACATAAATAAAGGCTATGTACACTATCCACTATACTATACTGTGCAGATTAGAGATGCTCCGATCAGGGTTTTTGGTGCCGATCACCGATCACCGATCACTGGAATCAGTGATCTGCCGATCCGATATCACCGATCACCGATCACAGCGTCGAAAATGGCAATTGAAGCATTCTATTTATTGTGTAGCATTATTTATGTTTTAAATTATTCTTAACACCATTGACATTGTATATTAAGTATTTAAATGAAATTAGGAGATGAGAAAGTATCATGAATTGACGACCATCTGTTTTATTGAATTCACAACCACCTGTAGCTTACTTCAGGAAAAACAAATAAAATGTGAAAATAAAAATCATAATAAATAAAATGTACACTGTCACATCAAATGTGCAACATTCCACTCGAATGAGAGGAACTAGGGGCTCTTAGAGAACTTGGAGCTTATACTGTAACTGTAGCTTTCCTGAGGAACAATAAACATACCCAAACTAAACTGCAACATAAACAGGCTATAGCCAAATATAAAATACTGTTTCAAGTCAGTCAGTTTCAAGTCATATTTAGGAGGAGATAAGACAGCAAGTCAGCAATAATCAATAAAACAAAAAAACTAAACATTGCACCTAAGGAGATTTCAGACTCAAACCTTACTTCTGATTAAGCAGCATCACTGGCAGATTAGCCTTGAGAAATACAAGCATCTCAGCGTTTTTGGCACTCAGCCTGTTCCTCTTATCATCTAAAATATGTCCTGCTGCTGAAAAGTCGCTCGCTATCTACACTTGTGCAAGGTGCACAGAGGAAGACCTAAAACTCACGCGCTAATAGTTGTTGTTGCTATGGGCCAAGTGACTTCCTGCTCGCGGGGTCACATGACGTCGGTGAACACTACCTACACTACGCTCGTGAAGTCGCGCTGGAACTCTGACCAGCACTCGTGGAACGCCTCTCGTCCAATCAAAGCACTCGGTCCCTTTATGACGTCGAGCCCAGTGTGCGCTTCGGCGCTCTCTGAGCGAATCGACGAACGCAGCAAATGCCGTATGATATTCGTGGTATTGAAAGACCTTGCGTGAGTTCCTCCCCGAGGTATTTCTTTTGAGCAGACAGTACAAACTGCATATTTGTTGTCTCTTTCCGACACTGTGTAATATTTCCAGACTGGCGACGCCATTTTGTAAACTGATCGGTCATGTTTGATCGGCCGTTTTGAGAACTCCGATCAAAACCGATCAAGGCCATATCGGCCGATACCGATCGGCGCCGATCAGATCGGAGCATCACTAGTACAGATAAAACACTGTGCTGTACTCTATGCTATGCTATACCTATTCTAACATTTCCTATTTCTCTGCAACCTTATGTACCCTAGGGTTGTCATATTGCACATAGTGTTATTGCACATTCATTTAAAGTGTCGCAGTTTGCAGGCTTGAAATGTACACATTTGTGCCTCAGCACTACACCTGATTTTTCAATCCAGCAGCTGCCATCAATCCGTCCAGACTGTCCAGGGCCCAGAACCTAGGTCTTTGCTGTGTTCAGGGCCTGGATGGCCCTGGGGTAGAAGCTGAGCTTCAGTCTGTTTGTCCTTGCGAACATGGTCCTGTACCGCCTGTTCGAGGGCAGCCGAGCAAAGTGTTCGTACCCAGGGTGGGATGGGTCTCTGGAGATCTTGGAGGCCTTCCTGAGGCAGCGTGTGTTGTACAGCTCTTCCAGAGAGGGGAGGGGGGCGCCGGTGATCTTCTGGGCCGTTCTCAGGACTCTCTGTAGCGCATTCCTCTCTGCGGCTGTGCAGCTGGAGAACCAGTTGCAGATGCAGTAGGTGAGGATGCTCTCCACTGCGCAGCGGTAGAAGGCCACCAGTATCTCCTGTCTGGTGTGATCCTTCCTGAGGACTCTCAGGAAGAAGAGCCGCTGTTGTGCCTTCTTGATGATGGCTGCTGTGTTGTTCTTCCAGGACAGGTCATGCTGTATGTGCACCCCCAGGAATCGGAGGGTTGAGACTCTCTCCACGCTCCCTCCGTCGATGAGCAGGGGCTGGACCTCAGATTTTTTCCTCCTGAAGTCCACGATGATTTCCTGGGTCTTTGACTGGTTCAGCAGCAGGTTGTTAACCTTGCACAGCTTGCTCAGCTGCTCTTCCTCATCCCTGTACGCCGCCTCGTCCCCCCCCCGAGATGCAGCCCACCACGCTGGTGTCGTCTGCAAACTTTACGATGGAGTTGCTGGGGTGGACGGGGGTGAAGTCGTAGGTGTAGAGGTTGTAGAGGATGGGGCTTAGCACGCAGCCCTGGGGGGACCCAGTGCTGAGTCTGAGGGCTGTGGAGGTGTGGGAGCCCACCCGCACCCTCTGGGGGCGGTCGGACAGGAAGTCCTTGATCCATGCACATATAGAGTGTGATAGTCCCAGGTCTAGTAGTTTGGTCACTAGCCTGTCTGGAAGGATGGTGTTGAAGGCAGAGCTGAAGTCCACAAAGAGCAGTCTCGCGTAGCTGTTTCCCCTCTCCAGGTGGGATAGAGTGGAGTAGAGAGTCGTCGCGATGGCGTCCTCTGTGGACCTGTGGGCTCTGTAGGCGAACTGGTATGGATCCAGGTTGGGCGGGAGGCGTGTGACTGTGTTTATTAGTTGTATCCCTTCCTTGTTGTAAAACGTGTTGTTGTTGAACATGTCTGTGACTGAGATAGACTAGATACTACTACGGAGGAGGATGTTATCATAGTTTGTGATGCTAACGGCGCCATCTTTGCTATCTCCTCCGGTCATCAACCCAGGAGAAGAACATCTTTATCCTGGGCTTAAACACGACGACTAGTGTGATGTAATATTGTGTTACAAGAAATGCGGTTTAGTATAGTACAGGATAGCCTTTAGCTATGCTAGTTGTTGCAGTGCTAGTTGATTGTTCTAATGCTGTGCTATGTGCTAGTGAATGGTGTTCTGTTGATTGTGTGTACTATTTTTCACTGAATAAATCAAGAAGGTAGGTGTGACTATGTATGTCAAGAACGGTACCTGTATAACAATGTTGATATGACATTTTTGGGAAACAGTTTTAAAGGCGAAGCTCTTTTCAATTCGGTCTAGTTTTCCCTCCAAAACACTTTGAGTCTATGTATTTTCTATTAGTCTGTAGAAAGTAGCCATGAGCTCCCAGCATGTACTTAGTCTGTGGAGAGTAGCCATGAGCTCCCAGCATGTACTTAGTCTGTGGAGAGTAGCCATGAGCTCCCAGCATGTACTTAGTCTGTGGAGAGTAGCCATGAGCTCCCAGCATGTACTTAGTCTGTGGAGAGTAGCCATGAGCTCCCAGCATGTACTTAGTCTGTGGAGAGTAGCCATGAGCTCCCAGCATGTACTTAGTCTGTGGAGAGTACAATGAGCTCCCAGCATGTACTTAGTCTGTGGAGAGTACAATGAGCTCCCAGCATGTACTTAGTCTGTGGAGAGTAGCCATGAGCTCCCAGCATGTACTTAGTAGTGATGCTCCGATCTGATCGGCGCCGATCGGTATCGGCCGATATGGCCTTGATCGGTTTTGATCGGAGTTCTCAAAACGGCCGATCAAACATGACCGATCAGTTTACAAAATGGCGTCGCCAGTCTGGAAATATTACACAGTGTCGGAAAGAGACAACAAATATGCCGTTTGTAATGTCTGTGTCGTGTATTCTTATTGATTATGAATCAAAGAACAGTTAGTTTAAGATAATTTAATTAGTTACAGGCAGGTTTATACATTACATCTGTTCCCCGTGGATCCTGGGCTGCAAGAGAGCGCTTGTCGTGTCTCTCTCCCCGTTCCCCTCCAGAGGGGAGGGGCCAGCGTGCATGTGTGTCCCTGCCCACCCCCCAAAGGTCCCTGCTGGTCATCTGTGTCCCTGCATGCCCTGGCATGTGTGTGTGTCTAAAACATACCACATATTCATACATAGATCATACATACTACAGAAATATACTACACATCCCCCCTCGGACCACCCAGAGGGTGTTCCGAAACTAAACTACCATAAAACAAAAACAAAAACACAAAACCCCACAAAACATCCCAAAAAAAAAAAAAAAATATATTTTTTTTTTTTTTTTTTTTTAAATAAAATTAAAAATTAAAAAATAAACAACAACAGACAGAAAAACTACACCAACACACAACACAAGAAGCACAATAACACAGACCAACCCAGGACCAGTATTAGGAACCAAAGATATCATAAACAAAAAATAGAAAACAACCAATAATAAAAAGAATTTTGAAAATAACAATCACAATTAAACTAAACACAGTTTATCATGCACAAATCAATACAGAAACTTCCAACGACCGATGTTTTCTTTGTCCTTGAAGCGTCGGGGTCAGAGGTTACTAGCACTTGTACCCAGTTGGAGAACAGCCTTTACCGCTGTCTCAGATTGCTTCCATTTTCGTTGCGCTAGGAACAGAACCTCTTTCCTATCTTTGCATAACCACTACATCACTTCTCAACTGACATCAATCCCATACGATATAGAAATAAACAAACAATACACAAATAATGACATTCAGTTATCATAACACATAATTCTCCAACAGTAAGCATAGGACAAAGGGAATGCATTAATGCATAGATCTTCACCTCAGGTGAGGACTAGTCTTCTGAAAAGTTCATTAACGTGGACTGAGTGACTGATTTTCCAAAAACAGTCAATGAGGCCCTGTCTCCTAAGAAAGTCAAAAATCATGTCTGCTATAATAGGTGCTCCTGTCTTAGCAAAATAAGTTTCCCATGCCCCTAAGACCGTTTCCAGCCATGCTATCATCTGCTGTCCATTCCCGTCGTTCCCTTTGATCTGCTGCTTCACTACCCTATTCATAGTCTTTAATCTTTTCCTAACTGGTCGTCGTCCGTCAGTGTCATTGAGGTTCAGGTAGCCGCCTGGTCCCCTCCCACGCTGATCAAGGTCTGGGGAGTCGCCCTCAGCATCATCTGAAGCATGGTGCAGGCACTCGCCAGCATCCCCAGTAGCACAGGTGTCCAGGCTTTGGACACTCCCAGGCTGGACCTCCAGACTGTCAGCACTCTCTGCTTCGTTGGTTTCTGGTTCATTGGCATCTGGACAGCTTTCCACTGTCCCCTCGGTTTCAGGCACTGCCGGTAATGTCACTGGCTGTAACACTGGCATTGCCACTGGCTCTGGCAACACCACAGCATCTCCTCGTAGCTCCTCCTTCTCAGGTTCTCTGGGGACCTCGGCACCTGTTGGCACAACATCCTGCCTACTCTGTACATCCACCCCCCTGTCCACCACCCGTGGCCCTATTGGGGTAGGGATATGCCCAAACACCACTGGTGTACCCACTCTGATGTTGTTTCTCCAACAGACCCCACATTGACCTAAAGCATGGTCAATCTGTTCCATCAAATATGGACTCCAAAACCCATATTTCTTGGTGATCTTGCGTCTTACCTCCCCCCTAGCCACATGTGCTAATCCATGAGCTTCCTGTATTAACATGCCTAATAAATCTGAGGGTGCTACAACCAACCCCTCATGATTCCTCCATAGACCTGTGTCATCCTGACTTGCCCCCCTTGCTAGCCAAACGCTCTTGTCTAACGTAGTTACTCTACTCTGTAACATCAATAAATCCTCAAGTGTGACCATGCCCTGTAATTGCTTTTCATGTGTGACCAGAAGACCTTTACCTGCCTTGTCTGCTCCTGTAATGGCTTTGGCTGCATCCTCTGCAGCCCTGTTACCTTGTGTGACATGTGATGAGTCAGACCTGTGTGTGGCACACTTCACTATAGCTAATTCCTTTGGCTTCATCATGGCTTGTAACAGCTTCATGATCTGTGCGTGATGCTGTATAGGCGTACCATCAGTTCTCTTAAAACCCCGCCCCCTCCATACAGCTCCATTAAAATGACAAACATTATGTGCATAGGCAGAGTCGGTGTACACTGTCACTCTCCGTCCGGTTCCCAAGTTGCATGCTTCTGTGAGGGCAATCAATTCAGCCAACTGAGCCGAGCAAGGCTGAGGAACTGCCTCAGCCTGTTCTACAATAAACTTTGAATTCTGTGCTTTAACTAAGGAATACCCAGCGCACAACGTTTCTCCTACCCCGTAACAAGACCCATCAACCCAATATTCTATATCAGCTCCCTTTAAAGGCAAAGCTTGTAGGTCTGTTCTATGCTTAATCACTTTGGCTGTCGATGGAACCTGAGCACCGCTGTCAGGTGTGCATTTTACTGTACAGTTCAATTGGCATAGAGCATCTCTCCCTAGCAGCCCTGTTGGCGTGTGTTCTGACACAAGTGTTGACAGAGTTGCTCTCTGTCCCTTGTACTCTAAGTCTACAAGCTCAGTTGTAGGAATCAGCTGTTTAATTCCCTCAAATCCGATTGTCTTCACATATTCTCTAGACATAGGGAGGTGCGTGGCGCCTTCAGGCTTCTGTGTCACCACCAGCTGGCACCTCCCACTCGGATCTTCCGGGCACCCCTATAGGCCAGCTGCTGGGCCTCCGTAAGGGTTCATCACTCCTGGAGCAGGTGTAGTAGGGGGCCAATATCCTCCTCCTTGGCTCCCCCCTGCGCCCCCCTGGGGCCTGTTGCAGCAGGCACAGGCTAGATGTCCATTCTGGTCGCATTGGCACGGTTCTAGCATCTCCTTCCCTGCTGCTGTCCATCCCCCTGGTGGTGGTCCTTGGCCAGGCTGTGTGTACATCTGGCATGGAACCGCTTGCACCCCTGGTGGCCCTTGTGGGTATGGATACCCCCCTTGTGGCCCCTGTGGGTAGGACTGGTAAGTAGCAGTCTGCACTCCAGGTGGCTGTTGCTGTGGGGCTAAAGCCTGCACTCCCTCTATGTTCCTCTCGCTTTCAGTCAATTGCAAATGAGTCAATATTCTGAGGGATTCTTCGTCTCGTGCCTTCTGTATCTGAATGTTCTTTCGATATAACTCCACGTGATGAGCTACGTGGTCTATATAAACAGCTTTGTTCATGTGTCGTAGCCCCACCACTTCTGCTAGCTTATCCTTAACTGGGGTAGGAAGCCCTTCTTGTATTTTTTCCCTGATTATGGATTTTTCTAAGGGGTTATCTTCAGCGTCTTTCCCTGTCACACTTCTCCATTGAGCGTGCATACGGGCAATATAACCCCTGGGATTCTCATCCCCCCCCAGTGGCTTCACAATGATATTGTCTGGGTGAATGTGAGTAGGGTAGATCTCCCTGATTGCTTTCCACAGTTTGCCTCTGTTTGCTGCGAAAAGCTCTGGATCATAAACTGATGTATTGATATATCTATGAAGTCCTGCCTTCATCAATATTTCCTGCATTGTATCCAATCCTGCAATAAAAGCTAAGAGTCTTTTCAGGTCTCCCATCGCGACCTGCGTTCCTGTCAGTATCACGTCGACCCCTCGCGTCCACGAATGTCCTCCCTCTTGAAGAACTGGGAGTTTCTCGATCACTTCAGACAAATCTGTATGATGCCACGGATGATATTCCATCTTGTTACCCCGAATCAGCACTGGACAGTTCTTTAATGTATTTGATGACATTCGGTGACAATCTCCCTCTTTCTCCGGGCGTCTTCTCCCACCTTTCCTTTCGGCTGTGGCTATCCTCTTCCTGACCTGCGCGTTGTAGCCTCCATCTGCATTGTCGTCATCACTTGAGTCTGCACTGCCATCTTCGCTGTCATCTTCCTCGTCACTCCTGTCGTCCCCTTTTCCCCTTGGCTCCTTCTTCTTCTTCTGGGAATGATCCTCCAGTGCCTTAGCATATGGAGGGGGACTGGGGGCAGGACACTGAGCTATTTTCTGTCCCTCTACCTTAAATAGATCTAAAATAGCTAACTCTAACTTGCGTTTCTCTGATCTAATCTTTCCTCTTTGATGTGCTTTGTGCCCATTGATAAGTATTTCCAATGTTGCAATTAATTGTAAATTAATGCTGCCCTCTTTCGGCCACGGCTGTTCAATGTATGCCCAACGGCTATTCCATTTCGTAGACATTTTGCTAATTTCCCTAACAAGAGGATTCATTTTTTCCACTACAGCCATAGGGGATAACGTAGCCAACATTCCACGATGTTCACTAATATCTTTTAACAGCTTCGTGGAATTCGACCCCATTCTACTTGGCTCAATATGCTGACAATATTCTATATTAGATAAGGTGTACGCTTCTTACAACCCACCTTATTTTGTCTTGTTTGCTAAACAAATGCTAGTCCAATATAACTGTATTAACCATCCCCACAAAAACCCTGCAACTTCAGAATAACAGACTTGCCTCTTGTGTATGTCAGTGCAGTATTAACTTAAATCTAATCTCTGTGTAAGTACTTTATACTTAAATGTGTTTCCTAATTGTTTATGAATGTATCTTAATTACTCATTCAATACTAATTACAGTTCTGGTCAACACAATTATTAAATCACAAAAGCTGGTCACACCTAAGTATTCACTGACCCACAAAAACCCTTTTACTGCTTAATTATCAATACGTACTATTCTGCTATTCCTTAATCAAACACTGTGGAAATGACCTAACTAAAATAAAAGATGTAAATTACAAATATTAATCACAACCTGTAAAGGAATCGACTTGTCATTGGGAAAAGAATGAATGATTAATTATTAATTACAATCTGTACAGAAATCGACTTGTTAAGTGAAAGGAATGAATGATTAGTTAGAATTATTCACTATATCATCATATACATTGATTTAAAACTTATGGAATCAATCAATTGTTTTGGGAAACAGAAAATGAATGATCTGAATAATTAATTCAACTGATAAGTAATTAATTAAATTAAAGTAATTTAATACATTACAATCATTTATAACCATCTATTTATTAATGTATCGGACTGTTTCATCGACCTCAGCTGTATCTCCCTGAGGATTTAGTGTTTTAAAATGTATTGTCGTATTTCGACCAGCAGATGGAGCTGTGCTCCGGCTAACGCGCATCGATTGCGCATGCACCAGCGCCTCCGTGTAAAAATGGAGGCTATGAATGTTTTAACCGTAACTCTAAACTATTTAAAATACCCCGAGATCAATTCACTATATCTCTATCTTAAATACTATAGTCTATGTAATGCAACAATCACACGCAACCCCCCTACGTGTCCGAAACCTAAAGGCCAGAGGCAGAAAGCAGGCGGCTCAATTTAACAACCCTTTTGTCCTTGAGAAACCACCGCGTGTTTGTAGCCTGCCCTCATAAAGATGGCCTCTGTGTGTGTCCTTTAAACTCTCTGACACACTGCAAATGGCGTCTAAATGCAAATGGCGTCTAAACTCCGCTGAAAGTACACTGCACGTTTCCCTCATAAAAATGGCGTCTAAGAATAGACTCTCTGACACACTGCAAATGGCCGCCCACACAACGGCGTCCTCTCACACAGACAAAGAGTAATGGCGTACTCTCTGCTACAATACAAAATAGACTACCGAGTCCACCCACACTCCAACACATAAACACAACCTCACCGAATTTTAAACAGACACACACGATATTCCAATACCGTACAAACAAATCACATACCATTAAACACTATATTTTACAAAAAACGGGCTTCCAAGTCCGGCTCTCGCTACCCACCCATCAAAGATTTATGAAAAGTTTGCATCTATTCCAACAAGATTACCGTTACACAGATTCTTTTGACTATAACTTATCTGAGATTTACAGTTTATTTTAAACACACCAATCGACTAGAGAGAGATTTCTGCAGAAAATCTACCTTCTTTGTTAGATTGAAGTTCGCAAAATACTGTAAATTAAGTTACATTTATCTCCTGGCTAGCTCGCCATTTACTGTCGTGTATTCTTATTGATTATGAATCAAAGAACAGTTAGTTTAAGATAATTTAATTAGTTACAGGCAGGTTTATACATTACATCTGTTCCCCGTGGATCCTGGGCTGCAAGAGAGCGCTTGTCGTGTCTCTCTCCCCGTTCCCCTCCAGAGGGGAGGGGCCAGCGTGCATGTGTGTCCCTGCCCACCCCCCAAAGGTCCCTGCTGGTCATCTGTGTCCCTGCATGCCCTGGCATGTGTGTGTGTCTAAAACATACCACATATTCATACATAGATCATACATACTACAGAAATATACTACATCTGCTCAAAAGAAATACCTCGGGGAGGAACGCACGCAAGGTCTTTCAATACCACGAATATCATACGGCATTTGCTGCGTTCGTCGATTCGCTCAGAGAGCGCCGAAGCGCACACTGGGCTCGACGTCATAAAGGGACAGAGTGCTTTGATTGGACGAGAGGCGTTCCACGAGTGCTGGTCAGAGTTCCAGCGCGACTTCACAAGCGTAGTGTAGGTAGTGTTCACCGACGTCATGTGACCCCGCGAGCAGGAAGTCACTTGGCCCATAGCAACAACAACTATTAGCGCGTGAGTTTTAGGTCTTCCTCTGTGCACCTTGCACAAGTGTAGATAGCGAGCGACTTTTCAGCAGCAGGACATATTTTGAAGATAAGAGGAACAGGCTGAGTGCCAAAAACGCTGAGATGCTTGTATTTCTCAAGGCTAATCTGCCAGTGATGCTGCTTAATCAGAAGTAAGGTTTGAGTCTGAAATCTCCTTAGGTGCAATGTTTTGTTTTTTTGTTTTATTGATTATTGCTGACTTGCTGTCTTATCTCCTCCTAAATATGACTTGAAACTGACTGACTTGAAACAGTATTTTATATTTGGCTATAGCCTGTTTATGTTGCAGTTTAGTTTGGGTATGTTTATTGTTCCTCAGGAAAGCTACAGTTACAGTATAAGCTCCAAGTTCTCTAAGAGCCCCTAGTTCCTCTCATTCGAGTGGAATGTTGCACATTTGATGTGACAGTGTACATTTTATTTATTATGATTTTTATTTTCACATTTTATTTGTTTTTCCTGAAGTAAGCTACAGGTGGTTGTGAATTCAATAAAACAGATGGTCGTCAATTCATGATACTTTCTCATCTCCTAATTTCATTTAAATACTTAATATACAATGTCAATGGTGTTAAGAATAATTTAAAACATAAATAATGCTACACAATAAATAGAATGCTTCAATTGCCATTTTCAACGCTGTGATCGGTGATCGGTGATATCGGATCGGCAGATCACTGATTCCAGTGATCGGTGATCGGTGATCGGCACCAAAAACCCTGATCGGAGCATCTCTAGTACTTAGTCTGTGGAGAGTAGCAATGAGCTCCCAGCATGTACTTAGTCTGTGGAGAGTACAATGAGCTCCCAGCATGTACTTAGTCTGTGGAGAGTAGCCATGAGATCCCAGCATGTACTTAGTCTGTGGAGAGTAGCCATGAGCTCCCAGCATGTACTTAGTCTGTGGAGAGTAGCTATGAGCTCCCAGCATGTACTTAGTCTGTGGAGAGTAGCCATGAGCTCCCAGCATGTACTTAGTCTGTGGAGAGTAGCCATGAGCTCCCAGCATGTACTTAGTCTGTGGAGAGTAGCCATGAGCTCCCAGCATGTACTTAGTCTGTGTGGAGAGTAGCTATGAGCTCCCAGCATGTACTTAGTCTGTGGAGAGTAGCTATGAGCTCCCAGCATGTACTTAGTCTGTGGAGAGTAGCTATGAGCTCCCAGCATGTACTTAGTCTGTGGAGAGTACAATGAGCTCCCAGCATGTACTTAGTCTGTGGAGAGTAGCAATGAGCTCCCAGAATGTACTTAGTCTGTGGAGAGTAGCCATGAGCTCCCAGCATGTACTTAGTCTGTGGAGACGTGATAGAATAAATTCCATAGATGTAACATCTCGTGTAGTACCACTTTGTGACACCTGGGGTCGGAATAACCAGTGACATCTGAGCTCCTGGGCCTCAGGTATATGTGCCTCCCTCCCTCCAGGTTTTATAGTCTAGCTTGCTAGATCGACGCAGCTGGCCGCTCTCGTTTAAGAGACTACCGGTTGCATGATTGGATGTTAATTCAGGACATGTTTATGTGTTTGTCTCAGTGTTTAAGTCGAACAATGTGGAGATGGACTGGGCGATGAAACACACTGGTCCCAACTGCCCAGAGACGGAGGGGGACTGCCTGGTGCGGCTGCGCGGCCTGCCCTTCGGCTGCAGCAAGGAGGAGATCGTCCAGTTCTTCTCAGGTGAGGGTGAGAGCTCACCCTCCTCTCTCCTTCAATCCAGTCATGTGCACCCACGGTCACTCTCTTTTGACATTAGTCTAGCAGGTCTGGCTATTTTATATTGGGCACTTACAGCTTTTCCTTCCTGTGATTTTTCCCCCCCATACACTCAGGTTGCCATGGTTGGAGATATCGGAGGTACTTCACTGGATGATGCTACCAGAAGAATGATGCCGTACCTCCTCTCAAATTATCTGGCAGTCCAGTTCAACCTTCATGGATGTCACAGCAAGAAGAAGTTCAGAGAAATGCGCCTTTATGATGTCATATATGGTAAGTTTGAGTGTTGAATTGCTCAGTCTAACTTTAACATTTTTAATTTGGCAACACATTTGATGTATACCAATAGAAGGTATGCCACAGCAAAGACAGTATATACAGCAATGGAAACGGGGCACAACAAATCTTCAAAACATTTAAACTGATGTCACTCAAGAAAGTTCCATAATGCTATCATTTCTAACAGTTGGCCTCTTGTCATTTCTATTAGGGGGACTAAAGAAAAATGCCCTCACTCAAGAAACCAACCACAAGGATGCAGAAAAGGTTCTCTCCAAGTGGTTCACTGGAGCTCGCGATAGAGGTGTAAAAAGAGTTAGACCTCGGACACAGCTTCTACAACTGGATGATGCACCAACCCAGTAGGCAAAGTCTCTGTCTCTCTTTCTCTACAATGCTGCCCTGTGGTTGGTTCTGTCACTGGGGATTAAAACCGAAAGGCTGAAGAGACACGCACAGAGGGCCCAAGATTTTTTTTTTATTGCACTGCTTGGACACACCACACCACACCACACCACCCCATCCTCGCGGGGCGGAAGAGCAGCCACAGCTGGTGGCTCATCGCACTGCCAGCAGGTACGAAGCGGTTCAATAACTCCTTTGTCCCATCAGCCATTAAACTGTACAACTGCTCGGTGGGCAGCAGGTTGCAGTTGCAGGCTTGGGGCAGGGTGGCGGGTGGTGACTCCACCACTACCCCCACCATTACCACCAACCATCCACCTCCGCCCCCCCCCCCCACCCCCCCCCCCTACCCTGCCACACCCCCACCGAACTGGAACTGTACCGAACTGAACTGAGTCACTGAGTGAACGGCCGTGACCTGAACATACGAACACTTCAGGAACACTACTGTAACTGCAACTCAACTGTACTGAACAGAACTGAACTGAACCTAACGAACCGAACTGATTTTTATTCTTATATTTTGTTCTGTTATTAGTCTCTGTGGAGCATTGTGGGAATATTTTTTTATTTTAAGTGTACAATTTGTATGTATATACTGTATGTACACCTGTACATTTGATGTGTGCCTTTTCCTGCACCTTTACACTGCTGCATTGTTATTTTCATTGTATTTTTATTATCTTGTTGTAATATTGTTTTTAATAAATTTGTCAAAATATATATTGTCTATTTTCATCCTGGTAAAACTTAAGACGTGTAAAATGTTATACCCAATTTTTATTTTAGGTGTGTTTACAAGAATTAACACGGTTCATGTCAAATACTGCTTAATCTATTTTATTTATATTTAAATCTTATTAGGACCCACATTGGAAATCAAAGGAACCATTGCACAACCAAACCCAGTTAGGACCCACCTCGGTCCCATATAGACTTGCCTGGTTGGGGCCCACCTAGGGCCCAGGTAGAACCCACCTAAAGCCTACATGGGCATCCCAGTTAGGACCCACCTCGGTCCCATATAGACATGCCTAGTTGGGGCCCACCTAGGGCCCAGGTAGAACCCACCTAAAGCCCACATGGGCATCCCAGTTGGGACCCAAGTGGATCCCGCTAACATTGCCGACATGAGGCCCATATGGGTTAGCCCACCTTGAAACCATATGGGACCCACGTGGGCGTGCTGGCTGGGCTACTTTCAATGGGTTCTGAAGGTCTGAGAAACTTGCCCTTTCTACCCTAGGTAACTAACCCTGGTTCTAACCTTGGGTTCAAATCTGGAGTGTGTGGGACCAAATCTGTAGATGTGGTGAGCTAATGAAGCTAAGGGCGCTTGTGACTTTAAGAGCCAGGAGGGAGTTAGCGATGTTAGCTTAGCAAGCTCCGTCGTGTTTTTAATTAATTAAAATAGCTTCCCGGGGTCATTTGTACAGTAGATGTCCTTCATTTGTACCTCAGCAAGTGCGTCACATGACATAACACCGTTTTCTTGTCTTATTTGTTTGCTGTTATGTTCTGCAGTAATATAGTTCATAATAGGAGTCTTTGTCTTAAAAAAAAACACATTTACAACTTGATTCGATTCCACACACACACACACACACACACACACACACACACACACACACACACACACACACACACACACACACAAACACACACACACACACAGGCAAAGTCAGAACATCATCTCAGAACTATTTATATATATATAAATCATCTTATCATCATCTTATCATGTGTTTTGAGTGATAAGTGACTGTTTTGTGCTGAAGCCTATTTTCTAAGAAGTAGAAAAGGAGATATCCAGAGCAAGTTTGCTGGCAGTCAGATGTCTGCTCATAGGCAGCAAGTAAGAAAGAAACGCCAGGTTTTGGAGTGTGTTGTGGATGTGGTGAAGGTATAGGCAAGAGGGGCTTGAGCTACAGGCATGTGGAGAACGAGGCAGCATACAAGTGGGACGACAGTACCCTGGATCATGGCAACTTTTTGGAGCTCATCCTTATAATAGGAAAGTGCAATGTTAGCCTCAAAGAGCATCTTGAGGAGTGCATTAAAAAGAGCAAAGAATTGCATGCATCCAGTGGAACAAAAGGTAGAGGGTCCCTCGTCACCTTACTGTCCAAGACCACTGTAAACTCAGTGATAGACAGTATTGGTCATCTCATTCAGGAGACCATCGCAAGTGACATACAAAAAGCTGGAATGTTCACTGTTCAGCTCGACACCACACAGGACATAACCAGCCAGGATCAGTGTGCCGTTGTTATTCGGTACGTGACAGAGGAAGTCCATGAGAGGCTGGTTGCTGTGGTGAAGTGCCATGCATCCACAGGGCAATACTTTGTGGAATTGCTCTCTGGGGTCCTGGATGGTCTGAAACTGGACAAGGCCATGTGCATCGGCAACTCAACAGATGGAGCATCAAATATGCAGGGTCAGTACAGAGGCTTTTCAGCACTTATGGCATCCCAGTCTCCTACTCATGTCCATGTATGGTGCTATGCCCATGTACTGAATCTTGTCCTGGCAGACACGACTGGAAGTGTTTTGGAAAGTGGATCTCTGTTCAGTCTACTAAACGACGTGGCAGTCTTCATCAAGGACTCATATCAGAGGGTCATACTGTGGGACAATGAAGCCCAAGACAAAAGGCACAGACGACTATCTCCAATAGGAGAAACACGGTGGTTGTCCAAGCATGAAGCAGTTGGAAAAGTGTTTGGACACTTTAATAAACTGACAAGCAGCCTCTACCTCGAAACAGTGCTCACACTGACAGCCATAGAACAGCAGGCAAAGGAGAAGCCAACCATCCGTGCCAAAGCAAGAGGATTCAAAGAGGGCCTCCTCAAATACGAAACCGTCTTAACAGCACAGATCTTCCTCAGAATATTTGAGCTGACCACGCCACTCTCCAAGTACCTCCAGACCAGTGGGATGGAAATCCTCTCCGCCCATCGGATGGTGATAGCCACACAAGACAGCCTCAAAAACATCACACGGGATTTCACTACTGTGAAGGCGGCTGCAGACACCTTTGTAAAGTGGGACAACGAGAACTTGGAAGAGAGAGAGGGAGGAGCAGACATCGAAGTGGAGACTTCACTCCCCAAGAAAAGAATAAGGAAGAGGAAGAACATGCCGGGAGAGAAGGCTCTAGATGAGGTACCTGACAATGCTCTCAGAGCATACGAGGTGAATGTCCACAACCTAATTCTGGACACAGCCAGCGAGGTAATCCAGAGAAGGTTTTTAACAAACGGCACTCTCATTAATGATTTGGCATGCCTGGACCCCAGGAACTTCAACAATTTCAAGACGACAGACCTTCTTCACAATGCTTTCCAGGACCTCAGCAAATGTCTAATCAGATTTGACAGCAGGGCTACAGTGGAAAACCTTCAGATGGAAATGAAGAACTTCGCTCTGCAGTGGGACAGGCTTAAGGCATCCCACATGGAGGAATACACTGCCAGAACAGTGGAAGAAGATGGGTCTGCAGGAGAGGATAAGGAGCCAGATATTGTCAGCAAAAGCTGCGCCTCCTGCAGAAACTGCCCACTCTGCTGCTTTCAGGTACTTCGACAGTTCAACATGCTCTCAGATGCCTACCATGTCCTTGGGCTTGCCTACAAGTACCTGCTGACGCTCTCCGTAACCCAGGTGGCCTGCGAGAGAATGTTTTCAACACTCAAGTTCATCAAGAACAGACTGAGGAGCACCCTGTCTGCAGACAAGCTGGAGACGTTCTTGTTGATGGCGACCGAAAAAGATGTCCTCATGGGGTTGGACTCTGACACCATCATTAACAGGGTAGCTGAGAAGAGTGACCTCATGAGAAAGATGCTCCTCTAGCTTAAAAAGGTGAGACATATATTTAAAAATATCTAAATTCTCATCACTAGGCTAGTCCAGTCTCAGGGATGTGTGTGCCACACACCGCCACCTACTGTGCGGGAGTGTGCCACAGACTTGCCAAACAAATGCTAATCTCTCTCCTTTTCTCTCTCTCTTTCTCTCTATGTCTCATAGGATGCCTTTGTTGTGTATTGTTGAGTTCTCTGTTGGCTGCCAAAAATTAGGAATAGTTCTTGAGCAGAGTTAAGACTATTATTCAAAAAGGCAGTTCACACAGCATGGTTTTCTCAAGGTCTGGCAGGTCATCTGGGCGGGGGTCGCAGGAATCAAGAGACTGGGCAGTGGCTGCCCATAGGATTTTATACCCTTTTCTTATGTAAATACCTTCACCCTTGGGCCAACCAAAAAACAGTATGGTCAAGCTTGTTCCTAACCTTCTTTAACCAATGATCTCCTTTTTCCCCGTTCTTTGCCCTAATATGGAGATGGTCAATGTGTGTGTGTGTGTGTGTGTCTCTGGTCCTCTGGGTGTTTTGAGAAAAAAGGGTGTGTGTGTGTGTGTGTGTGTGTGTGTGTGTGGTTGTCATAAAACCCCCATTTGTTAGAGGACATGCCCTTACAGGCCCTGGTATGTGTGTCTGTCCCCAGTAAAATATACTACACCTTCCCTTGTCATGTTTTAAAGACTGCAGCCTTTCCGTTTGTGTTGGTTGATCTGGAGTTCACAGGCAGCGTTTTGACTTGGTGAGTATACACTATATAGACATGCTGCAAATCTGTTTTTTGATTCCCAGAAGATTCTGATCTGAATCTGTCATGTAATCATTCCTCTCTCCTTCTCTCTCTCTTGCTCTCTCTCTCTCTCTCTCTCTCTCTCTCTCTCTCTCTCTCTCTCTCTCTCTCTCTCTCTCTCTCTCTCTCTTTCTCTCTATGTCTCATAGGATGCCTTCCCTTGTCATGTTTTAAAGACTGCAGCCTTTCCGTTTGTGTTGGTTGATCTGGAGTTCACAGGCAGCGTTTTGACTTGGTGAGTATACACTATATAGACATGCTGCAAATCTGTTTTTTGATTCCCAGAAGATTCTGATCTGAATCAGTTATGTAATCACTTATCATGTCTTCTCACTCCTTGTCTCTTTATCTCTGCCCCTCCCTCTACTCTGTTCCTCTCACTATCTTTCGGATATGGCCATTAATTGTCCAGGTGGAGATTGAAAGGGCTGAGCCTTTCGGAACTGGGTGAGTATCCAATCTTTTCAGCTATAGCCATCTTTTACATGTGTTGCTGTACCATGTCTCACATTTCTCTTGTGTGTGTGTGTGTGTGTGTGTGTGTGTGTCTTTCTCTCTCTTCCCTATTTTTTACAGTGGTGTTATATTGAGTGATATTTGATATTGTTTGTATTTAAAATGTTAATAAATAATTGTAATTATTCCTATGACTGCAGAGCTTTTTGTTATACAACTACTTAACAGTATTAAAATGTTAATAAATAATTGTAATTATTCCTATGACTGCAGAGCTTTTTGTTATACAACTACTTAACAGTATTAACATGTTAATAAATAATTGTAATTATTCCTATGACTGCCGAGCTTTTTGTTATACAACTACTTACAACCACAGGGCCGTCCAGGCCCTAAACACAGCAAAGACCTAAGTTCTGGGCCCTGGACAGTCTGGACGGATTGTATGGCAGCTGCTGGACTGAAGAAAAAAAATCAGGTGTAGTGCTGAGGCACAAACATGTACATTTCAAGCCTGCAAACTGTGACACTTTAAATAACGTGAAACAATACTATTGTGCAATATGACAACCCTAGTCGTCTATCTGTACAGTATAGTACAGTGGATTGTGT
This sequence comes from Nansenia antarctica, assembly GCF_963989245.1. NCBI lineage: Eukaryota > Metazoa > Chordata > Actinopteri > Argentiniformes > Microstomatidae > Nansenia > Nansenia antarctica. The sequence goes on from NC_137675.1 coordinate 82,844,256, forward strand.
ACATAGCCTTTATTTATGTAAACCAGCTCCTTCCCTTCTTGTGATTTTTTTTAAAAAGTTTTTTTTTTTTTTTCCTTTTCCTAACACCAGGTGAGCCACCCCTCCTAAATTTCGTTGTTTGGTACCTGTACTGTAGCAATGACAATAAAGTCCATTCATTCATTCATTCATAACAGTATTGAGTATGGGTATTGTTTGCTCAGCACAGCAGCCATGTCTCATCACCGTGGAGTACGTCAACAGTGAGTGAGTACACTGGTTCACACTTGCATTGGTATACTTGCTGTCCATGTCACTTACTCCGCTCTATAGGGGGTTTTACAAATGGTATATTCAACAGACTGCCAGCATGTTGATCGGCGGTGTCGGACCGATTGTGGCCGGTCTGAGCCACATGGCAGGGCCTAATTTTTGTCCCAGTCCAGCCCTGGATCCACCCACATATGTAAACAGACATTCTCAGTTATGAAGTTTACCAAATCCAGGTACAGATCCTCTCTCACTGATGAACATCTGTCAGCTGTGCTTCGCCTCTCCACCTCAGACATTCAACCTGACTTTGATGGACTTGTTAAAGCTCAACAGAGACTGGGTTTCTCACACTGAATGAAAAAAAAGAACTGAAGAACACTAAAATGTGGGAATATAACAAGTGAAATGGGACACTTGATCCTTTTCTTTTTTTCTGCACAGTAAAAAAAAAGAACTGAAGAACACTAAAATGTGGAAATATAGCAAGTGAAATGGGACACTTGATCTTTTTCTTTTCTTTTTTTTGCACAGTTCTGAAAACATTAAATGTTTAATATAGGCATGTAAAGTCAAAAAGGCTACAAAACTGGGACACTTTTCTTTACACAGTTACACAGTTCAGTGACATGTCTTGTTTATTTTGGCTACAAAGATGATGTGATGTCTTTAGAAAGCTAAGAAAGTCCTTGTTTCAATAGTATATGAAACTCAAAATGCCCTTTGTTATTAATGTGACTGAAAATGAGTCAAATGTTTCACATTTTGTTTATCATTTTGGAAATTCTATTTGAATAAATGATATTTTTGAAAGCTAACCTCACCTTTTAATTGCCAAATAATAACATACACTCTTACCAGCGGTCAAAACAATGCCATTTACTGCTTTTTATATAGAAATAAAATGTATATTATGCATAACTGAGTTCGGATTTTTGGCCCGGCCCTCCAAAATATTTTCAGTTGCTCATTTGGCCCCCTGGGAAAAATAATTGCCCACCCCTGGGCTAGGGGATAGTGAGTTGGACTGGTGATCAAAAGGTCATGACTTCAAATCCCACCTGGGAACACCACCACCACTAGTGTGCTCTTGAGTAAGGCACTTAGCCCTAAGTTACTCCATGAATATGGGCTCCAGAATTGTCAAGTTGTGTCACAAATTCTAGCAACATGAACTCTGTTGTAGGGATCCCCCAAGTGGTCATCCTCACCAGACTGGATCTGGCTTGCCCATTGGTCAGTGCAGATCTGAAGGAAGTCTACAAAAGCAAGTACGGTATATCAAGGAGAAGGTGAGGCATGTTCTTGACAAGCCACAAAATGTGCCCTTCTAGCTAGATGTTAAACTGCATTTCATTGTCTGGTACTTTGGTACTCTGCAATGATAATACATTTGAATCTAATCTAATCTCAAAGTGGTCTGAGGTCCAGCTGAATCCATATCCCATGCCATCGATTTCTACCTGTATGGCACACACTGTTTTCAATCAGTGAATTCAAACTTCTGTGACATTTTACATTTATGACACGGTCTGGTCATTTGGTCTGCAAGTCGGCATCCGATTTAATGTTCTGACTTTTCTTTCGAAAAATGTAAACACATTTCAGCGTTGTTGAAAACCAATGACACACTCGCTAGTCAACTAACACAGCTTGTTTTGTGAACCTGCTAACAATGTAAAGTAGCGTTATAATCAGGGGTGCACATAACTTTTTGGGGCCAGTGCTCAGAGGAGCACCTAGGGATGCTGCTTGGTGCTCCCCGAGCTCGCGAGTCACGACCCGTCCCACAGGATGGATGAAAAAGAGATACATGGATAACTTATATTAGCAAAACGACATTTATTCATAAATAAAGATGAACGAACAAATGATTGTGTGCAAAACAAAATAAACAAATGCAAAATCAAATGACTGCTCTTTAAGCATGAAAGTCTGTCAGACTCCTTTAAACACAATGAAATCAACTGACATCTCTTTAAGCACTAACTGAATGTCTGTTCTTTAAACACAATGAAATCAACTGACATCTCTTTAAGCACTGCTCTGTTCTGTAAACACTGAAATCAACTTTTCAACAAAAAGTTACAGCCTAAGCATTTACTTATGCTTAATCATCATCACTGCTCTCTTGACTGCTGTAAGTTATCACTGTCCTCAATTTCAACCATGGTAGAGGATGTTGTAGGGCAGGCCATCACTTTAAATAGCTCGTTATTTTGATTGTGCAACAAAGTCTTTTTTTTTTCTTCTAATAGAATTCCCAACCATATTCCCTGGGTCAGGGGTCTAGGTGCGATAATGAAGCTGTAAAACAAACGTCTGAACGTTTGAAAGCTTCAGAGAAAAGAAACGTGAAGTCCCTTGGTGTTGTTTTTCCTTTTAGCGACGAGTCGTTCGGGACTGAATTTTCACGTGTCGGCGTGATAACCGTGATAACCGTGCGATACGCGATACGCGGAATGAAAGTACGAGTTACGATACTTTCCGAATGTTTTCGTGAGGGGAGTCGCCGTGGTCGTCGTGATGGATACTCGTCGGGCCTTCGGCTGAGGGGACGGCAAATAGTTACTTACTTGGTGGGGCTTGCTTCTTGGACCCAGCTGTTGGTGCGCAAAAGCGCCTTCATGCGGCTGATCTGCCGCGCAGCATGCATTTTGGCAACGCATGCGCACTGGCGCACCAGTTATGTGCACCCCTGGTTATAATTAACTAGGTAGTAGTGGGGATTACTCACCCAATCCATTGTGTTGCAGTATTTTGGCTTGACTAGCGAGTTTGATTTTCAACAACGTTGAAATGTATTTCCGTGTTTCAAAACAAACGTCTGAACATTTTGATTTGGTTGCCGACTTGCGGCCCAAATGACCAGAACGTGTCACATTTGTCTGTCTTGACCAGAAGAGTTTAAACCAAAATGCAACAATTGGTTACCAAATAGGGTTCCTTGCTGTTTGTTAACAGGAATGTATAGGAAATGGTGGTTCCACAGGTTTTCTAAAAACTTCTCATTTAATATCCTCACGTCACAAACTGAAGATGGAGCAGTGCAGCGTGAGACTGGGCGTCCCCATGAACTGCATCCTGCCTGTCAAAAACTACCACAAGGAGACTGACATGAATAACGACATCGACGTTCTGCTTTTGAGAGCAATGAAGAAAATCCTGAATTATGCCGATGACTTCTCAAAAGACATTCCTCTATCTGGTGCTATGGCTGTGCTGATCCCTCTGGGCGACTATCTCTCTGTGTTTTTCAGATCCTGTGAATGGATTATTAGGGGGTTTTACAGGTTTCTGAGAGAACCAGCACAAAAAGCAGACCAACACGCCCATGGTCAGTAGGCTCAAACTCAACCTGCCAGTCATCCTGTTGAGCATGATTTGATCTAACACTGCCCATTGCATTCTTCTTTCTTTCTTTTTATTGCCAAGTATATTTTGCACATACAGGAAATTGGCTTGGTGAGGTTGGTGCCTAGGACATAAAAAACAACAATATATAAGCAAAAATTATTTAAGATGTTATTGTTATATTGTTATTGTGATAATGCAGAGCTTTAAGATATGCAATCATTAGAAGTTAAAAAAGCATGATTTCAAAGGGTTTGTGTCTTTAATGTTGTTTAGAAACAGACTATTTACTTTTTCAAGTAGCTCAACACAAAACAGTGTTTTCAAAATAAATACGATCAATTAAAAAAGTGTTTCCCTATTACTACATTTTTTTCCCGAACATAACTGCAAGGCAAACTGTAGATATGTCCCTATTGTTTTGAGTGTACTTATACATATAACCTTTTCTTTCTTTTTTTTATGTTATTTTTATTGTCAATGGTCATTGGTTACAACAATCGTCATTACATTCAACATATCACAATCAACTCAGTTCTTATGAGCAAAGTATTTTTTTCTTTTTTATATTAAGTAAAGTAAAACAAAAACAAACAAATAAGAAAGAAAAGAAAAATAAATAGCGAGTGAACTTGGGGAGCTTTCATCTTACATATGCCAGATTAGAATAGACAATGATTCAAGAAAATAAACAAAATGACATCACCCTCTCATGTTCTTTTAACAGTTCAACAGAAATCGGACCACATATAACCTTTTCAATTGCGTAGAAGACCAAAGTGCATTATGTAAAAAGAAGACAAAATTCCTCTCCTGGGAGCAGCAATTGTTCCTAGTGAGAGGGCATCACACAGGTGAAAGTAGAAGTAAAGGATGATACTGGCTGTGTTTCAGCTTCTGTGAGCAGAGTTAACACATGAGAAAAGTAAACAAAGACTTACAACAAATTGGGAGTCAGTGCAAAGTATGCAAAGTCTTCGTACAGCTAAAAATACATACAAATGTAAGAACATTTACAATTCCAATAAAATAATAAAGAACTTCTCAGTATACCTAGATATTCATAATAACTTAATATTATAATTGTGTGTGTGTGTGTGTGTGTGTGTGTGTGTGTGTGTGTGTGTGTGTGTGTGTGTGTGTGTGTGTGTGTGTGTTGGTGGTGCACTTGGTGCATAGGACATAATAAACAAATATATATATTTATTTTTAAATCTGAGTTTTTTAATTTTTATTTATTATGTGTCCTCTTTCAAAGGGCTTTAGTACAGTATATCACAGTACAGTATGGCCCATTCCGATTCCCTTCCCTACCCCTACGGCTCATTTTGGAGTGCCACTCACTTTGGAGCCAAGGCCTCGGAACAGAGCCACAAGCCGTAGTGGTTGAAATATTTCCCTATGAAATGGGACAACCCTTCAAGACCCTGATACGTCATCGTTAGTGTCATAGAAAAGCATTGACGCTCGCGATTCATTCACAACTTAAGTGTTACGCTATCAATCGATCAAACAAGTCAATTAAAAAAGAACATTGCTTCAGTATCAGATCATGACAGAATAACGGTGCTCTGTAGGCTATCAACCTGGGGGCTATTCCACGTACGTTGGATTGGTATATCGGCGATTAAAAGAAAAGCCTCGTTCAGGCAACTCGTGATTGGGATTCAAGCCTCAAGTGATTCCTCGAACGAGGATCAGCCTTGTGTCATCAGTGTTCACAGAACACCTTTTTGGAAATACTCGATTTGGGCGCGTGCACGCAGACATAAAGAGCCCAGAAGAGTCGTGTTGTATATTTCTAACCTGTTGGCTACTAAAATGAAGAATAGTTATTGAGCAGGTTAAGACCATTTATTCAAAATACAAAAGTATACAGACATCAAAACTGGACGCTGGTCTGGCAGAAAGAGAGGGAGAGAGCAGAGAGAGGGGGAGGGGGACAGAGAGGAGCTGCTGGGTCAGGCACAGAGAGAGAGAGAGAGGGCCTGAGAGGAGCGGCCTGAGAGAGAGAGAGAGAGAGAGAGAGAGAGAGAGAGAGAGAGAGAGAGAGAGAGAGAGAGAGAGAGAGAGAGAGAGAGAGGGGGAGCTGCTTGGTCAAGAGGTGGGAGAGAAGAGCGCCAGATCTGCCCTTGTGCTGTCCTTTTCATGTCATATGCAAATATCTACCCCAGACCATAGCCTATCACCTTCACTAGAGATGGTCAATGGGTGAAAAGGGGAGAGCCCAATATGATGTCACCTGGCCTTAAGTCAAGGGGCAGGTCACAGACCACAAGAGCCATTCCACAACACTCCCCCACAGACAGGCCCTTATCATACAATCCATGCATGTGTGTGTGTTTAAGTACAAATAAACTAAAGTCGAACTGTCGAAATGAAGATACTACCCTGCGTAGCGGTCCTACTTACTGCGCAGCGGTCGTACTTGTTGCTCTTTATGAAGACGAGTGTGTGTGTGTGTGTGTGTGTGTGTGTGTGTGTGTGTGTCTTGAGGGGCTGGGTAGAAAGCAAACAAGCTACTACTACTACTACTACTACTACTACTACTACTACTACTACTACTACTACTACTACTACTACTACATGTGTTTATAAAATGTGTTACCTACATTTGTGTCAGAATTTAGAATCTGAATTATTTTTACTGGCCAAGTATATTCACACATACTGACCTGGTGCATAGGACATAATACAGTTTTTTACGGTCGCTAAGTCACAGTGTTCAATACTGAAGCCACAGTTTCACAACTCTTCATACAGTCTGCATTCGTAACACTCATGTTGGCCAATGACTTCATTCATATCTCAAAAGAAGCTCGTTCAACCACACACTGTCAACAATGTTCACTCAGAAGCATACACTGTCATTCATAACATTCTGACTTGCAAAATACTAACAACAGGGAGCATTACATAGTTTGAATGATTTTCACAAGAATGAATATTTCATTATAAAAATGGTTTGATTTATAGTAATCATAGACAGAATAGTTGACTGTAAAACTGTAAAGTATTAGGCAACAAGAATGAATCAGAAACACCACAATTTGCTTCTATCCTTTATTCTATCTTTTGCTTCTATCCTTTATATTCTATGTTTTATCCTTTTTTTTCAGTAACTTTGTAGAAAGTAAGTTACGGTACATTTACCACAAAGTACACTACATTTACTTGTGTAAAATGAAAAGTGAAAAATAAAGTGGAAGATGCAAAGTTCAAATAAAAAAGAAAAACAGAAATTCCAGGGCTACAATACAATAGCAATCACACCAAACATGTCTCACTCCTGAGGATTTTGGTCCACCCTCTGGTCTGCATCTGGTCATATCTAATGTCTTCCCAGGCAATGCATCTAGTCTATTTCATTTCATTGTATATATTCTGCTACTGTAATATTTTCTAGACATTTCAATATGATTACTGCAAATAGTGAAAATACCACCGCTCATCCGTTATCAGACTTTGCTGAGGTTCTGGAACTGAAGAGTATGAATAGAGCGCAAAATAACAGCATCTGCACACTCAAACACTGTGCAAAAAAACAGTTTATTGCGAGCTTTCTGTCATAATATATGATAGGAATATGATTACTGCAAAATTGCACCAAATAATTCAGTTTTGAATGTGTTCTTCAGAGTTTTGAACATGTTAGCAATGAAAAAATGTGTTGCAAATACATAGTATTGGGGGAGTTTGGGGGAGTTTGAATGAGAGAAGTGTTATGGCATTTGGAGAACATGGTCATTGAATGCATTCTGTATGAAAGCAATGCACAAATCACAGAGAAAGAGTCACAGTTTTGTTCACATGGGTTTCTGCTCTGCTGACTGTATGAAGAGTTGTGAAACTGTGGTTTCAGTATTGAACATGGTGACTTAGCGACCATAAAAAACTGTAAACAAATATATATAAAATGTTTTGCCCAGAAGAGTCGAACTGTCGAAATGAAGATACTACACTCCGCAGCGGTTCTACTTATTGATCTTTATGAAGATGAAAAATAAGATGTAAAATAGTGCAATACTGCCGCAATTAACAAGGCGAGGGAAATGGTTTGGCAAGAAATTCCTGACCGATTAAATGCGTAGGTCATACTAGCCCCTACTTATTGTTTTATGTTCATATTTTAATAAATGAATATTCACTACTGTGGTGATATCAGCAGCAGGCTAATACACTGTCAGATAATTACGATGGCATAGTGGTATTAACCGCTGCCATAGTATCAAATCCCCTAACCCTATTATTATTATTATTATTATTATTATTATTATTATTATTATTATTATTATTATTATTATGATCTATCACCCAGTTTGAAGCAGTATACAAAGCATTCATATCTTCATGTCAGACCAACGTATGTTAATGGTTTGCCAGTTCTGGTCACACCGAACTGTATCACTCACCATCACTGGGTGTGGTGAAAACCAGTTCCTGATTAGGATGTTTCCTAACAGTCTCATACCAACCATACCAATAGTCTCATACCAACAGTCTCATAACCAATAAGATATCAGATCATGTGAGGTATAATAAAACATTGTGAAGTTACTGGAAGTCACATTCTTACCTCTGTGTGTCCATCAGGTCGGCGACAGAACTGGAGGTTTATTTTACGAGTAGCCTGATAGATGATATTCACACTATTTCAGTGCAACAGTGTTATCCTGAGTATTTAGAAAGTGTACTGAGTATCTTTTTAAAAGTGAGCATTTGCCTAATCCAGTACTTACATTATATTTTGTACTTGTAGACATGAAAAAAATATTTTCCAAATCTCCACTACCTCCATCTCCAGGTAAGATTCATGTTTAGATTTAGATTGTGTGTGCAGATGTTTGTAATGTGTCAGCATCTTTATCAAAATATATATTCCATGTGTTTCACAGCTTTTCAAAAGGAATGGAGGACCACACCTCTAATTACATTGCATTGTGCAACAGTGGATTGGTTTGAAGATTTTAAAGTCAAACTGAAACAGGCTTGCTTCCCCCTGACAGTGACAGAGAAGAAATGCTGCAGATGTTTTGACAATATACACCATCAAACCCTCAAGTGAAGCATGTGAGAGTGCTTCTCCAAGGACCTGTTGGAGCAGGCAAGTCCAGCTTCATCAACTCAGTCAACAGTATTTTTCAGGGCCAAATGACGAGTGTCGCCTTGGTTGACGCAGCTCAGGCAGGTGGCAGCTTTACCAAACAAGTAAGTGAAAAACAGTAAATAACAATTGTCTGAATAATTATTTTACCAGAATTGTTTATGAGTTTACTTCACTGTAAAACCAGAGAGAACAACACATTGACAGTAGAATTTATATAATAATAACTCATGAAATTGTTATGTTTTCAAAAATCTTTTAATAATAATGTTCATTGTATTTGACAGTATAAAACCCACACCATTGAAAATGGAGACCCAAGAACCTTCTTCCCCTTTGTCTTCAATGATGTCATGGGCTTTGAAATGAGAGACGCAGGAATGCACCAGACAGACATCATCAGTGCCTTGAAAGGACATGTGAAAGAGGGTTACAAGGTAAGGCACATGTAAACAAATTAAAACACGACAACAATAACCAAACAGTCAATGACATTGATTTGAAATCATTGTGTCTCATCCTTGGCTAGTTTAATTACGTGTCACCATTGTCAGAAGCGGACCTGTGCTACGTCAATTGCCCGAGTTTTGAAGACAAAGTTCACTGCCTGGTTAGTATAATACCAGCTGACCAATTACCTATAATCAGCCATGATGTCATCAAGAAGATGAGGGAGGTCAGACTATCTGCCAGTGAATTGGGTAAGAAATTCTTACATTACAATACATTAATTTTGTTGGTGCACAATGTTGTGTATGTGTTGTGTTATCGTTCATCCATCCTCTATGCTTGCTTCTTAGAATACACCTAGAAAACATACATAGTCAAAACAGGTTTTCACTATGTTTCTAATCCTAAATCTCCACCAACCTCCCCTGATGTCGATTGACGATAATAACTTATTATCAAGACAATGCATGACTACACATACTGAGGCCTTTGACTATGTGCTACAAGGAACTGATGCAGATCACTTGTTGATTGAATCTGTTTCTATTTATGTTGACAGGGATTCCTCAAATTCTCCTCTTAACCAAGGTGGATGAGAGCTGTCCATTGGTAAAGAAAGATCTGAAGAATGTCTACAAAAGCAAATACAGTGCCTTGCAAAAGTATTCACCCCCCTTGGCTTTTTACCTATTTTATTACATTACAACCTGTAATTTAAACATTTTTTTAATAAGAATTTTATTTGATGAATCTGCACAAAATAGTGTTAGTTTTTAAATGAAATGAGAAATATATATATAAAAAAATAATAAAAAAAAATAAAGAACTGAAAATTGGCATGTGCATATGTATTCACCCCCTTTGTTATGAAGCCCCTAAAAACTTCTGGTGCAACCAATTACCTTCAGAAGTCACATAATTAGTGAAATGAAGTCCACTTGTATGCAATCTAAGTGTCACATGATCTAAGTGTCACATGATCTGTCAGTATATACACACCTTTTCTGAAAGGCCCCAGAGGCTGCAACACCTAAGCAAGAGGCACCACCAACCAAACACTGCCATGAAGACCAAGGAACTCTCCAAACAAGTCCGAGACAAAGTTGTTGAAGGGTTTGGGACTGGGAGAAGCTGGTCCAGTCTGATCAGAAACTCCCACAGCAGTTTCTCCAGGGCCTGGTCAAACTGAGGTCCATATTCTACAGGAAACTCATCCTAGAGGAAGAGGAGGAGGAGGAGGAAGACGAGAGAGAGTGTGGGTGTGTGTGTGTGTGTTATGGACTAGGTTTTTCCGATAAGATCTGTTCATTGATGGTGTTTGAGAGGAGGAGGAGGAGGAGGTCTGACCTTGTAGAAAAGTGCTCTCTCAGTAGGGTCTCTCAGGAGGATTTGTACCAAGTCACAGAAGTTGATGACTGACCTCTCAATTTTCACCTCAGACTGTGTCCTGGCTCAGTACTGCCCCCGCTGTCTTGGAGGAATGTGCACGGGCTGCCTCTCAACCCCAGCTCTTGAAGACTCTCCTTCTGCACCAGACTTGTCTAGGGCACTTGGAACCAGCAGGTGGGTCCACATAGCAAGCTGCTTTTCTCAGGGGATGTTTTCTATCTCAGGCCTACAGCAAGTGTCAGATCAGGACTTGGGCCCAATCCCATTTTGTTATCTTTACTCCTACCCCTCATTTTCAAGTGCCCCTTGTTTTCGACTTGCCTCTCTCTGAACAGAGTTAGCTTATGAAATGTTACCCCCTATGAGATGGGGCAACCCTTACTGATACGTCATCAGTAGTGTCAGAGGAAAGCATGGACGCTCGCGATTCGTTCACAACATATACGTTTCATGCTATCAATCGATCAAATAAGTCATCAAATAAAAATAACAATACTTCTACATGACAGAATAGCAGTGCTCTGTAGGCAAGCAGCTCGTGTACCTACCCTGCCAGTCTGCACTGATATTAGAGGAGCAGTAATAGCGATTTAAAAAATATATATACTTTTTGTTATAAAGAAAAGCATGACCCAGTTCAAAAAGCGGTATAAAAACATGGTTTTCACCAGGTACGAGGAGGAAGAAGGGCTTTGACAGTTGTTGTTTTCACAGATTATTTGTTTATTTACATTATCTGTTTTCTATTGTTGGTCAATATTGTAGCGAACGTGTCCTTGGTAGTGTAACTCGCCCCATGCGGGAATCGAACCCTGATCTCCCGCATAACCGACGGCCGCGCTAACCATTAGACCAAGAGAGTTAACTCCCTTGGAGGAGCTGTTAAAGGGGTCTCATACAGGATCGTTACAATATGTAAATATGTAAATAAATTTGATTTAATTTAAAATATATATCATATTAATATTGAAGTCAACTGCTGATTATTAATTATTAATCTCTGATTATTGGAGAAGGGGTAGGATTAAATAAGCTTATGCTTCTTCCTACTCCTTTTCGGACATGTTAAGTAAATAGTGTTTTTTGTTTTGTTTTTTCTTGTTTTTGTTTTGTTTGTTTTTCTTGTTTTTGTTTTGTCTTTTGTTGTTATAACTATTTCTTTCTACACATGTTCGAAATAAAGCTTTCATTCATTCATTCATTCATTCAAAGGTCTATAATATTGAAATGACATTAAACTAAGATAATAAGATGGTTATCATAATTTTTCTAATCTTTATTAACAAGTAATTACATTTGTGAGTGTGTCTTCCGCATTGCCTAGAGCGAAATCTGATTTCTGTAGATGATTCGCAATGCATCCTGGGAGGTAAGGCCGTGGCTGGTCATGAAAAATATTTTGGAACCATTTCGGTCTATCGGAACCTTGGTGTGATGAATCTGAAACCTATTTTCTTTCTCATATTTGCTGTTTCAATTCTCTCTCCCTATTTTTCTGTTCCTTTCAGCTGCCCTTCCCCCATGTACGGGCGACTCCATCGGACGAATCCTCTCTTCCGTGTCTCTCCCGCCCTCTGGAAGAGTGCGGCAGAAGGATCTAGAAGGATCTGAACCCACCTCAGTTGAAGCCCTGAGCCCTGAGACCAAATCACACACAGGTGGAGAACAAGTCATTGCCCATCACACCTGCGACGGGACTGATATCGAGTAAAGACCTACTACCACTCACAGCCTCAGCTAGTGAGAGAACAGGATGTTGTCGGCCAGATGTTATTACTCCATCCACCTCAACAGAAGTAGAGCAAGAATCGATTTCGACGTCGACGGAGAGGTTGGAATGCACCAGGATCAAAGAGAGGTCAAGAGATGACGGAGTGAGAGAGGAAGAGGAGGATAGGAAGGAAGTACAGACTGAGAGAGAAATAATGCAGACGAGAAGTATGACGACAGTATCAGGACCTCAACCAGACCTCAAGCTCCCTGAAGACCCAGGCTTGGTGTCCTCCTTGGTGTCCTCTTGTCTGCGCAGACAACCCAGAGTGCTGGTCTCCAGGCTGACTTCTAGAGACCTAATTTCTTATCTATTCTATTCGTCTCCCTCGATGTCATATACTCGTTCCCGTGGCAACAGGAAACAATCAACGGGGTCGCCACGGGGACAGGGCAAGAGGCCAAAGTTGTCCGGGAGAGGTGAACCTGGAGTGGCCCGGCAGAGGACGTTGAGCAGCAGCCCTACGGCCGTGGAGATGGAGGCGGAGCTGCCTGGCTCGGCTGACAAAGAGTAAGAGAAAGTACTGATTATAACAACCTAAAATATGTTTTACCGTTAGGTATTTTTCTGAATTAGACTCTGTCCAAAGAGTTTGAGTCCTAAAAACTTTTAGTAAAAGTTTCGAACTAAAATTAATTTGTTTTATTAAAAAACAAAGATGAACCGGAAATTCTGTTGTATGATAGTGGTCTAGTAGTCTATTGCAAACTAAAACTGTTAAGTTAAAGGTGTCACTGATGTCAACGGTTACAGCTCGAAGTGGCGGTGAGGTCTGGAATAATATTGACACGGTCTTTAAAAAGTCTTAGAAAGGTATTGAAATTAACCTCAAGATTCCTGTATATACCCTGTAGACGTTCCAGGTTTCATCTGTTAAATATCCTGCTGCTTTACAGGAATTGTGCCATGTCCTCAGTGGCAAGCTGCTCCCCCTCCCTCCAAAGAAGAAGTGCAGGTGATTTCCCTAAAAACTAACCCTAACCAGGGTTCGACAGTAACGCCGTTTTACTTGCACGGACCAAGTAAAACATTCGCCGGGTTGTTTGCGAGTGAGTGAAGATATTATAAAAGCGTACGGGTGATCGACAGGCGCGTACGCTTTGATAATATCTTCACTCCACGATCATCTAGTCTAGTCTCGCGCCTGCGCCGTCTGTTGTTCTTCCTGCACACAGGTAAACATATCCAGGATCTAGCAGCGTCGTCGGGCTCGCGCAAACAACCCCAGCGAATGTTTTACTTGGTCCGGGCAAGTAAAACGGCGTTACTGTCGAACCCTGCTAACACTAAACCAACTAACCAGCCCACAGGCATCTCCACTCGTGTATAGTCTCGGGGTTCTAGAATGTCTAAAAGGTTCTGCACCTGGTCTGGATGTGTATTAACCTTGAGTCAGAGTTAATTAATTTAATTTTAATTTTGCCATTTAGCAGACGCTTTTATCCAAAGCGACTTACAATTACGAATTACAGGGACATTCCCCCTGGAGTAACTGAGGGCTAAGTGCCTTACCCAAGGGCACACTAGTAGTGGTGTGGCTTCAGGCGGGATTTGAACTCACAACCTTCCGATCACAAGTCCAACTCACTATCCACTAGACCACCACTACCCCATTCAGAGTATGCAGGCGTTGTTGCGTGTACACGTCTCTGGGGAGAAACGGAAAAAGCAGTTTACCCCAGGAACAGCTCAAGGGGGTGGCAGGTAGCCTAGAGCAGTGTTTCTCAACCCTCTCCTCGGGGCGCCCTAGCCGCACCACATATTTGATCTGTTCCTCCAAGCAATTATGGTTTGTACTTGATTAGTTGAATCAGGTGTGCTGGTGGTGGAACAGATCAAATGGATTTTCCTTTAGCAACATTGATGGAATACTCCCCTGTGGCTGTGTCTGTCCTCACAGAATCCTAGCGCATCACACTGATGTCATTTTGTCGTCGCCACTGCCACCATCCCCCACCCACTCACACATGCCTCCTAAAGGTTTGTGAATGCAGCCATGTTTACCTAGACTTGTTTTGCAGTGTTATTCAAAGGCTGTATTTATCCCTTGTGTCTTTTAGAATCATCCTTGACCTCTCCGATAGCTGGCGAGGACATCGTTGGCGATTCAGAGGATGAAGCAACAAAGAATTTCAAAGCCAGGGTAAGTTATTATACTCTGTTGACTCCTGTCTAAAAACAAGTGTCAAACTCTGTTGGTGTTTGTGAAGCGTTACTCTGGTGAACTTTCCTCTACTGCTGTTTTTAATGGACTCTCTGTTGCCCCCAGCTGTTCGTGAAGCGGTACTTCAGGACCAAACATGACACCTATGTAACCACGCTACGGGAGTTCTGGAAGCCGGGACGACATGTCAGACGGAACTTGCTTTCTCCCAGCAACGGACGTTTTGTTTAGGAAGCAAAGGCAGGGTTGTAATAAAGATCACGATGATGGGTGACAGAACGCCTGTGGGTCATTCTACAGAAACGGTGGCATTTGGATTTGCAAATGTTTTAAAATTGTACTTAATCAAAAATGTTACTTAATCTAAAATCAATTTTAATTAATCAAACATTTTACTTAATCAAAACTTAGTGTATTGAGAGGATCCTCCTCTTTCTAATGATCCTTTAATTCTCAAGGTTTACTTCTCTGAATTAGCTCTGTGATTTTATTGTATTGATTGTTGTGTTGGGGTTGAGGTTGATGTTGATGTGAACCTGGCTGCAGAACTAACTCCCCCTAGGGGACAATAAAGAAACATTCTACCTTGAATTCAATTTGTATTCTGTTTAGGTAAGACAAATTAAAATAGATTACATTTACATTTGACATTTAGAAGGCGCTTTTATCCAAAGCGACTTACAACAAGTGCATTTTGTCTAAAGTAAGTGAATCATCTTTACGTCATCATAATACGACATCTATACCAGGACCAGGTGCCGTTGGCAGTCACAATGCTAGAAGGAAGGAAGAATTACTTATTTTTATTATTATTATTTTGAACAGTAGATGAACTATAGAGGGGTAATATGAGGATCCTGTGTTTAACCATGCATTGCGAAATCAAACCGACATGGTCAAATTGCCAGAAAAAACATTACAAAAAAGAGTAAAACGTATTTATATGAACACATATGATCATACTGGATGTGACAGGTACATTTGTGACATAAATAAACTAAACTAGAGACTACACATTTACAACAAAAAGACTACATTCCCCACTTTGAGGACATGACGTCATCACGTGATCGTCTGGGGGTGGCGTTCGTAAACACGCGCTGGAAAATCTGATCAGCACTCATGGAATGCCTCTTGTCCAATCAAATGACTTGGTCCCTTTATGACGGTGAACCCAGTGTGTGCTCCGGCGCTCTCAGAGCGCATTTACGAACGCACCTCTGGTCAACAGCTCAGCTGTCGGTGGGAAACGACTGAACGGGAAAAACATGTTTTTAAGAAATACTGAAAGCCTACTAGTGCTTAGGGCAGTTGAAGACAAAAAAGATACATTTTATATTTTCTCACCAACCTGTGAGGTTTAATGTCAAGTCTTAAATATGTTCATAAAGTCAAGTCTTAAATATTTTCAAGTCAAGTCTTAAATATTGTCAAGGGAAGGGACTCAGTGGTACAAACTCCTTAAGCCTTTTATTAAGGCAGTATAACCTACATTTCGGTTTAGGGGATAGAACCTCACTTGTGTGGGGGGATTAAGACTATTATTAAATGTTTTATCTATTAATTTCTTACATTTGTTTCTCTTCTTTTATCGTATTTTATCTTTACCTTCTTTTTACTGTTTTATCTACTTCCCCTGCTTTTATATTCATTTTATATTTTTATCCCTGTTGTAAAGCATTTTGAGCTGCATTTCCTGTATGAAAGGTTCTATATAAATAAAGCTGTACTTACTGACTAACTAGTAAGCTCTATACAGGTTTCTGACCTTTATCTGAACGTATACAAATATAATCAACAACGTGTACTGTAATCTATTACCACAAAGTAATTGTTTGATTTCCAAACTTTTGGAGTGTAGTGTTTTTACGAAAACAATGGTTTGATTCCTTTCCTGTGTGCTTCAGTAGTGTTGCTAGGTAAGACTGGATGCTTCAGTAGTGTTGTACCTCCGTTTTATATTGAGAAATATGATGATAAATACATATAGGGCTGAGGTATGTGGTGTGTTTAGTTGGCGAGCGGACAATTGGCTACTTCAATGTACAATGTTGCCAAAATCAACTAGGCCTATCTAATGTTCGAAAACGAATCTACAAATATTAATCTGCGTACTGTATATCTATGGTACAACCGTCTTGCCTGTTGTGTATTATTATCATTGCTGACACAGGTCTATCTGATAATAAGGTGAAGGGCAGTATTATTCATCTTTACTTTATTGGGTGAATAAACTCAATATGAATGATTGTACAGTTGTCTATAGGCAAGAATGGGCTTTAGTTGGCGAGCGGACATGCCACATCCCCGTACCTCCATCCCACATGTATTCATCATCATATTTTTCAATATATCTTGTATTGTCTGAACGAACATTTATTTCGCCATATTACGTGACTTAGGCACCTTAGGTTTTTGTGAACGGGACGATCAGAAAGAGATTTGTTTACTGTTATATCCTAACTAGGTATGTTGATATAACTAAATATACTTTCTATATAGTAGAGCAAGCAGGAGCTGGAGACCGTGTTACTGTAATGGTGGTTACTTTATTAGTCAACAACGGAAACGGAACATACGTCATACATATATACTAGGCAGTACCCGGATGCCCCACAAGGTGGTAGTATAAGTACATGACAACTCCTCCCCACTTAATGAACAAGTAGGCTCACTAACAAACCCTTGAAATTAACAATCGCTCAGAACTCCAATCACAACAACAAGATCCCTTTGTTAACTAGTTATAAACCATTCATCTTATTCTAAGGGAATGAGTTACGGACTACTCAAACCCTGACATGACCCAGGGGATTATTATGCCCCATTCTTGAGGGTCTGTCACATCCCTACTACAGATCCAGGCGTTTCGGCGGTCGCCGCTCTCTCTGTGACTGGCGATGAGTAGTACGGCCATCCGGCAGAACTACACTGTCTGTATCCGGAACAGGTTTCGGTGTGGAACACGGCGACAGTTCTGTCTCCGATACAGCGGTGAAAGTGGATCCAGAGTCAACAGGCTCCACTGTACCTGGTGTATCCTGGATGAGTGTGCTCTGGATTGGGCTGCCCTGGTTGCTTGGCTCAGCAGCAACCACTGGTGTGTTTTCCCCAGGTGTTGCAGACCCCGCGAGAAGCTGGTCGGTGTGTCTCCTCCAGACTAGGTCATCCTTGGTCCGCACTGTATAAGACACCGGCCCGGTCTGTTCCAGGACTGTAGCAGGCGTCCACTTAGCTCGGTTGTTATAGTTACGTGCCAGTACACGGTCACCGGGCCGGAAGGTCCTTTCTTTTGCTCTCTGCTCACGTCTCTTGACCTGAGCCTGTTGTTTCAGGTGCACAGTCTCTTTGGTCTTTGGGGGTTTCAAAAGGTCGAGATTGGTGCGGAGTTGTCTCTTCATGAGAAGTGCTGCCGGCGCGACTTGAGTGGTTGAGTGCGGTATATTTCTGTATGACAGCAGAAACCTATTGAGCCGCTGGTGGAGAGATCCTTGTCCCTGTGAGGCCTTCAGGCCGTTTTTCATGCTCTGAACAAATCTCTCTGCTAATCCATTTGTGGATGGGTGATAGGGGGCAGAGCGGATGTGTTGTACTCCATTTGCCTCCAGGAATCTCTCAAACTCTTGTGAGACGAATTGGGGCCCGTTATCGCTCACCAGCTGTTCTGGAAACCCGAATCGACTGAACATCTCTCCTAGTTTCTCGATGGTTTTCTCTGCTGTGGTCGATCTCATTATCGCCACTTCCGGCCACTTACTGTGGGCATCAACCACCACCAGGAACATCCTCTCCTCCATCGGGCCAGCGAAGTCCACATGAACTCGCTGCCATGGTGCCTCCGGCCAATCCCACGGATGGAGGGGAGCTGGCTGCGGCATGCAGCGCACCTGCTGGCATGACGTACATGTTTTCACAGTCTCCTCGATCTGACCATCCAGTCCAGGCCACCAAAAGTAGCTTCTCGCAAGCTCCTTCATGCGGACGATCCCACTATGTCCTTCATGTAGCTGCAGTAGTAGCCTTTTCCGTAACACAGGCGGAATAATCACCCGGCGTCCCCAGAGGAGACATCCTGCCTGCACAGACAGTTCACTCCTTCTTGTGAGGTAGGGCTTGAGCTCGGGAAGGTCTCCCCTCCTACCGGTGATCAGTACATCCATCAGCGTTGACAATACAGGGTCATTCCGGGTGTGTCTCTTCACTTGAGCTGCTGTGATGGGCGCTTCCTCAACTTGACTGAAGTAGAAAATGCCGGTCCGTGTCGGCTCGGCACGGACCACAGGCAGGGGTAGTCTCGAGAGGCCATCCGCATTGGCGTGCATCTCCGACTTGCGGTATTTGATGTCGTAGTCATGAGCAGACAACAACAAGGCCCATCTTTGCATCCTTCCCGCCGCCAGGGATGGAATGCCGGTGTGGGGCCCGAAGATTGTTGTGAGGGGCTGATGGTCTGTCAGGAGAACAAACTTTCTCCCAAAGAGATAGTGATGAAATTTTTTTACTCCAAACACAATCCCCAGTGCTTCACGTTCTATTTGTGCATAGCCGCTCTCAGCCTTGCTGAGTGTACGGGAGGCGAATGCAATTGGCCGTTCCTCCCCGCTGGGCATGATGTGTGAAACAACTGCTCCCACCCCATATGGGGAGGCATCACACGCCAGTTGTAGGGGCAGTGCGGGGTCAAAATGTGTCAGGGCGTCAGATTCCAGCAGCGCCCGTTTCGTTATCTCAAACGCAGCCTCACATTGTTGAGTCCATACCCAGGCTTGCCCGTGGCACAGCAGCTGATGTAGGGGTCGCAGTAGAGAAGACAGGTTCTGGATAAACTTCCCGTAGTAATTGAGGAGCCCCAGATAAGAGCGGAGTTGACTCACATTTTGAGGTGCTGGTGCTTCCACGATGGCCTTGGTTTTGGATGGAGCCTTGTGCAAGCCCTCCGCGTCAATCACGTGACCCAGATACTCGACGGAAGACTGGAAAAACTCACACTTTGACTTGCGAACTTTTAATCCATATTCTTCCAGTCGCTGCAGAGTGGCCTCCAGGTTCCCCAGATGTTCCTGTTCTGTCCTTCCAGTGATGAGTATGTCATCCAAATAACATTGGACCCCGTCTAAGCCGCTCAGTATCTGCTCCATCGCACGCTGGAAGAGAGCCGGTGCAGACGTAATCCCGAAAGGTAGTCTGCAGTATCGGTACAGGCCCTTGTGAGTGACTATGGTGAGCAGGTCTCTAGATTTCTCGTCGACCTGCATCTGTAAGTAGGCTTGGTTGAGGTCGATTTTGCTGAATCTTTGTCCTCCAGCCAAGCCTGTGAACAGGTCCTCTATGCGAGGGAGTGGATAGTGTTCAGCCTCTAGCACAGGGTTCAGGGTGACCTTAAAATCTCCGCAGATTCTCACCGAAGTATCTTTTTTAATGACTGGTACGATGGGAGTGGCCCACTCACTTCGACTGATGGGCTCCAGCACCCCACTCTTGACCAATGATTCCAGCTCAGCTTCCACTTTTGGCTTTATGGCGTATGGGACTTGTCTCGCTTTCAGGAACTTGGGTCTGCTGTCTGGCTTGATGTTCAGACTGACTATGATGTCCTTCATTTTTCCAAGTTCCTCTTTGAACACCTCCGCATGTTTGTTCAGGATAGCAGTCAGAGGGGATTCCCCTTTGTTCAGCATGTGAACCGTGGGCCAGTCCAGTCGGAGTTCCGCCAGCCACGAACGGCCTAGCAGAGATGACAAGCCGCCCCCCACGACGTACAGTGGTAGGTGAGCGGTTTGCCCATTCACCTGGACTGTGACATGGATGACCCCCTTGGTTGGCACTGACTCGCCGGTGTAGGTTCTCAGTTTGAGTTTCGTTGGTTGTAGTGGCAGATGCGGCAGGGTTTCTTTGTAGACAGCATACGATATAAGAGAGACTGCTGCCCCAGTGTCTATTTCCATACGCACTGGTTTCCCCTCCAGCAGTGGAGTTTCGAAATAACCCCCTGCACCTCCCACTACTGACAGGACATACACAGGTTCCTCGTCTGATGAGCTGCTGAGATTAGCCGTAGCTTGGCTAGGTTGTACACTATGCACAGGCTGTCTCTTTTGGAATCTGTATTTTGACTTATTGTTGTCCAGACTAGGATTTTTAATCAGTCCCTTACTTTTGCATGCCCGTTCAATGTGACCTTTTTTTCCACACTTCCTGCAGTCCACATCCTTACTCCAACACTCAGCAGCCAAATGTCCACTCTTGTCGCATCTGTAACATTTGCTCTGGGTACCTCTGTCCTCTGCGGAGACTCTGTGCAGCTTACCGCTCTCCCTGAGCTGATGAGCGTCCTTGGTCGCTAATTCCATGGACACACTCACTTCAATAGCTCTTTCCAGGGTAAGTGCACTTTCAGTTAAGAGGCGTTTCTGGGCAGCCTCACTCCTGAGGCCGCACACGAGCCTGTCCCGTATGGTGTCGTTCAGTACATTGCCAAATTCACAATGCTCTGTCAGCCTTCTAAGGGCAGCCACAAATGTCACTACTGACTCCCCCTCCTCTTGGTTCCTTTTATGGAAGCGAAACCGCTCCGCAATCACCAGGGGCTTTGGTGAAAAGTGCTCTGACAGGGTTTTCACAATAGCAGCATAGTTTTTAGTCCCAGGTTTGTCAGGCTGGACTAGTGCACGGAGCAAATTATATGCTTTAGGTCCCATGACACTCAAAAACGTCGGCACCAACTTCACCCCTTCAATGCCATTTGCTGCTGCAAAGTACTCAAAACGTTCAGTGTAGGAGTTCCACTGCTCCGTACCTTCCTCAAAGGGGCCGATGCTTCCCAATATCCCCGCCATAATAACAGCTGGGATAGGCTGAGCTGGTTCAGCTGGCTGCCGCTGTTCGCCGTCAGACATGCGTCGCTTTCACTGCCGGTGCTAGCAATGCTAATGTTGTTAGCATACCTTGGTAGCCTGGCTCCGTCGTAACGTCTCCTAACTCTACTAACTCTACTAAACCGACGAAAACACACGTAAGTCTCGCCGATCCTCGTCGCCACTTGTTATATCCTAACTAGGTATGTTGATATAACTAAATATACTTTCTATATAGTAGAGCAAGCAGGAGCTGGAGACCGTGTTACTGTAATGGTGGTAACTTTATTAGTCAACAACGGAAACGGAACATACGTCATACATATATACTAGGCAGTACCCGGATGCCCCACAAGGTGGTAGTATAAGTACATGACATTTACCACGAAACAAGGAATGCAAAATCAAAAAACCAACGCATTACATTGGCCGTACTATTGAGATGATAACAGTTTACAGATTGAACTCATATCTCTCGAGTATGTTTGCATATGAACACACTTATTCCTATGTAGCCTATTGCATTATTTTCATACATAATACATTCAATGCGCAGCTTTCCGAGAGCCCACGGCACATGAGAGTAATGAGAGTAAAGTTAAAGTTTTATATTATAGTCTTTGAACAACAGAGCTGGACAGGCGCGAGAAACTGCCATAATATATCATACATATATCTGCCATCCCACACCTTACCTCCATCCCACATGTAGCCTATTATTTATCATCATATTTTTCAATATACCTCCATAGCAGTCTACACGATTTAGCTAGGCTATATCTATAATTATATTATGAGAACATCAGTATTTTATTATGAGTGGGACTGCTCAGAATAAAAATAATAATACATTATATACTGTATATACATTAAATATCCGTTCGTTATATAATATTCGTTGATGATTACATAATCAAATGTAGCCCGCAGCGCAGAGCACAATAATGTCTTATTGAGTCAACACACACGAGTTGACTCGCTGGAACGAGACAGACTGATACACACCACACTTCTGCCATATCATACACCATTCACCATAAAGTTATGCTCTGTATATACTGTATATATATATATGGGTATAGTACACTTACACACAGGACAAAGTGGCCTGGAACCCACAGTGGAAGGATAAGGGCATCCTTCTGATCAGCATGTTCCTGTTCAAAACCATGTACTGCATTTATCATTTTTATCCAACACTTAACTGGGGTGTGCATGATTATGAATTACATGATAATTTGATGAAGTCCTTTTTCATACACAGCAAACCAAATCAAGTAAAAAAAAAAAGAAGGTATTTAGGACCAACACAGCTAATGTGCTGATGTCCCATGAAGGGCATGCCAATTGTAATGCTGGATACAATGTTGTCTACATAGCTGTTTATCTTATTCAAATACCGGCTCAATCATTTGACTTACTGGGAAATGGCTCATGGGATCACAGTTGTGGGGCTGGACCCACGTTGCGGTTACATGAAGGTCAGCAATGAAAACCTCCTTTCCCTGTAGAATTCAAGTGCATCTAAAATTAGTCAATGCTAGAAAAGGGTACGTAAAACATATGGCTGAGTTCCAGCTATCTATTAAAATCACAACAAGGCATATAAGCCACAAGATTACCTTTTCATCCAGTCACTTCAACAATCAACTATCCTTAGTATAAACATTTCTTGCATAAATGATTTGAAAAAAACATACCGTCGTAAGGCGATGACGTAGTCTATGCAAATATACAGGCACAATATGCAAATATGCAGGCGCGGTATGATGACGCGCTCCAACCACTCCAACCAAATATGGTCCATCAAGCTTCCGGGTGATAGGCGTGATGTCCGCAGCTGGATATACTTGGAGAGTGTTTGTAAGGCTGGCGGCCATCTTAGGTGAGTCTGGGAGTGTTTGTAAGGCTGGCGGCCATCTTAGGTGAGTCTGGTTGTGTTGTAAGGCTGGCGGCCATCTTAGGTGAGTCTGGGTGTGTTGTTAGGCTGGTGGCCATCTTAGGTGAGGCTGGCTGTGTTGTAAGGCTGGCGGCCATCTTAGCTGAGTCTGGTTGTGTTGTAAGGCTGGCGGCCATCTTAGTTGAGTCTGGTTGTGGTGTAAGGCTGGCGGCCATCTTAGTTGAGTCTGGTTGTGTTGTAAGGCTGGCGGCCATCTTAGGTGAGTCTGGTTGTGTTGTTAGGCTGGCGGCCATCTTGGGTGAATCTGCAGGGCTGCCAAGTTTCACCAAAAGTTTGGAGTGAGATTTTTTGGCGGTGGAGCGACCCAAAACTGTTTCAGTATGACTTTTATTAAACTGCGGTTCCTCCCGCGCACGCCCACATACAACATCCGGGTCTTACATGCAATATTATCAGGTCACCCCTAGGTGTCCCTGTAACACAGGCTACTAACATTATGTGTGGTGGCCTGGGAAAACCCTTCACATGGTGGCATTTTCATTTTTTTAATATTTCCATAAATTAGAAGTTCTCAGCTATTCATAACTGGTTGAATGACTAGGACCAAGTCCGCCAAAATTAACAATAAATATATAGACACATAAATGAATGTATGAACAAATACACATACAAATACACACAGTATAACGCAATACATTTCTATATGTATTTATTCTTTTCCACATTTATTCTTTCTTTTCCACATTCATTCTTTCTTTTCCACATTGTTTTCCACATTTATTCTTTCTTTTCCACATTGTTTTCCACATTCATTCTTTCTTTTCCACATTCATTCTTTCTTTTCCACATTCATTTTTTCTTTTCCACATTCATTCTTTCTTTTCCACATTCATTCTTTCATTCTTTCTTTTCCACATTCATTCTTTCTTTTCCACTTTATCAGTAATGTATGCAAATATATGGGGGCGTATCTTGCATGTTGTCCACGCCCCTACGCATTTTCATTGGTTGATACCACGCGTGACGTATGAAAGCAGCGACACTGTTATTACCACAGACGGGTAAGAGAGTCTATAGCCCCGTTCTCTCACAGCGTCTTTCTCCCTATAATTTCCATGGAATCCCAAACTATGTCTATGACATCCCAAGCTATTCCCGTGTTGTCCCCTTTCACACATGTCGGCAATGGTCTATACTAGTCCATCAGCACTGTATGGGAGAACTTGGTGATAACCACAATACCAGTTGACTCAATAACGCTCCGTGCACACCGCGGACCGTGACCCACCATTCTGGCGCAACCTGGTGGGATGGACTTGACGTACTTCAACGTGCGATGCAGATGCAAAGCTCTACTCGTGTTGCTAGCGAAGTTTCCCACAGAAGTGGGGGAAAAAACGTCAGATCAGATATATAAACGGGTTATTTTGATAAACTGGACACATTTTGTGAATATATATGGTTACTTTCTCGCCTGAAAACATATAAAAACTTCATAAAATGACATATTAACACTTGTAGAGCCAAATTACAGATTTTGGCCAATGGCGGCCAAAATTGAGGATTTAAAATCTGAGGCGAGAGCTGAGGGCTTCATCACGTCTCGCGCAGTATCAACCAATGAAAATGCGCAGGGGCGTGGACAACATGCTGCATACATTACTGATAAAGCATACATTACTGATAAAGCGAAAGACAATGTTGTTTTCACCTAGCTATTCACATAGAATAGTTTGTCTTTGTCATTGTCAGATGTGTATGCAAATATAGGGGCGTATCTTGGACGCACTCTACGCATTTTCATTGGTTGATACTGCGCGTGACGTGGTAAAGCACTCAGCCAAGATCCAGGTACTAACACGGCCCAACCCTGCTTAGCTTCCGAGGTCGGACGAGGTCGGGCGTATTCAGGCTAGTATGGCCGTGAGCAACAGTACCATGACCCAAAGCATCCATAATACACAGCCTGGAACATTGTTGTTGATGTAACTTTATTAAATATGCGGGATAAAGCACTCTATTTGTGGGTAGAATATGCACAAGGTGTCCTGGATGAAGGGAGAAGTGTGTTTCAATGAATTCTAACTTTATTGGGGGCATATGGCACTCTATATGGGGCTAAAAAGTGAATTGGAACTGCTGCTCTCAGTCGATGTAGGCCTCCATAAATGGCTAGACGCTGCACTCTTGTGGGTGAAAATGGTAGTGACAGTCCAGCACAGCAAACCATCGATAAGACCCAGCCTGGAACTTTGTCAATGATGTAACTTTATTAAATATGCGGGATAAAGCACTCTATTTGTGGGTAGAACATGCACAAGGTGTCCTGCTTGAAGGGAGAAGTGTTTTTTCAATTAATTCTAACTTTATTGGGGGCATATGGCACTCTATATTGGGGTAAAAAGTGAATTGGAACTGCTGCTCTCAGTCGATGTAGGCCTCCATAAATGGCTAGACGCTGCACTCTTGTGGGTGAAAATGGTAGTGACAGCCCAGCACCGCAAACCATCGATAAGACCCAGCCTGGAACTTTGTCAATGATGTAACTTTATTAAATATGCGGGATAAATCACTCTATTTGTGGGTAGAAAATGCACAAGGTGTCCTGCTTGAAGGGAGAAGTGTTTTTTCAATGAATTCTAACTTTATTGGGGGCATATGGCCAGGGCCGGACTTATGCATGGGCTACCCTGGGCTTGAGCCCAGGGGCCCCGGGCTACAAGGGGCCCCAAAATAAATCCAAATGTATGAATAAATATTTGCTCTTTGATTTTGAATTCATAAATTACGTTCAAATTGGAAAAAATTGTTTTGTCGCAGCGCAGGGCACGGAAATACAGCCCCCCCCCCTCCCCCGCGGGCATGGAAATACAGCCCCTATCACTATTCCTACTGGACGCTCTGATGAATGACGTGTTTTAATTTGTTTAATTATACTGTATATTTAGGCCAATGGAGAGGTTTACATCGACGCGTCACGCGCAGGGCAGGGGCATCATCTTTGGTGGAGCGATTGTCAATGTCATGATCATGGCGGACAGGAGGAATTACGAGAGTGGAGCGCAAAAAAGAAAAATGAAAAATGAAAAAGTGGAACGCGAAAGGGAGACACTGAGAAAAACTCCAAAACTTACTGGGTTTTTCAAACCAGTCGTAGATGCTTCATGAGTTCAGACACTCGCGCCCAGACACATACTGTAGCTGTCCAATACACACCTCACTTACATTTCGTCTCAGGCACCCACACACTCCCCCCACGTAGGCCCTGTTAGTGTAGGTTTGTTATTTTGTCTGTCTTTATTAAATAAAAATGTTATTATTGTCACCCTTGTCTCTGTGTCCGTCTGTTCTGGGGTTCTGCCACATTTGACCGCTTGGTTCAGGCCTAACACTTGCTTTTTCTTCATGTGCTTTATGCCAATAACATACTGCATTGGGATACGTGTGTTTCTGGTCATAGGTTCTGGTTGGTGTAGTTGTAGCTTATCATCTTTAGTGTAGGTAGGGGCCCGAACAATGACTCAAGCCCAGGGGCCCCCACCCCCCTAAGTCCAGCCCTGCATATGGCACTCTATATTGGGGTAAAAAGTGAATTGGAACTGCTGCTCTCAGTCGATGTAGGCCTCCATAAATGGCTAGACGCTGCACTCTTGTGGGTGAAAATGGTAGTGACAGCCCAGCACAGCAAACCATCGATAAGACCCAGCCTGGAACTTTGTCAATGATGTAACTTTATTAAATATGCGGGATAAAGCACTCTATTTGTGGGTAGAAAATGCACAAGGTGTCCTGCTTGAAGGGAGAAGTGTTTTTTTCAATTAATTCTAACTTTATTGGGGGCATATGGCACTCTATATTGGGGTAAAAAGTGATTGGAACTGCTGCTCTCAGTCGATGTAGGCCTCCATAAATGGCTAGACGCTGCACTCTTGTGGGTGAAAATGGTAGTGACAGCCCAGCACAGCAAACCATCGATAAGACCCAGCCTGGAACTTTGTCAATGATGTAACTTTATTAAATATGCGGGATAAAGCACTCTATTTGTGGCTAGAATATGCACAAGGTGTCCTGGATGAAGGGAGAAGTGTGTTTCAAAAGAGTACCTGAACATTTCATTACCATCTGGGTGGGCAAATTCTAGATGTGATTTTTTTATTCCTATACATCCCTAGAAAAGTCTGGGGAAATGCCTATTTTAAGTAGATAATGTATAATTTGTATATTTCAACTTAAAAATTCTGAAAACAATTACTAAGTAGCTAAGTAAGCAATCTAGCTGACTATGACTGGAAACGAAGTACTATCCAGTTAGAATTATAGAATATCTAGTTGTGTTTTCCTGCTGGTCTCGCTGCCTGGGTTTGAACAGACTTGTGGTGACTAAAAATGGCTTTAAAAAATGCCTTTCCACCAAAGAATATATATATATATATATATATATATATATATATATATGCCATATATGCGATATATCATACCTCCACTATGATTCATTATGCCCTAACCCTTTTTTTTATTTTAAAAACATGCTATGTGGAATGGAGTGTCTGCTCTCGGCTGAGGGCTTCATCACGTCTCGCGCAGTATCAACCAATGAAAATGCGCAGGGGCGTGGACAACATGCTGCATACA
Source organism: Nansenia antarctica (assembly GCF_963989245.1). Classification (NCBI taxonomy): domain Eukaryota; kingdom Metazoa; phylum Chordata; class Actinopteri; order Argentiniformes; family Microstomatidae; genus Nansenia; species Nansenia antarctica. Next base: position 82,872,123 of record NC_137675.1, read on the forward strand.
TTACTGATAATGCATACATTACTGATAATGCATACATTACTGATAATGCATACATTACTGATAAAGCGAAAGACAATGTTGTTTTCACCTAGCTATTCACATAGAATAGTTTGTCTTTGTCATTGTCAGATGTGTATGCAAATATAGGGGCATATCTTATACGCACTCTACGCATTTTCATTGGTTGATACTGCGCGTGACGTGGTAAAGCACTCAGCCAAGATTACCTGAACATTTCATTACCATCTGGGTGGGCAAATTCTAGATGTGATTTTTTTATTCCTATACATCCCTAGAAAAGTCTGGGAAAATGCCTATTTTAAGTAGATAATGTATAATTTGTATATTTAAACTTAAAAATTCTGAAAACAATAAATGTACCCATCCATGGGTTTAGGGTTAGGGTTAGGGTTATACATTATATATAATTTGTATTGTAATCTGTAAAATATACAGAGTTTTCCAGAATAGAAATCTAATCAGTAAAAACTAATCTAAAACTAATCTAAGCAAGCCTTTAGAATATGGATAATAACACATACAATACATACAAATCTTACTTACTCCTCTTACTGTAGGCTATTGTCTTTATATAATGTGTGCATATAATGCACTTTGAATTGCCCTTGTCGTATGAAATGTGCTATACAAATAAACTTGCCTTGCCTAAACCTTTTTGGAAGGTTTTGTTTATGTCCAGGTTTCACACATCTCTGTAGTTACATGTTCAGTGAGTCTAGTTGCTGGTGACCGCTAGGACCATAGGCAGATGCCTTGTTGGTAAGTAATTTGTTCAAAGCAAAAAAACAAATAAAGTGTGTGTTTACCCCCTCAAATAAATTAACTTAGCCCCAGTCAGATCCATATTTAGAGGTAAGTTACCTCAGGTAACTTTAGCTAGCAAGCTAGTTTAGAGTTAGTGGTAATGTTTATCTAGCTAGTTACTAAGCGTCCTTATTACATTTATTTTGAACTTATATTCTCAATTGACTTTCACATTGATCTAATTACAGTATAATCAAAGCTGTAAAGAAAATACAGGTGATGAACAAGAATAGAAATGAAAGAAGCAAACTAAGATTGTTTTTGCCAATAGCTATGAAGTACATCTCTTAAAAATGTCTGCAAATGCTGAATCACAAAACACGGACGGAATGTACACTATTTTCACTGTCACTGTCGAAATACAGTATTATGTCTGAAAAATCTCAAATAATTCTGAAATAACACTGGCTACAATTGTGTGTGCATGGGTATGCTTGTCTACACAACACATGAAGCACAGAATGTGACAGTGTGTGTACCTCAAATGTACTTTTTGAAGTTGCTGCATACTTTCTGTACAGAGCAAGAACATTTAAAAATGTTTACAATGTTGCACTTCAAAGAGTAAAGAGTGCAGAGCAGACGGTACTTGGCGTGGGAAAGGCAGAGCAGACGTGTTGACCCGAACACCACACCTTTAAGGGTTAAGAGGTGATAACCACTAATAAGCTGCCAAACCAAAGTCTACCACATCAAAACATAATCTAGGGATGTATAGGAATAAAAAAAATCACATCTAGAATTTGCCCACCCAGATGGTAATGAAAAATGGTTTGGCCCAAGGACTATAAATCAGGTTTCCCAACGGACCATAAAGTTGTGGAACAAGGAAGGTGTGAGCTGGAGCTAATAAGACAAACTATTTGTAGACCAGAAATTGTACAACATGGCAGGGCACTTAACCCTCGTAGAGACAATTCGCCAAGCAGGGTCTCTTCTGATGAACGCGGCGGAGGAATTGCAGTGTAAGTATGATTACTTGATATAGTAGTTTTACTTGATAAAGTAATTTATTAGTGCTAGCTAAAAGCCCATAGCCATCGCTGTGCGCGCACGATGCTGCACGATGCTGAAGGTGATTCTTCAGTGAGCTGCATGAAGTTTCAATGAAAGGTAGCCTACCTACAGGGTTGCAAATGTGACACCGTTAGGTGAAAATAGCTCTGTTTTAAATCCAAGATAGCTCAGTTGTTTGATTTATGTATCAGTTGCATCTTTGTCACATTTTTCACCCATGATGGGTTTACACCCCTGTACCTAGGCTATTGATAGCTAGTGTTAGCTAACGTAAATTAACCATGCACTGGGCAGTGTTTGAATAGGACCAACATATGCGTGGCGTTAAAGACAGATCGCCTCTGTCAGGGGAAGTGTCTGATCGGTCAAAACTGGATGTGTAGAAAATGAATGTGGTAAATAATTAAGGCCTCGTAGTAACGTAAACGACAGTGACTGTAGTGTGTAGCCAATCTATTGGATTAGTGAAGCAGCTGTGCATAGACTACGTGCATAGCTAGCAAAGAGCCAGTCAAAGAGCCCACATGTAATGGATGTTAAACTGTCACTACCTCAGTCCCCCCTTCAACTGTCACTACCTCAGTCCCCCCTTCAACTGACACTACCTCAGTCCCCCCTTCAACTGTCACTACCTCCGTCCCCCCTTCAACTGACACTACCTCAGTCCCCCCTTCAACTGTCACTACCTCAGTCCCCCCTTCAACTGTCACTACCTCAGTCCCCCCTTCAACTGTCACTACCTCAGTCCCCCCTTCAACTGACACTACCTCAGTCCCCCCTACAACTGTCACTACCTCAGTCCCCCCCCCTTCAACTGTCACTACCTCAGTCCCCCCTTCAACTGTCACTACCTCAGTCCCCCCTTCAACTGTCACTACCTCAGTCCCCCCCCCTTCAACTGTCACTACCTCAGTCCCCCCTTCAACTGTCACTACCTCAGTCCCCCCTTCAACTGTCACTACCTCAGTCCCCCCTTCAACTGTCACTACCTCAGTCCCCCCTTCAACTGTCACTACCTCAGTCCCCCCTTCAACTGACACTACCTCAGTCCCCCCCCCTTCAACTGTCACTACCTCAGTCCCCCCTTCAACTGTCACTACCTCAGTCCCCCCTTCAACTGTCACTACCTCAGTCCCCCCTTCAACTGTCACTACCTCAGTCCCCCCTTCAACTGACACTACCTCAGTCCCCCCTTCAACTGTCACTACCTCAGTCCCCCCTTCAACTGTCACGACCTCAGTCCCCCCCCTTCAACTGACACTACCTCAGTCCCCCCTTCAACTGTCACTACCTCAGTCCCCCCCCATTCAACTGTCACTACCTCAGTCCCCCCTTCAACTGTCACTACCTCAGTCCCCCCTTCAACTGTCACTACCTCAGTCCCCCCTTCAACTGTCACTACCTCAGTCCCCCCTTCAACTGTCACTACCTCAGTCCCCCCTTCAACTGTCACTACCTCAGTCCCCCCTTCAACTGACACTACCTCAGTCCCCCCTTCAACTGTCACGACCTCAGTCCCCCCCCTTCAACTGACACTACCTCAGTCCCCCCTTCAACTGACACTACCTCAGTCCCCCCTTCAACTGTCACTACCTCAGTCCCCCCTTCAACTGACACTACCTCAGTCCCCCCTTCAACTGACACTACCTCAGTCCCCCCTTCAACTGACACTACCTCAGTCCCCCCTTCAACTGACACTACCTCAGTCCCCCCTTCAACTGTCACTACCTCAGTCCCCCCTTCAACTGACACTACCTCAGTCCCCCCCCCTTCAACTGTCACTACCTCAGTCCCCCCCCTTCAACTGACACTACCTCAGTCCCCCCTTCAACTGTCACTACCTCAGTCCCCCCTTCAACTGTCACTACCTCAGTCCCCCCTTCAACTGACACTACCTCAGTCCCCCCTTCAACTGTCACTACCTCAGTCCCCCCTTCAACTGTCACTACCTCAGTCCCCCCTTCAACTGTCACTACCTCAGTCCCCCCTTCAACTGTCACTACCTCAGTCCCCCCTTCAACTGGCACTACCTCAGTCCCCCCTTCAACTGTCACTACCTCAGTCCCCCCCTTCAACTGACACTACCTCAGTCCCCCCTTCAACTGACACTACCTCAGTCCCCCCTTCAACTGTCACTACCTCAGTCCCCCCTTCAACTGTCACTACCTCAGTCCCCCCTTCAACTGACACTACCTCAGTCCCCCCTTCAACTGTCACTACCTCAGTCCCCCCTTCAACTGTCACTACCTCAGTCCCCCCTTCAACTGGCACTACCTCAGTCCCCCCTTCAACTGTCACTACCTCAGTCCCCCCTTCAACTGTCACTACCTCAGTCCCCCCTTCAACTGTCACTACCTCAGTCCCCCCCCCCTTCAACTGTCACTACCTCAGTCCCCCCTTCAACTGACACTACCTCAGTCCCCCCCCCTTCAACTGTCACTACCTCAGTCCCCCCCCTTCAACTGTCACTACCTCAGTCCCCCCCCTTCAACTGACACTACCTCAGTCCCCCCTTCAACTGTCACTACCTCAGTCCCCCCCTTCAACTGACACTACCTCAGTCCCCCCTTCAACTGTCACTACCTCAGTCCCCCCTTCAACTGACACTACCTCAGTCCCCCCTTCAACTGTCACTACCTCAGTCCCCCCTTCAACTGTCACTACCTCAGTCCCCCCTTCAACTGTCACTACCTCAGTCCCCCCCTTCAACTGACACTACCTCAGTCCCCCCTTCAACTGACACTACCTCAGTCCCCCCTTCAACTGTCACTACCTCAGTCCCCCCTTCAACTGTCACTACCTCAGTCCCCCCTTCAACTGACACTACCTCAGTCCCCCCTTCAACTGTCACTACCTCAGTCCCCCCTTCAACTGTCACTACCTCAGTCCCCCCTTCAACTGGCACTACCTCAGTCCCCCCTTCAACTGTCACTACCTCAGTCCCCCCTTCAACTGTCACTACCTCAGTCCCCCCTTCAACTGGCACTACCTCAGTCCCCCCTTCAACTGTCACTACCTCAGTCCCCCCTTCAACTGTCACTACCTCAGTCCCCCCTTCAACTGTCACTACCTCAGTCCCCCCCCCTTCAACTGTCACTACCTCAGTCCCCCCTTCAACTGTCACTACCTCAGTCCCCCCTTCAAGAACAGAAGAGAGAGAGAACAGAAGAGAGAGAGAACAGAAGAGAGAGAGAGAACAGAAGAGAGAGAGAACAGACTGTATTGAGAGTCGACTCGTTTAACAAGGAGCCTGTCATCGCGGGATATCTCTTGCGAACGCTCTCTATTCCCCCCCCCCCCAAAAAAAAAAAAACATTGCTTTTTTTTTGGGCCCAGAGAAGAAGTAGATATTTATCAAGTTCGCATATGTCATTCGGTCGCGTGGTTGTTACCCCTGGTTTCCACGGACACGCCCACTTAAGACTTTTGGCAGTGTTATTTCAAATGTCTAGTGGTTGCCTATTCACCTTTATTTTTAGGACCATGCTTAGCCTCTCTTTACTTAGCTTGTGTACGAGGGAACTATACATTGTAGCTAACGTTAATTTATTACCAGCAGCAACTTTTTCTGGGAGTGGCACCGGAACTCCAGCGCCAGGAACTCCAGCAGTGCTAGGAACTCCAGTGCCAGGAACTCCAGTGCCAGGAACTCCAGTGCCAGGAACAAGCACCCCACGGCACCCTACTGATGGTAGGAAATTATTTTTTACTCAAACTGCATTTACATGCATCTACATCAGTTTCAAATTAATATAAGCTGTGCGGGCCTGTGTAGTAGTGGCTCTGTGCACAGCAGCCTTGTCAGACACTAGTCTGCACTAATCTGGACTCAAATGCCTCAAATCATGGTGAACGGGGCAGAGGTAATCTAAATACCTGGAAATCCAGGAATTGAACAACATGACCTTGGATTAACTGTCAACTTTTCTTTTGTTAGTAGAAGTTGTGAGACTGTTCCTTCTGTACAATGCAGCCTCCCGGGGAAACAATACAGCCTCCAGGGGAAGGCGCCTCCAGACTCAGAGAAGCCCAGCTCAGGGATTGGGGGTAACCACCTACACCCACAATTTCTGCTGCCTGGAGAAGAAAGACATGAGGATGGTCCCTACAAGGGTTGTGAAAGACAACCTGCTGGGCATGGGTTTGGGGGACGGTCGCCTGACCTTTCGAGGTATGTCACCTGACAGTCTGTACTGTGTGTAGCCAGTTGTACACTGTAGTGTGTAGCCAGACAGTCTGTAGTGTGTAGCCAGTTTCTGTCATCTCAACCCAGCACCTGATCTGTGCATTATTTGTCTTGTCTGTCCCTCTCAATTTCACAGGAAACCAACGCAGTGCAGAGGAATTGGCAGAATTGCTCTTCTCAGCCTACCCTAAACTGCGTGAGGGGGGTGGGTTTGAGCTAATGAAAGTTGCGGGGTCTACACGGAGCCGCAATTTGGAAGTGATTCCATGCCCAAATGAGGAGTACACGGTTCAGTATCTGAAGGAGATACTGAACCATGCAACGGTTTATGTCCGGCCACTGCAACGCAGTCTGACCTCTGTGAATGTAAGATTCGATATCAGTTTGTGTTGTGTCCCAAATATTTATAAAATACTGAATGAATGTTCCTGAAGTTTAACTAATTTATATTTAAATGTGATTTGTCTCCACAAATAGGTCGTGAATAACAGACAGGCCCAGTGTGGACCCTCGGTCCAGTGTGTAAATTGTGGGGAGGAGTATGACTTCTCCACTATAAGGGCACACAATGCAGTGTGTTCCAGGTAATACTGAATGTAAAGCAATTTAGAAAAGTATCTTCTAACATGCTAAATGTAATTACTTACCCCTGATTCCGTATTGTGAATTGGAAACAACAGTGTTTGTTCAGGAAATACTGTGTCTACTCATTATTACAAGTACTGCAATACTCTGGTAGGAAAATAATGATTTACTGTTGTAAATAAATAGTTCTTGTGTGTAGACAAGTATAAGTGTGATAAATCCCTGATGTTATTAACTGTTTTACCGCCCTCTTAAGTATACTGCAGGGTGAGAGAAGGAGAGCTGACAGTGCCACACAGCAGGATCTTATAGGTTAGTCAGTGTAGACCGAGGGTTTCTGACATTTTTAGTGCTTTAAGACATGGCTCAAATGTGAACTAATTTCTGTGAAAATGGCGAACTGCTTTTGTACTAGGAAAAAACTGAACTTTTACTGTTCACGTTTAGATTAAGAATCTGAACTTTTATTGTTTACCTAGATGATCAAAACATTTACAGTTTCCTGGTGACTAAGCTGTGGACTGTGCTAACTGCTTTTACTTATTATTTCTTTATTAATTGAACCAGCAGGATCCTCCACAGCCTCTCTCCCGTCTGCTGCAGCTGGGTCCTCTGCAGCCTCTCTACTGTCTGCTGCAGCTGGGTCCTCTGCAGCCTCTCTCCCGTCTGCTGCAGCTGGGTCCTCTGCAGCCTCTCTCCCGTCTGCTGCAGCTGGGTCCTCTGCAGCCTCTCTCCCGTCTGCTGCAGCTGGGTCCTCTGCAGCCTCTCTCCCGTCTGCTGCAGCTGGGTCCTCTGCAGCCTCTCTCCCGTCTGCTGCAGCAGGTTCTGCCGTGGCAGCAGGTTCCTCTGGCACCCTACAGTCAGAGGATCACATCATGGATGGTCAGCACATGTACAGTGTTAAAGCTGGTTGCTAGGAAAATCAGCTAATGGGGATCCTTAATAAAATGCAATAAAATGCTGGTGACAACTGTGGACTTATACTGGTGACAACTGTGGACTGTGGACTTAATTGATTATCTTTTCTATATCGATAACAGACCTTGATCCATCTGAGTCGTTGGACTCCATTGCTGGTAAGCACAAGCTGTGAATAAGAAAAACAAAGGTTCTACACTATGTTTAAGTGTGTGTACACCATGGATGGGGTTGAATCCTACAATCACATTCAGGCTATTGACAGGCTACATGTCTGACTAAGTTATATCAATTTAGAACTGTGTACAGTGAATGCAATCTTGTGTGTAGTGTAATTTGAGTTTCTTTCTGTTAAAGCGTGGGTAACGGAAGCAGACTCTGCAAAGGCTGCCAAGCTCTTTTGCGCGTCGGCCCTCGCAGATATGATTGATCAGTCGCCGCTCAACTTCACTCTCAGTTTGAGCGGTTCTCTGGAGGAACGAACACGAGCGATCGTTTCGTTCTACAAAAGGCCGAAGGTGAACTGGGCGAGTCCTCTCACCTGCAAACTGATTGGTAATGATCTTAATAATTTTTCTTGTTTTTAAATGTATTTTTGGGGCATTTTATGCTTTATTGTAGAGAGATAGTAGAGACAATGACAGGAAAGGGGGATAGAGAGATTGGAGAGGACATTTGGGGAAGCAAAAAACCAGTTACCCATGGGCCAATCAGGATAATCTATAGATATGTACAGTACCATTACACTAATGGTTTTCAATAACTTGTTAAGCTAAACTTGTTATTTAAAAATTACTGATTATTTCATTTTTACAAGGGGACGCCGCCGTCGGTGAGGGTGTGGCCAGATTTGTCCTCGCCACTGCAATGGAGAGCCTCCAATATGGCTTCCACCTTGATGAAGAGAAAGGTAATTAAGTCTTGTTACTCGTACATATGTGATTTTTATTTTTTTAATGCATATGCTATATTTTCCTAGCCTGGTGGTCATGTTAATATTTTCCAGATGTCTAAAATAAATGTTTTACCTTTTTATTCTTTTAAGGGAAAACCTTACTTTTCCACGGGGAGACGGACCATCTGGTTCCGTCTACTGACCAGACCCTCCTCGACAGCGACTTCTTCATTGTCGCGGGCCGCATGATGGGGCACAGTTTCCTGCATGGTGGACCATGCTTGACCGGCCTGAGCCCAGCCATTGCACATGTCCTGTTTTGGGGGGCGCAGCACATGACAATTGTCTCCCCATTGGATTGTGTGGACATGGATGTTCGGGAGGCGATGGAACTGGTTAGAAATAGCTTTTTAATTGCTAGTATTGTGCAGTATTTCATGATGTTATATTGCTCTCTATTTACAATGTGTTAAGTAATTGCTTTTTACATTTGTTACATTTCACAATTACATTTCTTGTCAGCTGTCCTCTCCCTATGCCAGGCATGGGATTTCCCAGGGCCTACATCAGCAAACAGGATGTGGCTGGCGGAGAAACTATTGGTGCATGCTGTAAGTTTGTCTTTCTTAAGTCTTTGAATTTAAACGAAACCACTGGTTCTCATTGAATTCACTGTTGCCTTAATATAACCATGACACGTTTTTGGGGGGGTTTATTTGTTTTACAGGTGCTGGAAAGGACGAAACAGCAGGTCAAACACCTGAGGAGGGGGCTAAAAGACACCGGTGTCTGGGAGCTATTAAGTTCCAGGCCGGACACTGTGCCAGTCTTATGGCCAAGAGCCGCAGAAACCAGGATCACGCCACAGGTAATGCAAATGAAAACATTAAAGCTACATGTGACAGCATTTTTATTGCTAAATATTCACTTGTTTTTGTTACGAGAGTATGGATTGGCCTTTGCAAGATCCCCAAAATATTTTTCGTGACATGAGACCCTGTGAATTTCAGATTTTAGACATAGGTGTCTAGGCTAGATAGTGGGAAATATTGCCAGAAGTGACTTTTTAAGCATGCAACGACATCAACACTCCCCCCTCGGAATCCACAAAGCAGTGTCACAGCAAGAGAGGAGGGAATTGTAGGAGATATGGTTCTTTAAACTCACGATCATTTTTATCATGACCAGTGGGGTCGCCAAAGTGCGAACTTATCACATGTAGCTTTGCATTAAATGTGTCTCGATTTTTTTTTTTAAAGATTGTGTATTGAAACGGCTTTTGTAATTGAAAAAGCATAAAGGGGGAGCAAATTTTTACCGGTGCATTTTATATTAGATGATTCTGGAGAAAATTGAATGGCCGGAGGCAGATTTGGAAGATGGCGATGAGGAGGGCCAGGAGAGGATGCTGGGATTCCTGAGGACCTTCATCGAAACAAGTATGGCTATTTTTCATTATTCGATACTGATGCCCTTACATGGATGTGTATACAGAACAAGCACCAAGCACATTAGACCACAGCACTCTCTAGGGCACTTGCAATTAATTACTTTATTCTGCCAAAATCTGCCACCTATTGCTCTAGGATAGGTCTCCTAGGGCGTAGACATTCGTTGTTGGCCCTTGTTGAAATGGATTGTTTCTGAATTGATATCCTATCCACTACCTAGGTTCGTCTGAAGGTCTGAAAAGACTTCTGGCTTTTTGGACTGGGTGGGATGTCCCTCCAGAATACCTGCAAGTGGAAGTGGTTGACTGTGTTCTACCACAGTCATCCACTTGCTTCATGAAGCTGAAATTGTCAAAACATCCACGGACATATGAGAACTTCCACTGCGACCTGATGGCCAGCATTTCGACCGCTTCCTATGGCTTTGGCCAGTATTAAAGGTAAATAACATTGCATAAAAGAAATAATAAAGTATACTTTCATGACATGCAGGCAGGCACACACATATACACACACACAGACGTACATCTGGAGATACCACTATCATTACATCCATCTATCATTTATACAGAGCGATTAAGACCCCAGTCATGTAGCTCTATACCATAGATCTGACATGATCACCTTTTCCTTCCCTCACAGGTGCCTGATCTCCCTCTGTGTTTTTTGTTGTTGTTCCTGGAGATGGTGTCAGGTGTGTGCTTGTAGCGTTTCCAGCCTTATGTGAACTACGGTAGCTTGTCTCCGGTTGCCATGGTAGCGGTAGTAGCGGCAGCTTTCAGTTGTAGTATACAACTTTATATATATTTATATTATATATAATATTATTGGGAATATGGGAATTAGTAACTTTGTACATTGAGGAATTAGTTTAAGTTTAAATTAGAATAAGAAATGTTGTAAGATTTTGTAACAAGAAGTAATGCCAAACCGGAAACAGTACCCAACTCCAGATCCCCAAAACACCATCCCCCATCCCATTCTGCACTGGTCTCCTGAACACAGCATGAACGTTTCAGCCTCACCCACCACCGCCAGAGACTGTCCAAAATTGTGTTTTATATTTTTATGTTGTATTTCATTGATGTTCACGTGAATACATTTTCTTTGTATTTCAGTTTCACAAAATGCAAAAAGAATATTCAATAAAGAAACCTGAATTTGAATTTGAACTTGAACTTGTTAATGTATTCATTGTTGTTTATTGTATAAATTGCTACAGCTCACCCGTTTTTTTCTATAATTCTTTCAGAATAAGAGCGTGATTAAAATATCACTTTGGATGTTGGCCAATCACTTCATTCATGTCTCAAAAGAAGCTCGTTCAACCATACACTGGCAACAATGTTCACTCAGAAAGCATACACAGTCATTCATAACATTCTGACTTACAAAACATTAACAACAGGGAGCATTACATAGTCTGAATGATTTTCACAAGAATGAATATTTCATTATAAGATTGGTTTGATTTATAGTAATCATAGACAGAATAGTTGACTGTAAAACTGTAAAGTATTAGGCAACAAGAATGAATCAGAAATGCCGCAATTTGCTTTTTCTTCAGTATCTTTGCAGAAAGTAAGTTATGGTACATTTACTTCAAAGTACACTACATTTACTTGTGTAAAATGAAAAGTGGAAAATAAAGTGGAAGATGCAAAGTTCAAACAAAAAATAAAAACAGAAATTCCAGGGCTACAATACAATAGCAATCACAAAACATTTCTCACTCCTGAGGGTTTTGGTCCACCCTCTGGTCTGCATCTGGTCACATCTAATGTCTTCCCTGGCAATGCATCTAGTCTATTTCATTTAATTGTATATATTCTGCTAATATTTTCTAGACATGTCAATATGATTACTGCAAATAGTGAAAATACCACCGCTCATCCCTTATCAGACTTTGCTGAGGTGCTGGAACTGAAGAGTATCAATAGAGTGCAAAATAACAGTCACTCAAACACTGTGCAAAGAAACTGTTTATTGTGAGCTTTCTGTCATATATGATAGGAATATGATTACTGCAAAAATACACCAAATCATTTTGTTTTGAACGTGTTCTTCACCGTTTTGAACACAGTATGTTAACAATGAAAACATGTGTTGCAAATACATAGTGTTTTGCAGGTGGGGGAGTTTGAATGAGAGAAGTGTTATGGATTTTGGAGAACGTGGTCATTGAATGCATTTTGTATGAAAGCAATGCACAAATCACAGAGTAAGAGTCACAGTTTTGTTCACATGGGCTTCTGCTTTGCTGACTGGATGAAGAGTTGTGACTCTGTGACTTCAGTATTGCACACTGTGACTTAGCGACCGTAAAAAACTGTAATAAAATGATAAAAACAGATCTGCAGTTTTCAGCTTTATTTCAATACACACACAACTCAATTTCAATGATAGACTCACACTACTGTACATATTCTTCCTTAGATTATGCTAGTTAGTGTCTCTTTTGTGTCATTAAATACATGCAACGCATTGACCAAAGGACCTTGGGGATCAGGCAAACTCTGAATCTCTGCATCAGTCAGTGGTCGTGGAAGCTGGATGTCTGGGATGTGGACTCCTTCTCGGTGGTGCCCGTGTGGACCTTCCCAATCAATACCATACTCCAGGTCTACCTAATGTTATAGTTGCAAATGAAATCTGATTGGATTACTGAGATGATTATTTGATATTAAGAACAATAAATATAAATTGTACATTTTCCAATGTTGGGACTGAAAGTGTGTTGTGCAATTACATGAGGTTGGAATTGTGCTTCCTCTGAGTACAAACCTGGGTTGGGTCCTCATCTCCTTCCCGGGGGTTGAAAGTCCACAGCTGCAGTGGTGTCCGATTGCCCTCTGTACGCAAGCGATGGTGGTTCCAGCCATCCCGGAAGGAGTGTAGATGCCTTCATTACATTTACATTACATTAGTCATTTAGTAGACGCTTTTATACAATGCGACTTACAATCAGTGCATTGGGCATTGAAGGTCAGGAGAACTGCCAGTCATCAGAAATCGTAAGTAGCCTATGTTAAACCAGCATCCAAGAGCATAACCAGTGTTGAAGTACCCGTGCCAGAATAAGAAATAACAAATGCATGCCTTCGGATGTGTGGCATGAAGGTCCAATGGAGGGCATACATGTGGACCTCATCATCAGGATCCAGCAAACCCTCCCTCTCCATATTGTTGAACATGGTGTAGAAGAGGTCCAACACTCCCCCAAACACATCCCTCCACAATCTCTCCATTCTAGATAGGGTATGGAAAAGGTGGGAGGGGGGAAACACACATATTACACAAAACAAAAAACATACTTAAAAAAAGAGTTTTTGAGAAATGTTTGGGACATGTATATTTTGGACGTTGATTTGGAGAAGCATGATATACCTCTGGTTGTGTGTGCTTCGGCCTGTGAGGTGCGAATTCCGGCCTGGGCCTCTGGCGGACACCATGAAGTGCGCAACCTTGACATTCTCCCCTCCCTTGTCAGACCTGACACGGGACGGCACTCCATAGATATGAACTGCTTCAAGGAAGCTTGTCAATACTGTGGAGGCACGGTTGTTGGTGGCAGGATTCAGGAATGTCACCAGACGGCTAAAGCCATCAATGCCACCGTGAATTACGATTCGCCACCTGTAATGTAAGAAATTGCAAATTGTGTATACAAAAAGAACAATTATACCATCCCCTTACACACATGGAAAACAGCATTGCATAATTTTGGTAGGCTACTGTATCATATGCAGTGTATCTTTCAAAACCATAGCCTTACCGTATAAGTTTATGGTTGCCATCGATGTGCCATAAATTATTGGGGGCCAGAACAGTATACCTTCTGCGCCTTACTGTACGCAGCTGGAGAGTGCGGCTCGCAATTCCCTCTGGACTGACACGGCGCATGGTTTCTTGGACACGCTGTCCTTTATAGAAGCAGGAAAAAACAAAATAAGAACCCAAAGCAAATAACGATTGCTTATACAAAGTTCAAAGCTTTATTGTCATTATACTGTAGCCTAGTGTATTAGCATGGTTGATGGGGAAGTAGCCTATAGGCCAAGTAGTCAATATAGGACAAGTCAGGTGGATTTATGACCAAATACAGGAGAATCTCCCTATTTGAATGACCTGGGATACTTTCATTGATCTTTCAATCATATACTAATACAGGTAGCCTATTACACAATATGACTTCAAACAACCTAGACAATTCTTACCTGGCTACGGTTAAATGGTGAGTAATCCATCAACATTAGGCTAGACGTTAGTGGTAATTAACTTACTTTGTATCCGTATGCCTCGAGCATCAAGGTGAGCAACCATTATTTTATAGCCGGAATTTGGGTGATACTCGAGGATTTCCTGGACTACTTCATCCAACTCAGCATCCCCCATGTTGGCATACATGCCAGAAACCCTAAAGAAGAGTTTTTATGGTCAGACTCAGGACTTTTTGGGATAGGTAAATAGGTAGCCTACGTTATTGATTTACATAGCAAGGCCAACTGTAGGCTATTTATCCATAGTATGATAGTTTATAGCATAAGCTAACCCCGTACGCCTTCAGATGAGATTAGATGAGATTAGATGGAGCAACAGTGGTTCATCTGAAGTCACTACGGGGCTAAACGTGAGCTACTCGTAAATCGGAATATCATACCGGTAAACAAGACTTACCTTAGGCCAATGTCTGCCATTCGTCTGTGAATTGTACGGTCACTGACTCCAAAAAGCCTGGCAATGTCGTGTACAGACAACCCCGATGATAAATAACCCTCAAGTGTCTCCACGGGCAGTACATACGAGGGCCTACCCACTGTCGTGGTGTTAGCTGAATGCAGCTGAGCAACATTCATGTCATGGACGACTTCATTCAACATGCGGAAGATGTCAGGGTTAACTTCTTCATCGGTCGATGCAGCAAACTCCGCCAAACGATCAACAACAGCCTTCACGCGGAAAAGTACATAATCAAGAGGAGCAGTGTCGGCCAGGTCAGCTATGGCGAACAATTCTCTGGCCAGCAAGGCTCTCTGATTCTGATTCTCAGGTAAGGTGACAGCCATTGTACTCTTCTCTTCTGTGGTGGACTTTTCAACTTTGTCGCTTTTACCACGTCACGCGCGGTATCAACCAATGAAAATGCGTGGGGCATCAACCAATGAAAATGCGTGGGGCGAGGACAACATGCAAGACACGCCCCTATATTTGCATACATTACTGATAATCGGGGAAAGAATGAAAGCATGAATGTGGAAATGAAAGAATGAATGTGGAAAACAATGTGGAAAACAATGTGGAAAAGAAAGAATGAATGTGGAAAACAATGTGGAAAAGAAAGAATGAATGTGGAAAACAATGTGGAAAAGAAAGAATGAATGTGGAAAACAATGTGGAAAAGAAAGAATGAATGTGGAAAAGAAAGAATAAATGTGGAAAAGAATAAATACATATAGAAATGTATTGCGGTATACTGTGTGTATTTGTATGTGTATTTGTTCATACATTCATTTATGTGTCTATATATTTATTGTTAATTTTGGCGGACTTGGTCCTCCATACTTTACTTACTCTCTCACCTGTAAGAAAATCGTATGTCCAACTACAAAAAACAGACATTTCCAATGAGTGAGGGTTTGTTCCAATGCTTCAATCCACTGTCCATGTACTGTAAATATACCATTATGGTATTACCATAAAGCCCAATTCTAGCAGAATAAGAAAGATTGTATATCTACTTTAAGTAAAATAATAAAGTGCATCCAGTTAGCTCTTTAGCTGGCATGTGTGCAGCAGACTAGCTCATCTAATCACCTCTGAGCACGCTAGCTAGCTTGCTAGTTCTTTGACACTATTATTCACATCATGAAACTATAATCAGACACTTTCTAGTCACAATAATAACGACTAATTTGAACCAACTTTCTCTGTCAGAACACAGTAATTATATTTGCTAACGTTTCAACTTGCTTACTTTCTTCTGCAGAGCTTTCACCCTGCAAAAACTCTCTCGGTCAAAACAAAACAAAACAAAAACAAAACCATTCTCCAGCACGGCACGAAGCTGTGTGTGGAGGTCTGGCCCGCCCACCCCAAGGCAACTGTAGGGGAAATACTGAGAGCATTCTGAACAACTGGTTATGCGATAACAAACACAGAGCTGCCAAGTCTCACGCAATCGCCGTGAGACTCACGCATTTCAACCAGTTCTCACGCTCTCACGCCACATCTCTATTTCTCACGGCGAGAAATAACAATTGTTTTATGGGACTTTTATTTGTGAAATTCCTTGAAAGAAAGCTACCAGAGTTTCGTGGCATCTTTCTGCACGCGCGTTAACTTGAGTCTGCAATCGAAGCGGCAGGCGAGCGCTGATGGAAGAACCTGTGTTCACGCGAGCTGCAAGAACGTAGCAAGCAGTGTTGCCAGTGTTACACCCACCATATAGGTCCCTAGCATAAGAATGACTACCAGCCGCCTTCAACCCAGCAGGGAAGTAGGTGACCTGTAATACATCACACCATCAATATTACATACAATCAAAGAAATAATATAAAACGCTACGCACAGAAAATAGCCATAGGCTGCGGCTTACCTCTTGATCTCTGCCTGTCAGCATGGAGTAAGGTGTGCAACTACCTCACCTCCGACCTGATCACACGGCTGCGCTCTGGCGTTCCCCCTAAGGTGAGCCCTAAGTGCTTTCCTTTGGGCACCTCCCCTTTTCCTATTGGCGCCACCCGCCACACCAGATTGGGCTATTTTTGGTCACACTGGACGGGTGGATTCGGCAGCTTTTAGACCGGTTGGGCTGGACATTGTCAATTCCGTCTGGCAACCGTGGTAGCAAAATATGTGCATACATTACAACATCGTATCTGGTAGCCTACTGGACTGGGTTGCACCAATATGGCCTAAGTCATTACTAAATGCAGGCATTTAGTAGTTACTAAACCCCTAGTTGTTACTAGTTAGTTTCAAACTAGTTGTTTACTAATTTCGGTTGCACCACGCCAATCTTTTGCCAATCTTAGCTACTCAGTTTTGGTAACTGTTTTTTGTTTCCCTACTGTAACATAACCAGGTACATTAATAATAATAATAATAATTAATAATTACAATTTACAATACAAATACAACAATTGGGGGTCCCTCAAAAAAAATATGGGCGCGCTGTGCGCGCACAAAATCACCCACCAAGCCCTCATTCGGACCCAGGAAAAACCCGGGTATGTACTGTATAACATGATAGCCATCCATGAGCAATGCACTGTATATAAGATGATGACCACGGGTCTTCCTGCTGCTGACCAAGGGCTGATTCCTGTTGATGGGGCCCATTTTTATTTTAGAGTCTGTAGGCTACTGTATTTGTTTATTAAGATTTCATAAATATGATATATTGTCTGAATTTTTTTCTTGTTTTATAAAATGTTATTATTTATTATTTATTATTTTCATTTCTTGTGCTGGTTTATTATGAACAACATGTAAAATTGCAGGAAACTAGCACAAATAATTGGGTGGGAGAGAGGGGCCGCCGCTGCCAAAACGTGCACAGTTTTTGTTACATATAGGCATATGTTAGTAGCCTGTGTTACAGGGATACCTAGGGGTGACCTGATAATGTTGCATGTAAGACCCGGATGTTGTATGTGGGCGTGCGCGGGAGGAACCGCAGTTTAATAAAAGTCATACTGAAACATGGAGTCAGAAGCGGGACCTAAGTAAAAATAAAAATAAAATAAAGATGCTTAAAGAAATGAAACCGCGCCCGATGGTATGCGCATGACTGGTGATCTGGCGAAAAACTGGGAAGTTTTCCGTGCAGAGTTTGAGGACTTTTTGCTCGCTACCGGACTGAGCGAGAAGTCGAAGCTGATCAAGGCAGCCACGCTGAGACGGCTGATGGGAAGTGAGTGCCGTCATGTGTACACACATAGCCTCACGTTGACGGAGGATGAACAGAAGGACCCAAAAGCGATTATGGACGCTTTGGGGGTTTACTTCAAACCGGCGAGAAACGTCATTTATGAGAGGTACATGTTTGGAAGCTGCAAACAAGAGGCTGATGAGCCAATAGACAGTTTCCTGACAAAGCTTAAGGAGAGAGCATCGTCATGCGAATACCGTGCGCTGAAGGACGAGCTGGTTCGTGACAGGCTCGTGCTGGGTGTTGCGAGTGAGGGCACCAGGAGGCGTCTGCTACGCGAACGTGAGTTGACGTTACACACAGCGACTGAAATCTGTAGGCTCGCTGAGCTAACCGAGAGACACATGAGAGTGATGGCCCCGCTAGCACAGACAGACAATGTGAATGCCGCGGACAGGCAGAGTGAGAGGCGCGCACATCAAAGGAAAACAGCGCCAGCGGAGAGAGAGCCACAGTGGAGCTGCAAATACTGTGGAGGCAGCCACAAACGGGGCAGGGAGCAGTGCCCAGCCTACGGTAAGACATGCCGGATGTGTGGCATAGCAAATCACTTTGCCAAGGTATGCCAGGCTGGCAGCAAGGCTGACAAAATAAAAAAAGTGAATGTGCTTGAAAATGATGAGCAAAGAGAAGATGACTCAGATACTGATGATAGACTGTTTCTAGTAACTGAATGTGTCAATACTGCAAAGGCCCAGCAGGGGCGCAAGTGGTTTGTGAATCTATGCCTGAATGAGAAAAGGCAACAGTGTCAGCTGGATACAGGCTCCACCTGCAATGTCATGGGCCGCAACATTAAAGAGAAGCTGTCACACAGAGCGGCGCTAGGCCCGAGCGCAGCCAAGTTAAAGTTATACTCTGGGGAAATCATGCCATCACTGGGGAAATTCCACACTGAATGTGTCATCCGGGGAGAAAAGCACAACCTCACATTTGAAATAGTCGACGCAGAGCAAAAGCCTCTTCTCGGGGGGGGGCACATGCGAACGTCTGGGCCTCGTATCCTTCACCGTTCCAGATGAACTCCACACTGTTGATGCAAGCCAATCTGTGCCCCTCACCAAAGATTAGCTGCTGAGAGACTATCATGACGTCTTCAATGACCCAATCGAGTCAGTCCCGGGCGAGATACACTTCGAGCTGGATCCTGATGTGACGCCGGTGCAGTGCACGCCGAGGAATGTTCCAGTGGCTCTGAAGGCGAGAGTCAAGGAGGAACTTGACAGACATGTCAAGGTCGGCAACATTGCGCCGGTGACTGAGCCGACAGCATGGATAAGTAACATGGTGACTGTCGCAAAGCCAGAGAAAATAAGAATCTGTATCGATCCAAAGCCTCTCAACCGAGCGCTGCTGAGGTCTCACTACCATATGCCTACGCTGGAAGATGTGTTGTACAAGTTGCCCAAGGCTCGCCTCTTCACGTTGGCAGACGCTCGTGTTGCCTTTTTACAGTGCAAGCTTGACGACGCGAGCAGCCGTCTGACAACCTTCTGGACACCGTGGGGTCGGATGAGATGGCTCAAGCTCCCTTTCGGAGTCTCAGTAGCGCATGAGATCTACCAGGGCAAGCAACACGAGCTGCTATCGGGCCTGGCCGGCATCGAACCGATCGCGGATGACATCCTGGTGGTCGGGTGTGGCGATACGGATGCCGAGGCCGAACTGGACCATGACAGAAACTTGAGTGCTCTCATGGAACGATGCAGAGCAGTGGGACTCAGGCTGAGTGAACGCAAGCTACTGTTCAAGCTCAAAGCCGTACACTTCCACGGCCACATTCTGTCCTCGGAGGGACTGAAAATCGACCCAGAGAAGACACGGGCCGTGCTGGAAATGCCGACACCCACCGACGTGAAAGCAGTGCAGCGCTTTATTGGGTTCGTGACGTACCTTGCAAAGTTTCTGCCAAAGCTCTCGGAGGTCTGTGAGCCGCTCCGCAGGCTCTTGGATAAGGACGTCATGTGGCACTGGTTGCCCAAACACGAAGATGCAGTGTGCGGAGTGAAGTGTATGGTCACCTGCACGCCCGTCCTCAAGTACTATGATATCACAAAGCCTGTCACGGTCCAGAGCGACGCCAGCATGACCGGGCTGGGGGGCTGTTTGTTACAAGGGGGACAGCCGGTGGCTTTTGCATCGAGGGCACTAACGCCGACAGAGCAAAAATACGCTCAGATTGAGAAGGAGTGTTTGAGCATAGTCTTTGCCTGCCAGAGATTCCACCAGTACCTGTATGGCAGGGAGGTTATCACTGCAGAAACAGACCACAAGCCGCTTATCACAATATTCAAGAAGCCCCTCCTGAGCGCACCGAAACGTCTCCAAGGCATGTTGCTGCAGCTGCAAAGCTACAATCTGGATGTTGTGTACAAGCCGGGCCCCGAGATGTATGTCAGCGACACTCTGAGCAGGGCCACGCCCCCGTGCCGTGGGTCTGACACCCCGTACCTGCAGCATGCTGTGTGCGCCGTGAACAGCACCCAGGCCGGTTATTCACAGCTGGACCAGGCGCAGCACCTGGACGTTACGGCTTTCAGATTCCACCAGATTGTGCAGCACACAGAGACGGATGATGTGCTTCAGGAGCTGGCATCTGTGATCCTCAGTGGCTGGCCAGACTTTAAAGAGGACACTCCGCTGGCAGTGCGGGAATACTGGCCCTTCAGAGACGAGCTGAATGTTCAAGACGGAGCGTTGTACAGGGGACAGTGCGTCGTCATACCAAAAGCCATGAGATCTGAGCTGCTCAAACGCATACACGCTAGCAACATTGGTGGGGAGGCGTGTTACAGACGGGCCAGGGATACGCTCTTCTGGCCGAACATGAGAGCGGAGATAAAGGACTTTGTGGCGAACTGCTCCGCATGCAATGAGTACGCACGGGTCCAGCAGAAGGAACCGATGATGTCGCATGGCATACCGGTGCGCCCGTGGCAGGCAGTGAGTATGGATGTCTACTCATATGCAGGCAAGGACTTTCTCGTCATTGTGGACCAGTATTCGGATTTCTGGGAAATCGACCAGCTGCCAGATCTGTCTGCTGACACGCTCATCACGCGCTGCAAAGCTCAGTTTGCACGTTATGGGCAGCCAGAGAGGGTGGTCTCGGACAACGGCCCACAGTTTGCATGCGAACGGTTCAGGAAGTTTGCAGCGAGCTGGGGGTTTGCCCATGTCACATCCTCACCCCGACATCCTCGATCCAACGGCAAGGCTGAGTCGGCCGTTAAGATTGTCAAGTCACTCTGCAAGCGGGCGAAATTGGATGGCACGGATGCGTGGATGGCCATCCTTCACTGGCGCAACACACCCACAGAGGGGTTGGACAGCAGCCCGGCCCAGCGCTTAATGGCACGCAGGCTCAAAACTTCACTGCCCGTCGCGGACAGCCTGCTTCTACCACGTGTGGTGGACGGAGTGGCAGAGAAGCTGCCGGGGAAACGGCGGGTCGCCAAGTCATTCTATGACACGTCTGCCAGAGACCTTCCAGAGCTGGATGTTGGAGATCACATTAGGATGAGGCCTCTGCCAGGTGATCGCACAGGGCGGTGGCGACGAGGCCAGTGCCTCCAGAGAGTCGCTCCCCGCTCGTTCGTGGTGGATGTGGACGGCACACTGTACAGACGCAACCGAGTGGATCTGCGCAACAGACAGACATTCTACGGCCTGAGCGGAGCAGTCCTGACCAGACCCAGGTCGCTGGGGAGACTGCCTCAGCCGAGACACGGATTGTCTCAAGTCGGGGGGAGACAGGCGGCGAGGTACATCCTCGTACACCAAGGGCACCGGCGACGCCGGGGGGTCCTGCCACGGCAGGCCAGGGTGTCTACTCACGGAGTGGTCGCCTGTCACGGCCGCCACAACGACTGGACTTATGACTTTGAAAAAAAAAGAAAAAAAAAAGGAAGGGGTGAGTAAAGGGACAGCTCTTCTCGGACTGTTTTGACTTTGCCTCAGACGGCTGTACTGGACTGTTGTTCTTTGTTCAGAAAAAATAAAATAAAATAAAAAGGGAAATAATGCAATGTTGTAATGCTATTGTTAATGTTTGGGATTGTTATTGTCAATGGAATTGCAGACGGAGATGCAAGCATGTCATTTGCAAACAGCTAAAGGAAAGGAGATGTTACATATAGGCATATGTGTGGTGGCCTGGGAAAACCCGTCGGATGTCGCTGGCGTTCGTTTGTGGCAAAGAGCAAAAATAGATGGAAATGTCCTATTTCGGCGATTTTGATATTATGTGGTATTCTAGTACTTTGAACTCCATACTACAATACTACATTATGGTGAATAAACATTTTAAGAAAACAAAAGAGAAAGTACTTATTTTTATGTTTTTGTGGTGGGTAGTTTGCTAGCGAAACAACGAACGTGTCTCATTCTTAGTTAAGCAACGCATGCACACATGAGCGAAAGGAGAGACGATACTTCCACCTGTGTTATTGACAGTTTACTGATACTCACAATAAGCATAAAGTAATACAATCTTAACTAGAAGACACACAAATGGATCTGTCCCTCGCATACCGACGAGGCGAGCAGACTAACACCTTATCACAAGCAGACAAACGAGACCGGCCGATCTGCATAGGCTCCTCCCCCCACCCGGAGGAGAAAGGAGTCGGGGGCAGCATGGGGGCAGCATTTTTCACCTTTCACTTTTTTTGACATGATACATTAAATGCTCATAACTTTTTAAAATAAAGGGCTATCTCAGTCATTCAACCAGTTATGAATAGCTGAGAACTTCTAATTTATGGAAATATTAAAAAATGAAAATGTCAAAATGCCACCATGTGAAGGGTTTTCCCAGGCCACCACACATATGTTAGTAGCCTGTGTTACCCGCTTGTTAAGTCTGACGTCAAAAGTGACGTTTAGCCATTTCCGAGTCCAAATCAGAAATTCTCCGCACCGGAGTACCTGTGAACTACAGCGGTAGAATGACAGTTTAATCGTTTTTTAGACTCGGATCTATTCATACAACAAGGGACACAGCACTTTACCGTTTTCTCCATATTGTCAGGGTATTTGAGCCTCGGAAAAGCGCTATATAAATATAATTAATTATTATTAATATTTCGGCATCTCGAAGACAGCGCCTCAGCCAAAGTTGGCCCCGGAAATACGTCACGACTTAACAAGCGGACAGGGACACCTAGGGGTGACCTGATAATGTTGCATGTAAGACCTGGATGTTGTATGTGGGCGTGCGCGGGAGGAACCGCAGTTTAATAAAAGTCATACTGAAACAGTTTTGGGTCGCTCCACCGCCAAAAAATCTCACTCCAAACTTTTGGTGAAACTTGGCAGCCCTGCAGATTCACCCAAAATGGCCGCCAGCCTAACAACACAAACAGACTCACATAAGATGGCCGCCAGCCGTACAACACACCCAGACTCAACTAAGATGGCCGCCAGCCTTACAACATAACCAGACTCACCTAAGATGGCCGCCAGCCTTACAACATAACCAGACTCACCTAAGATGGCCGCCAGCCTTACAACACAGCCAGACTCACCTAAGATGGCCGCCAACCTTACAACACAACCAGACACGTAGCTGGAAGTGCAATGCATGTTGGGAAGACCGGGTTGTTGTCTTTGTATTGAAGTACCGAGTGGAAATAAAGAAGCACTAACTGAAGCTCCGTGCTCCGACTACTTTATGGTTGTATGGCAGTCATAAACCTGTCTCCGTATATAACAAATTGGCGACGAGGTGGTTTGAACTCCCGTGAACGGTATGTGTGTGGAGTTGAGTCAATTAGGACGTGGCTGTGTTCTTGTTAGCAGTGTGAAGCTAATGCAGCTAGTTGGCACCGCGCGTCGCGCCCAGCGTCGGTTGTGATTGACACGGATGTCAGCTGAAGAGGAATTATCAGCTGAAGAGGAATTATCAGCTGAAGAGGAATTGTCGGAAGGTAATACTGATAACCAGGAGCCTACAAGGAAGATGGCTGGAGTTATTGGAAATATTGGCCCTTTTGATGAACATGTGGAACAATGGAGCGCATACTCTGAGCGTTTTGATTATTTCCTATCAGCTAATGACATTCCTGATGAAAAAAGGGTAGCCACGTTTCTGTCAGTAATGGGTCCAAAGGCCTTTAATCTGTTGCGTGACCTACTGCAGCCTAACAAGCCAGGGACCAGACATAACTATTTTTTCTACAATACTGAATGCTGCTGTTTAAATAGTTTTAACTTTAAACCAGTTACTGAGTACTGGTCACTGAGTACTGCAGAGTACTATTTTTGTTGCTTTAATAAAGGCTGGCAGTCTTTAATTTAACTGTTGTTGGTGTGGACTATATACTGGGGAGGTATTTGTTATTATTCAGGGGTCAAAAAATGTATACAAATATCGGATCGGTATCGCCAATACCCGAAGCCCAGGTATCGGTATCGGTAGTGAAAAAGTGGGATCGGGACATCCCTACTTACAACACAACCAGACTCACCTAAGATGGCCGCCAGCCTTACAACACAACCAGACTCACCTAAGATGGCCGCCAGCCTAACAACACAACCAGACTCACCTAAGATGGCCGCCAGCCTTACAAACACTCTCCAAGTATATCCAGCTGCGGACATCACGCCTATCACCCGGACGCTTGATGGACCATATTTGGTTGGAGTGGTTGGAGCGCGTCATCATACCGCACCTGCATATTTGCATAGACTACGTCATCGCCTTACGACGGTATGTTTTTTTCTAATCATTTATGCAAGAAATGTTTATACTAAGGATAGTTGATTGTTGAAGTACTGGATGAAAAGGTAATGTTGTGGCTTATATGCCTTGTTGTGATTTTAATAGATAGCTGGAACTCAGCCATATGTTTTACGTACCATTTTCTAGCATTGACTAATTTTAGATGCACTTGAATTCTACAGGGAAAGGAGGTTTTCATTGCTGACCTTCATGTAACCGCAACGTGGGTCCAGCCCCACAACTGTGATCCCATGAGCCATTTCCCAGTAAGTCAAATGATTGAGCCGGTATTTGAATAAAATAAACAGCTATGTAGACAACATTGTATCCAGCATTACAATTGGCATGCCCTTCATGGGACATCAGCACATTAGCTGTGTTGGTCCTAAATACCTTCTTCTTTTTTTTTACTTGATTTCATCAAGGTAAATTAAATGGTTTCCTAACACTAAGCCAAAAAAAACACTACATGTATGAGAAAGGACTTCATCAAATTATCATGTAATTCATAATCATGCACACCCCAGTTAAGTGTTGGATAAAAATGATAAATGCAGTACATGGTTTTGAACAGGAACATGCTGATCAGAAGGATGCCCTTATCCTTCCACTGTGGGTTCCAGGCCATTTTGTCCTGTGTGTAAGTGTACTATACCCATATATATATATATATATATATATATATATATATATATATATATATATATACAGAGCATAACTTTATGGTGAATGGTGAATGGTCTTTATTGTCATTGCTATAGTACAGGTACCAAACAACGACATTTGGGAGGGGTGACTCCCCTGGTGCTAGGAAAGAAAAGAAAAAAAAATACTAAAAAGACAAGAAGGGAAAGGAGCTGGTTTACATAAATAAAGGCTATGTACACTATCCACTATACTATACTGTACAGATAAAACACTGTGCTGTACTCTATGCTATGCTATACCTATTCAAACATTTCCTATTTCTCTGCAACCTTATGTACCCTAGGGTTGTCATATTGCACATAGTGTTATTGCACATTCATTTAAAGTGTCGCAGTTTGCAGGCTTGAAATGTACACATTTGTGCCTCAGCACTACACCTGATTTTTCAATCCAGCAGCTGCCATCAATCCGTCCAGACTGTCCAGGGCCCAGAACCTAGGTCTTTGCTGTGTTCAGGGCCTGGATGGCCCTGGGGTAGAAGCTGAGCTTCAGTCTGTTTGTCCTTGCGAACATGGTCCTGTACCGCCTGTTCGAGGGCAGCCGAGCAAAGTGTTCGTACCCAGGGTGGGATGGGTCTCTGGAGATCTTGGAGGCCTTCCTGAGGCAGCGTGTGTTGTACAGCTCTTCCAGAGAGCGGAGGGGGGCGCCGGTGATCTTCTGGGCCGTTCTCAGGACTCTCTGTAGCGCATTCCTCTCTGCGGCTGTGCAGCTGGAGAACCAGTTGCAGATGCAGTAGGTGAGGATGCTCTCCACTGCGCAGCGGTAGAAGGCCACCAGTATCTCCTGTCTGGTGTGATCCTTCCTGAGGACTCTCAGGAAGAAGAGCCGCTGTTGTGCCTTCTTGATGATGGCTGCTGTGTTGTTCTTCCAGGACAGGTCATCCTGTATGTGCACCCCCAAGAATCGGAGGGTTGAGACTCTCTCCACGCTCCCTCCGTCGATGAGCAGGGGCTGGACCTCAGATTTTTTCCTCCTGAAGTCCACGATGATTTCCTGGGTCTTTGACTGGTTCAGCAGCAGGTTGTTAACCTTGCACAGCTTGCTCAGCTGCTCTACCTCATCCCTGTACGCCGCCTCGTCCCCCCCCCCGAGATGCAGCCCAACACGCTGGTGTCGTCTGCAAACTTTACGATGGAGTTGCTGGGGTGGACGGGGGTGAAGTCGTAGGTGTAGAGGTTGTAGAGGATGGGGCTTAGCACGCAGCCCTGGGGGGACCCAGTGCTGAGTCTGAGGGCTGTGGAGGTGTGGGAGCCCACCCGCACCCTCTGGGGGCGGTCGGACAGGAAGTCCTTGATCCATGCACATATAGAGTGTGATAGTCCCAGGTCTAGTAGTTTGGTCACTAGCCTGTCTGGAAGGATGGTGTTGAAGGCAGAGCTGAAGTCCACAAAGAGCAGTCTCGCGTAGCTGTTTCCCCTCTCCAGGTGGGATAGAGTGGAGTAGAGAGTCGTGGCGATGGCGTCCTCTGTGGACCTGTGGGCTCTGTAGGCGAACTGGTATGGATCCAGGTTGGGCGGGAGGCGTGTGACTATGTGTTTATTAGTTGTATCCCTTCCTTGTTGTAAAACGTGTTGTTGTTGAACATGTCTGTGACTGAGATAGACTAGATACTACTACGGAGGAGGATGTTATCATAGTTTGTGATGCTAACGGCGCCATCTTTGCTATCTCCTCCGGTCATCAACCCAGGAGAAGAACATCTTTATCCTGGGCTTAAACACGACGACTAGTGTGATGTACTATTGTGTTACAAGAAATGCGGTTTAGTATAGTACAGGATAGCCTTTAGCTATGCTAGTTGTTGCAGTGCTAGTTGATTGATTGACTGTGTTCTAATGCTATGCTATGTGCTATGTGCTAGTGAATGGTGTTCTGTTGATTGTGTGTACTATTTTTCACTGAATAAATCAAGAAGGTAGGTGTGACTATGTATGTCAAGAACGGTACCTGTATAACAATGTTGATATGACATTTTTGGGAAACAGTTTTAAAGGCGAAGCTCTTTTCAATTCGGTCTAGTTTTCCCTCCAAAACACTTTGAGTCTATGTATTTTCTATTAGTCTGTAGAGAGTAGCCATGAGCTCCCAGCATGTACTTAGTCTGTGGAGAGTAGCCATGAGCTCCCAGCATGTACTTAGTCTGTGGAGAGTAGCCATGAGCTCCCAGCATGTACTTAGTCTGCGGAGAGTAGCCATGAGCTCCCAGCATGTACTTAGTCTGTGGAGAGTAGCCATGAGCTCCCAGCATGTACTTAGTCTGTGGAGAGTAGCCATGAGCTCCCAGCATGTACTTAGTCTGTGGAGAGTACAATGAGCTCCCAGCATGTACTTAGTCTGTGGAGAGTAGCCATGAGCTCCCAGCATGTACTTAGTCTGTGGAGAGTAGCAATGAGCTCCCAGCATGTACTTAGTCTGTGGAGAGTAGTAAGCTCCCAGCATGTACTTAGTCTGTGGAGAGTAGCCATGAGATCCCAGCATGTACTTAGTCTGTGGAGAGTAGCCATGAGCTCCCAGCATGTACTTAGTCTGTGGAGAGTAGCTATGAGCTCCCAGCATGTACTTAGTCTGTGGAGAGTAGCCATGAGCTCCCAGCATGTACTTAGTCTGTGGAGAGTAGCCATGAGCTCCCAGCATGTACTTAGTCTGTGGAGAGTAGCCATGAGCTCCCAGCATGTACTTAGTCTGTGGAGAGTAGCTATGAGCTCCCAGCATGTACTTAGTCTGTGGAGAGTACTATGAGCTCCCAGCATGTACTTAGTCTGTGGAGAGTACAATGAGCTCCCAGCATGTACTTAGTCTGTGGAGAGTAGCAATGAGCTCCCAGAATGTACTTAGTCTGTGGAGAGTAGCCATGAGCTCCCAGCATGTACTTAGTCTGTGGAGACGTGATAGAATAAACTCCATAGATGTAACATCTCGTGTAGTACCACTTTGTGACACCTGGGGTCGGAATAACCAGTGACATCTGAGCTCCTGGGCCTCAGGTATATGTGCCTCCCTCCCTCCAGGTTTTATAGTCTAGCTTGCCAGATCGACGCAGCTGGCCGCTCTCGTTTAAGAGACTACCGGTTGCATGATTGGATGTTAATTCAGGACATGTTTATGTGTTTGTCTCAGTGTTTAAGTCGAACAATGTGGAGATGGACTGGGCGATGAAACACACTGGTCCCAACTGCCCAGAGACGGAGGGGGACTGCCTGGTGCGGCTGCGCGGCCTGCCCTTCGGCTGCAGCAAGGAGGAGATCGTCCAGTTCTTCTCAGGTGAGGGTGAGAGCTCACCCTCCTCTCTCCTTCAATCCAGTCATGTGCACCCACGGTCACTCTCTTTTGACATTAGTCTAGCAGGTCTGGCTATTTTATATTGGGCACTTACAGCTTTTCCTTCCTGTGATTTTTTTCCCCCATACACTCAGGTTGCCATGGTTGGAGATATCGGAGGTACTTCACTGGATGATGCTACCAGAAGAATGATGCCGTACCTCCTCTCAAATTATCTGGCAGTCCAGTTCAACCTTCATGGATGTCACAGCAAGAGGAAGTTCAGAGAAATGCGCCTTTATGATGTCATATATGGTAAGTTTGAGTGTTGAATTGCTCAGTCTAACTTTTACATTTTTAATTTGGCAACACATTTGATGTATACCAATAGAAGGTATGCCACAGCAAAGACAGTATATACAGCAATGGAAACGGGGCACAACAAATCTTCAAAACATCTAAACTGATGTCACTCAAGAAAGTTCCATAATGCTATAATTTCTAACAGTTGGCCTCTTGTCATTTCTATTAGGGGGACTAAAGAAAAATGCCCTCACTCAAGAAACCAACCACAAGGATGCAGAAAAGGTTCTCTCCAAGTGGTTCACTGGAGCTCGCGATAGAGGTGTAAAAAGAGTTAGACCTCGGACACAGCTTCTACAACTGGATGATGCACCAACCCAGTAGGCAAAGTCTCTGTCTCTCTTTCTCTACAATGCTGCCCTGTGGTTGGTTCTGTCACTGGGGATTAAAACCGAAAGGCTGAAGAGACACGCACAGAGGGCCCAAGATTTTTTTTTTATTGCACTGCTTGGACACACCACACCACACCACCCCATCCTCACGGGGCGGAAGAGCAGCCACAGCTGGTGGCTCATCGCACTGCCAGCAGGTACGAAGCGGTTCAATAACTCCTTTGTCCCATCAGCCATTAAACTGTACAACTGCTCGGTGGGCAGCAGGTTGCAGTTGCAGGCTTGGGGCAGGGTGGCGGGTGGTGACTCCACCGCTACCCCCACCATTACCACCAACCATCCACCTCCGCCCCCCCCCCCCCACCCCCCCCCCCCTACCCTGCCACACCCCCACCGAACTGGAACTGTACCGAACTGAACTGAGTCACTGAGTGAACGGCCGTGACCTGAACATACGAACACTTCAGGAACACTACTGTAACTGCAACTCAACTGTACTGTACTGAACAGAACTGAACTGAACCTAACGAACCGAACTGATTTTTATTCTTATATTTTGTTCTGTTATTAGTCTCTGTGGAGCATTGTGGGAATATTTTTTTATTTTAAGTGTACAATTTGTATGTATATACTGTATGTACACCTGTACATTTGATGTGTGCCTTTTCCTGCACCTTTACACTGCTGCATTGTTATTTTCATTGTATTTTTATTATCTTGTTGTAATATTGTTTTTAATAAATTTGTCAAAATATATATTGTCTATTTTCATCCTGGTAAAACTTAAGACGTGTAAAATGTTATACCCAATTTTTATTTTAGGTGTGTTTACAAGAATTAACACGGTTCATGTCAAATACTGCTTAATCTATTTTATTTATATTTAAATCTTATTAGGACCCACATTGGAAATCAAAGGAACCATTGCACAACCAAACCCAGTTAGGACCCACCTCGGTCCCATATAGACTTGCCTGGTTGGGGCCCACCTAGGGCCCAGGTAGAACCCACCTAAAGCCCGCATGGGCATCCCAGTTAGGACCCACCTCGGTCCCATATAGACATGCCTAGTTGGGGCCCACCTAGGGCCCAGGTAGAACCCACCTAAAGCCCACATGGGCATCCCAGTTGGGACCCAAGTGGATCCCGCTAACATTGCCGACATGAGGCCCATATGGGTTAGCCCACCTTGAAACCATATGGGACCCACGTGGGCGTGCTGGCTGGGCTACTTTCAATGGGTTCTGAAGGTCTGAGAAACTTGCCCTTTCTACCCTAGGTAACTAACCCTGGTTCTAACCTTGGGTTCAAATCTGGAGTGTGTGGGACCAAATCTGTAGATGTGGTGATCTAATGAAGCTAAGGGCGCTTGTGACTTTAAGAGCCAGGAGGGAGTTAGCGATGTTAGCTTAGCAAGCTCCGTCGTGTTTTTAATTAATTAAAATAGCTTCCCGGGGTCATTTGTACAGTAGATGTCCTTCATTTGTACCTCAGCAAGTGCGTCACATGACATAACACCGTTTTCTTGTCTTATTTGTTTGCTGTTATGTTCTGCAGTAATATAGTTCATAATAGGAGTCTTTGTCTTAAAAAAAAACACATTTACAACTTGATTCGATTCCACACACACACACACACACACACACACACACACACACACACACACACACACACACTCACACACACACACACACACACACACACACACACACACACACACACAGGCAAAGTCAGAACATCATCTCAGAACTATTTATATATATAAATCATCTTATCATCATCTTATCATGTGTTTTGAGTGATAAGTGACTGTTTTGTGCTGAAGCCTATTTTCTAAGAAGTAGAAAAGGAGATATCCAGAGCAAGTTTGCTGGCAGTCAGATGTCTGCTCATAGGCAGCAAGTAAGAAAGAAACGCCAGGTTTTGGAGTGTGTTGTGGATGTGGTGAAGGTATAGGCAAGAGGGGCTTGAGCTACAGGCATGTGGAGAACGAGGTAGCATACAAGTGGGACGACAGTACCCTGGATCATGGCAACTTTTTGGAGATCATCCTTATAATAGGAAAGTGCAATGTTAGCCTCAAAGAGCATCTTGAGGAGTGCATTAAAAAGAGCAAAGAATTGCATGCATCCAGTGGAACAAAAGGTAGAGGGTCCCTCGTCACCTTACTGTCCAAGACCACTGTAAACTCAGTGATAGACAGTATTGGTCATCTCATTCAGGAGACCATCGCAAGTGACATACAAAAAGCTGGAATGTTCACTGTTCAGCTCGACACCACACAGGACATAACCAGCCAGGATCAGTGTGCCGTCGTTATTCGGTACGTGACAGAGGAAGTCCATGAGAGGCTGGTTGCTGTGGTGAAGTGCCATGCATCCACAGGGCAATACTTTGTGGAATTGCTCTCTGGGGTCCTGGATGGTCTGAAACTGGACAAGGCCATGTGCATCGGCAACTCAACAGATGGAGCATCAAATATGCAGGGTCAGTACAGAGGTTTTTCAGCACTTATGGCATCCCAGTCTCCTACTCATGTCCATGTATGGTGCTATGCCCATGTACTGAATCTTGTCCTGGCAGACACGACTGGAAGTGTTTTGGAAAGTGGATCTCTGTTCAGTCTACTAAACGACGTGGCAGTCTTCATCAAGGACTCATATCAGAGGGTCATACTGTGGGACAATGAAGCCCAAGACAAAAGGCACAGACGACTATCTCCAATAGGAGAAACACGGTGGTTGTCCAAGCATGAAGCAGTTGGAAAAGTGTTTGGACACTTTAATAAACCGACAAGCAGCCTCTACCTCGAAACAGTGCTCACACTGACAGCCATAGAACAGCAGGCAAAGGAGAAGCCAACCATCCGTGCCAAAGCAAGAGGATTCAAAGAGGGCCTCCTCAAATACGAAACCGTCTTAACAGCACAGATCTTCCTCAGAATATTTGAGCTGACCACGCCACTCTCCAAGTACCTCCAGACCAGTGGGATGGAAATCCTCTCTGCCCATCGGATGGTGATAGCCACACAAGACAGCCTCAAAAACAACACACGGGATTTCACTACTGTGAAGGCGGCTGCAGACACCTTTGTAAAGTGGGACAACGAGAACTTGGAAGAGAGAGAGGGAGGAGCAGACATCGAAGTGGAGACTTCACTCCCCAAGAAAAGAATAAGGAAGAGGAAGAACATGCCGGGAGAGAAGGCTCTAGATGAGGTACCTGACAATGCTCTCAGAGCATACGAGGTGAATGTCCACAACCTAATTCTGGACACAGCCAGCGAGGTAATCCAGAGAAGGTTTTTAACAAACGGCACTCTCATTAATGATTTGGCATGCCTGGACCCCAGGAACTTCAACAATTTCAAGACGACAGACCTTCTTCACAATGCTTTCCAGGACCTCAGCAAATGTCTAATCAGATTTGACAGCAGGGCTACAGTGGAAAACCTTCAGATGGAAATGAAGAACTTCGCTCTGCAGTGGGACAGGCTTAAGGCATCCCACATGGAGGAATACACTGCCAGAACAGTGGAAGAAGATGGGTCTGCAGGAGAGGATAAGGAGCCAGATATTGTCAGCAAAAGCTGCGCCTCCTGCAGAAACTGCCCACTCTGCTGCTTTCAGGTACTTCGACAGTTCAACATGCTCTCAGATGCCTACCATGTCCTTGGGCTTGCCTACAAGTACCTGCTGACGCTCTCCGTAACCCAGGTGGCCTGCGAGAGAAAGTTTTCAACACTCAAGTTCATCAAGAACAGACTGAGGAGCACCCTGTCTGCAGACAAGCTGGAGACGTTCTTGTTGATGGCGACCGAAAAAGATGTCCTCATGGGGTTGGACTCTGACACCATCATTGACAGGGTAGCTGAGAAGAGTGACCTCATGAGAAAGATGCTCCTCTAGCTTAAAAAGGTGAGACATATATTTAAAAATATCTAAATTCTCATCACTAGGCTAGTCCAGTCTCAGGGATGTGTGTGCCACACACCGCCACCTACTGTGCGGGAGTGTGCCACAGACTTGCCAAACAAATGCTAATCTCTCTCCTTTTCTCTCTCTCTTTCTCTCTATGTCTCATAGGATGCCTTTGTTGTGTATTGTTGAGTTCTCTGTTGGCTGCCAAAAATGAGGAATAGTTCTTGAGCAGAGTTAAGACTATTTATTCAAAAAGGCAGTTCACACAGCATGGTTTTCTCAAGGTCTGGCAGGTCATCTGGGCGGGGGTCGCAGGAATCAAGAGACTGGGCAGTGGCTGCCCATAGGATTTTATACCCTTTTCTTATGTAAATACCTTCACCCTTGGGCCAACCAAAAAACAGTATGGTCAAGCTTGTTCCTAACCTTCTTTAACCAATGATCTCCTTTTTCCCCGTTCTTTGCCCTAATATGGAGATGGTCAATGTGTGTGTGTGTGTGTGTCTCTGGTCCACTGGGTGTTTTGAGAAAAAAGGGTGTGTGTGTGTGTGTGTGTGTGTGTGTGTGTGTGGTTGTCATAAAACCCCCATTTGTTAGAGGACATGCCCTTACAGGCCCTGGTATGTGTGTCTGTCCCCAGTAAAATATACTACACCTTCCCTTGTCATGTTTTAAAGACTGCAGCCTTTCCGTTTGTGTTGGTTGATCTGGAGTTCACAGGCAGCGTTTTGACTTGGTGAGTATACACTATATAGACATGCTGCAAATCTGTTTTTTGATTCCCAGAAGATTCTGATCTGAATCTGTCATGTAATCATTCCTCTCTCCTTCTCTCTCTCTTGCTCTCTCTCTCTCTCTCTCTCTCTCTCTCTCTCTCTCTCTCTCTCTCTCTCTCTCTCTCTCTCTCTCTCTCTCTCTCTCTCTCTCTCTTTCTCTCTATGTCTCATAGGATGCCTTCCCTTGTCATGTTTTAAAGACTGCAGCCTTTCCGTTTGTGTTGGTTGATCTGGAGTTCACAGGCAGCGTTTTGACTTGGTGAGTATACACTATATAGACATGCTGCAAATCTGTTTTTTGATTCCCAGAAGATTCTGATCTGAATCAGTTATGTAATCACTTATCATGTCTTCTCACTCCTTGTCTCTTTATCTCTGCCCCTCCCTCTACTCTGTTCCTCTCACTATCTTTCGGATATGGCCATTAATTGTCCAGGTGGAGATTGAAACGGCTGAGCCTTTCGGAACTGGGTGAGTATCCAATCTTTTCAGCTATAGCCATCTTTTACATGTGTTGCTGTACCATGTCTCACATTTCTCTTGTGTGTGTGTGTGTGTGTGTGTGTGTCTTTCTCTCTCTTCCCTATTTTTTACAGTGGTGTTATATTGAGTGATATTTGATATTGTTTGTATTTAAAATGTTAATAAATAATTGTAATTATTCCTATGACTGCAGAGCTTTTTGTTATACAACTACTTAACAGTATTAAAATGTTAATAAATAATTGTAATTATTCCTATGACTGCAGAGCTTTTTGTTATACAACTACTTAACAGTATTAAAATGTTAATACATAATTGTAATTATTCCTATGACTGCCGAGCTTTTTGTTATACAACTACTTACAACCACAGGGCCGTCCAGGCCCTAAACACACAGTCTGGACGGATTGTATGGCAGCTGCTGGACTGAAGAAAAAAAAATCAGGTGTAGTGCTGAGGCACAAACATGTACATTTCAAGCCTGCAAACTGTGACACTTTAAATAACGTGAAACAATACTATTGTGCAATATGACAACCCTAGTCGTCTATCTGTACAGTATAGTACAGTGGATTGTGTACATAGCCTTTATTTATGTAAACCAGCTCCTTCCCTTCTTGTGATTTTTCTTTAAAAGTTTTTTTTTTTTTTCCTTTTCCTAACACCAGGGGAGCCACCCCTCCTAAATTTCGTTGTTTGGTACCTGTACTGTAGCAATGACAATAAAGTCCATTCATTCATTCATTCATTCATTCATAACAGTATTGAGTATGGGTATTGTTTGCTCAGCACAGCAGCCATGTCTCATCACCGTGGAGTACGTCAACAGTGAGTGAGTACACTGGTTCACACTTGCATTGGTATACTTGCTGTCCATGTCACTTACTCCGCTCTATAGGAGGTTTTACAAATGGTATATTCAACAGACTGCCAGCATGTTGATCGGCGGTGTCGGACCGATTGTGGCCGGTCTGAGCCACATGGCAGGGCCTAATTTTTGTCCCAGTCCAGCCCTGGATCCACCTACATATGCAAACAGACATTCTCAGTTATGAAGTTGACCAAATCCAGGTACAGATCCTCTCTCACTGATGAACATCTGTCAGCTGTGCTTCGCCTCTCCACCTCAGACATTCAACCTGACTTTGATGGACTTGTTAAAGCTCAACAGAGACTGGGTTTCTCACACTGAATGAAAAAAAAGAACTGAAGAACACTAAAATGTGGGAATATAACAAGTGAAATGGGACACTTGATCCTTTTCTTTTTTTCTGCACAGTAAAAAAAACATTAAATGTTTAATATAGGCATGTAAAGTCAAAAAGGCTACACAACTGGGACACTTTTCTTTACACAGTTACACAGTTCAGTGACATGTCTTGTTTATTTTGGCTACAAAGATGATGTGATGTCTTTAGAAAGCTAAGAAAGTCCTTGTTTCAATAGTATATGAAACTCAAAATGCCCTTTGTTATTAATGTGACTGAAAATGAGTCAAATGTTTCACATTTTGTTTATCATTTTGGAAATTCTATTTGAATAAATGATATTTTTGAAAGCTAACCTCACCTTTTAATTGCCAAATAATAACATACACTCTTACCAGCGGTCAAAACAATGCCATTTACTGCTTTTTATATAGAAATAAAATGTATATTATGCATAACTGAGTTCGGATTTTTGGCCCGGCCCTCCAAAATATTTTCAGTTGCTCATTTGGCCCCCTGGGAAAAATAATTGCCCACCCCTGGGCTAGGGGATAGTGAGTTGGACTGGTGATCAAAAGGTCATGACTTCAAATCCCACCTGGGAACACCACCACCACTAGTGTGCTCTTGAGTAAGGCACTTAGCCCTAAGTTACTCCATGAATATGGGCTCCAGAATTGTCAAGTTGTGTCACAAATTCTAGCAACATGAACTCTGTTGTAGGGATCCCCCAAGTGGTCATCCTCACCAGACTGGATCTGGCTTGCCCATTGGTCAGTGCAGATCTGAAGGAAGTCTACAAAAGCAAGTACGGTATATCAAGGAGAAGGTGAGGCATGTTCTTGACAAGCCACAAAATGTGCCCTTCTAGCTAGATGTTAAACTGCATTTCATTGTCTGGTACTTTGGTACTCTGCAATGATAATACATTTGAATCTAATCTAATCTCAAAGTGGTCTGAGGTCCAGCTGAATCCATATCCCATGCCATCGATTTCTACCTGTATGGCACACACTGTTTTCAATCAGTGAATTCAAACTTCTGTGACATTTTACATTTATGACACGGTCTGGTCATTTGGTCTGCAAGTCGGCATCCGATTTAATGTTCTGACTTTTCTTTCGAAAAATGTAAACACATTTCAGCGTTGTTGAAAACCAATGACACACTCGCTAGTCAACTAACACAGCTTGTTTTGTGAACCTGCTAACAATGTAAAGTAGCGTTATAATCAGGGGTGCACATAACTTTTTGGGGCCAGTGCTCAGAGGAGCACCTAGGGATGCTGCTTGGTGCTCCCCGAGCTCGCGAGTCACGACCCGTCCCACAGGATGGATGAAAAAGGGATACATGGATAACTTATATTAGCAAAACGACATTTATTCATAAATAAAGATGAACGAACAAATGATTGTGTGCAAAACAAAATAAACAAATGCAAAATCAAATGACTGCTCTTTAAGCATGAAAGTCTGTCAGACTCCTTTAAACACAATGAAATCAACTGACATCTCTTTAAGCACTAACTGAATGTCTGTTCTTTAAACACAATGAAATCAACTGACATCTCTTTAAGCACTGCTCTGTTCTGTAAACACTGAAATCAACTTTTCAACAAAAAGTTACAGCCTAAGCATTTACTTATGCTTAATCATCATCACTGCTCTCTTGACTGCTGTAAGTTATCACTGTCCTCAATTTCAACCATGGTAGAGGATGTTGTAGGGCAGGCCATCACTTTAAATAGCTCGTTATTTTGATTGTGCAACAAAGTCTTTTTTTTTTCTTCTAATAGAATTCCCAACCATATTCCCTGGGTCAGGGGTCTAGGTGCGATAATGAAGCTGTAAAACAAACGTCTGAACGTTTGAAAGCTTCAGAGAAAAGAAACGTGAAGTCCCTTGGTGTTGTTTTTCCTTTTAGCGACGAGTCGTTCGGGACTGAATTTTCACGTGTCGGCGTGATAACCGTGATAACCGTGCGATACGCGATACGTGGAATGAAAGTACGAGTTACGATACTTTCCGAATGTTTTCGTGAGGGGAGTCGCCGTGGTCGTCGTGATGGATACTCGTCGGGCCTTCGGCTGAGGGGACGGCAAATAGTTACTTACTTGGTGGGGCTTGCTTCTTGGACCCAGCTGTTGGTGCGCAAAAGCGCCTTCATGCGGCTGATCTGCCGCGCAGCACGCATGCGCACTGGCGCGCCAGTTATGTGCACCCCTGGTTATAATTAACTAGGTAGTAGTGGGGATTACTCACCCAATCCATTGTGTTGCAGTATTTTGGCTTGACTAGCGAGTTTGATTTTCAACAACGTTGAAATGTATTTCCGTGTTTCAAAACAAACGTCTGAACATTTTGATTTGGTTGCCGACTTGCGGCCCAAATGACCAGAACGTGTCACATTTGTCTGTCTTGACCAGAAGAGTTTAAACCAAAATGCAACAATTGGTTACCAAATAGGGTTCCTTGCTGTTTGTTAACAGGAATGTGTAGGAAATGGTGGTTCCACAGGTTTTCTAAAAACTTCTCATTTAATATCCTCACGTCACAAACTGAAGATGGAGCAGTGCAGCGTGAGACTGGGCGTCCCCATGAACTGCATCCTGCCTGTCAAAAACTACCACAAGGAGACTGACATGAATAACGACATCGACGTTCTGCTTTTGAGAGCACTGAAGAAAATCCTGAATTATGCAGATGACTTCTCAAAAGACATTCCTCTATCTGGTGCTATGGCTGTGCTGATCCCTCTGGGCGACTATCTCTCTGTGTTTTTCAGATCCTGTGAATGGATTATCAGGGGGTTTTACAGGTTTCTGAGAGAACCAGCACAAAAAGCAGACCAACACGCCCATGGTCAGTAGGCTCAAACTCAACCTGCCAGTCATCCTGTTGAGCATGATTTGATCTAACACTGCCCATTGCATTCTTCTTTCTTTCTTTTTATTGCCAAGTATATTTTGCACATACAGGAAATTGGCTTGGTGAGGTTGGTGCCTAGGACATAAAAAACAACAATATATAAGCAAAAATTATTTAAGATGTTATTGTTATATTGTTATTGTGATAATGCAGAGCTTTAAGATATGCAATCATTAGAAGTTAAAAAAAGCATGATTTCAAAGGGTTTGTGTCTTTAATGTTGTTTAGAAACAGACTATTTACTTTTTCAAGTAGCTCAACACAAAACAGTGTTTTCAAAATAAATACGATCAATTAAAAAAAGTGTTTCCCTATTACAACATTTTTGTTCGAACATAACTGCAAGGCAAACTGTAGATATGTCCCTGTTTTGAGTGTACTTATACATATAACCTTTTCTTTTTTTTAAAATGTTATTTTATTGTCAATGGTCATTGGTTACAACAATCGTCATTACATTCAACATATCACAATCAACTCAGTTCTTATGAGCAAAGTATTTTTTTTCTTTTTTATATTAAGTAAAGTAAAACAAAAACAAACAAATAAGAAAGAAAATAAAAATAAATAGCGAGTGAACTTGGGGAGCTTTCATCTTACATATGACAGATTAGAATAGACAATGATTCAAGAAAATAAACAAAATTACATCACCCTCTCATGTTCTTTTAACAGTTCAACAGAAATCGGACCACATATAACCTGTTCAATTGCGTAGAAGACCAAAGTGCATTATGTAAAAAGAAGACAAAATTCCTCTCCTGGGAGCAGCAGTTGTTCCTAGTGAGAGGGCATCACACAGGTGAAAGTAGAAGTAAAGGATGATACTGGCTGTGTTTCAGCTTCTGTGAGCAGAGTTAACACATGAGAAAAGAAAACAAAGACTTACAACAAATTGGTAGTCAGTGCAAAGTCTTCGTACAGCTAAAAATACATACAAATGTAAGAACATTTACAATTTTTCATATTATTAATTTTAAATGCCAAGTTTACAATTCCAATAAAATAATAACGAACTTCTCAGTATACCTAGATATTTCCTTAGGTTCCCAACCTTGAATGAAGATATAGTATCATAAGTATTTAGCATCTCTGAGCATAGATACAGTCCATAATAACTTAATATTATATTTGTGTGTGTGTGTGTGTGTGTGTGTGTGTGTGTGTGTGTGTGTGTGTGTTGGTGGTGCACTTGGTGCATAGGACATAATAAACAAATATATATATTTATTTTTAAATCTGAGTTTTTTAATTTTTATTTATTATGTGTCCTCTTTCAAAGGGCTTTAGTACAGTATATCACAGTACAGTATATCACAGTACAGTATGGCCCATTCCGATTCCTTTCCCTACCCCTACGGCTCATTTTGGAGTGCCACTCACTTTGGAGCCAAGGCCTCGGAACAGAGCCACAAGCCGTAGTGGTTGAAATATTTCCCTATGAAATGGGACAACCCTTCAAGACCCTGATACGTCATCGTTAGTGTCATAGAAAAGCATTGACGCTCGCGATTCATTCACAACTTAAGTGTTACGCTATCAATCGATCAAACAAGTCAATTAAAAAAGAACATTGCTTCAGTATCAGATCATGACAGAATAACGGTGCTCTGTAGGCTATCAACCTGGGGGCTATTCCACGTACGTTGGATTGGTATATCGGCGATTAAAAGAAAAGCCACGTTCAGGCAACTCGTGATTGGGATTCAAGCCTCAAGTGATTCCTCGAACGAGGATCAGCCTTGTGTCATCAGTGTTCACAGAACACCTTT
Organism: Nansenia antarctica; assembly: GCF_963989245.1. NCBI lineage: Eukaryota > Metazoa > Chordata > Actinopteri > Argentiniformes > Microstomatidae > Nansenia > Nansenia antarctica. Next base: position 82,912,404 of record NC_137675.1, read on the forward strand.
TTGGAAATACTCGATTTGGGCGCGTGCACGCAGACATAAAGAGCCCAGAAGAGTCGAACTGTCGAAATGAAGATACTACCCTGCGTAGCGGTCCTACTTACTGTGCAGCGGTCCTACTTGTTGCTCTTTATGAAGACGAGTGTGTGTGTGTGTGTGTGTGTGTGTGTGTGTGTGTGTGTGTGTGTGTGTGTGTGTGTGTGTCTTGAGGGGCTGGGTAGAAAGCAAACAAGCTACTACTACTACTACTACTACTACTACTACTACTACTACTACTACTACTACTACTACTACTACATGTGTTTATAAAATGTGTTACCTACATTTGTGTCAGAATTTAGAATCTGAATTATTTTTACTGGCCAAGTATATTCACACATACTGACCTGGTGCATAGGATGGGATCATAATATCGACGAAGGATAGCTGGTGCTTAAACACGAAAACTGTAAGTAGCCACTGCTCACCAGACCTAGAATACTTGACTGTTAAATGCCGACCCACATACCTGCCTAGGGAGTTTAACGCGGTGCTAATTACATGTGTGTATATTGCACCTAGCTCAGACAGCAAAGTAGCATTGGCGCGACTATACGACGTCATTAGTAGCCAACAAAGTACTGATCCACAGGCTATCCACATCATAGCGGGGGACTTTAATCATGTCGACCTGAAGGCAGTACTACCCAAGTTCTACCAGCATGTAAAATGTGCAACGAGAGGAGAAAAAACACTGGATAAGGTATACACCAACATCAAACGTGCTTACAAGGCTAGTCCGCTAGCTCATCTAGGCATGTCTGACCATGTGTCAATCCTCCTGATTCCTGCATACACCACAATGGGGAAAAGTGCTCCCACCACCACTAAGACTGTCAGAACCTGGCCAGAAGGGTCCGCTCCACTGCAGATCTGCCTAAATGACACCCTATGGCAGGAATATGAGCATGAGGACCTGGAACAGTACACGTCGTCGGTTCTGAACCACATAGTGAACTGCACCAACTCAGTCACCGTGGACAAACGGGTCCGGGTCTACCCCAACACGAAGCCATGGATGACTGGGAAGGTCCAAAAACTGTTAAATGAGAGGGACAACGCCTTCTTCGCAGGGAAGCGCACACCGCTGTACAGCTCCACCAGGGCCAACCTAAAGCGCGGCATCAAAGCGGCCAAGGCAGAGCACAGAGAGAAGATTGAGGAATGCCTCCTGAGCAACGACTCCAGGCGGATGTGGCAGGGGGTTCAGCAGATGACAAACTTCAGAGCCAACAGGCTCACAGCCGCAGAGGACGACCCCCTGCTGGCGGGAAAGCTGAACACCTTCTACGCCCGGTTCGACGAGGTGCGAACGGAGGTAACCACAACACAGACACCACTCTCTCCAGCTCTCAGCAGCCTCACCCTCACAGAGCACGAGGTGAGACGCGTACTGAAGGCGGTGGACCCCAGGAAAGCCTCGGGGCCGGATGGCGTCCTGGGACGGGTGCTGAGAGACTGCGCCGACCAGCTGGCCGGGGTTTTCACCAACATCTTTAACCAGTCCCTGTCCCAGGCCACCGTCCCACCCTGCCTGAAAACCTCAACTATCATCCCAGTCCCGAAGAAAAGCACGGTGAGCTGCCTAAACGACTACCGCCCGGTGGCACTCACACCAATCATCATGAAGTGCTTCGAGAAACTAGTCCGGGCCCACATACTCACACGCCTCCCGCCCAACCTGGATCCATACCAGTTCGCCTACAGAGCCCACAGGTCCACAGAGGACGCCATAGCGACGACTCTCCACGCCACTCTATCCCACCTGGAGAGGGGAAACAGCTACGCGAGACTGCTCTTCGTGGACTTCAGCTCCGCCTTTAACACCATCCTTCCAGACAGGCTAGTGACCAAACTACTAGACCTGGGTCTATCACACTCTATATGTGCGTGGATCAAGGACTTCCTGACCGACCGCCCCCAGAGGGTGCGGGTGGGCCCCCACACCTCCACAGCCCTCAGCCTCAGCACTGGGTCACCCCAGGGCTGCGTGCTAAGCCCCATCCTCTACAACCTCTACACCCACGACTTCACCCCCATCCACCCCAGCAACTACATCGTAAAGTTTGCAGACGACACCACCGTGGTGGGATGTATCTCGGGGGGGGACGAGGCGGCGTACAGGGATGAGGTAGAGCAATTGATCAAGCTGTGCAAGGTAAACAACCTGCTGCTAAACAAGTCAAAGACCCAGGAATTCATCGTAGACTACAGGAGGAAAAAGTCCGAGATCCTGCCCCTGCTCATCGACGGAGAGAGCGTGGAGATGGTCTCAAACCTCCGTTTCCTGGGACACATCATGCGGGATGACCTGGCCTGGAAGGACAACACTAAAGGCACCATCAAGAGGGCACAACAGCGGCTATACACCCTGAGATGCCTCAAGAAACAACACAGCAAGCAGGAGATGCTGGTGGCCTTCTACCACGGCGCAGTGGAGAGCATCCTCACCTTCGGCATCTCCAACTGGTACCACAGCTGCACGGCAGCGGAGAGAAACGATCTACAGAGAGTCGTGAGAACAGCACAGGGGATCACCGGCGCCACCCTCCCCTCTCTGGAGGAGCTGTACAAAACACGCTGTCTCAGGAGGGCCTCCAAGATCTCCAAGGACCCGACCCACCCTGGGCACGAACACTTTGTCAAGCTGCCCTCGAACAGGAGGTACAGGACCCCGGCCGCTAGGACAAACAGACTGAAGGACAGCTTCTACCACAGGGCCGTCAAGGCCCTGAACACAGAAAAGGCCTAAGTTCTGGGCCCAGGACAAGTCCGGACGGATTGTATGGCAGCTAGTGCTGAGGCACAAACATGTACATTTTCAAGCCTGCAAACTGTGACACTTTAAAAAAATGTGAAAAAATACTTTCTTGTGAAATATGACAACCCTATTTGACTATCTGTGCAGTATAGTACAGTGGATTGTGTACATAGCCTCTATTGATGTAAACCAGCTCCTTATCTTCTTGTGATTTTTATGCATCTATGCTTTTTCCAAAATGTGTTTCTTTTTCCTTTCTTAAACACCAGGGGAGCCTCCCCTCCTAAATTTCGTTGTTTGGTACCTGTACTGTAACAATGACAAATAAAGTCTATCTCTATCTCTAGGACATAATACAGTTTTTTACGGTCGCTAAGTCACAGTGTTCAATACTGAAGCCACAGTTTCACAACTCTTCATACAGTCTGCATTCGTAACACTCATGTTGGCCAATGACTTCATTCATATCTCAAAAGAAGCTCGTTCAACCACACACTGTCAACAATGTTCACTCAGAAGCATACACTGTCATTCATAACATTCTGACTTACAAAATACTAACAACAGGGAGCATTACATAGTTTGAATGATTTTCACAAGAATGAATATTTCATTATAAAAATGGTTTGATTTATAGTAATCATAGACAGAATAGTTGACTGTAAAACTGTAAAGTATTAGGCAACAAGAATGAATCAGAAATGCCACAATTTGCTTCTATCCTTTATTCTATCTTTTGCTTCTATCCTTTATATTCTATGTTTTATCCTTTTTTTCAGTAACTTTGCAGAAAGTAAGTTACGGTACATTTACCACAAAGTACACTACATTTACTTGTGTAAAATGAAAAGTGAAAAATAAAGTGGAAGATGCAAAGTTCAAATAAAAAAGAAAAACAGAAATTCCAGGGCTACAATACAATAGCAATCACACCAAACATGTCTCACTCCTGAGGATTTTGGTCCACCCTCTGGTCTGCATCTGGTCACATCTAATGTCTTCCCAGGCAATGCATCTAGTCTATTTCATTTCATTGTATATATTCTGCTACTGTAATATTTTCTAGACATTTCAATATGATTACTGCAAATAGTGAAAATACCACCGCTCATCCGTTATCAGACTTTGCTGAGGTTCTGGAACTGAAGAGTATCAATAGAGCGCAAAATAACAGCATCTGCACACTCAAACACTGTGCAAAAAAACTGTTTATTGCGAGCTTTCTGTCATAATATATGATAGGAATATGATTACTGCAAAATTGCACCAAATAATTCAGTTTTGAATGTGTTCTTCAGAGTTTTGAACATGTTAGCAATGAAAAAATGTGTTGCAAATACATAGTATTGGGGGAGTTTGGGGGAGTTTGAATGAGAGAAGTGTTATGGCATTTGGAGAACGTAGTCATTGAATGCATTCTGTATGAAAGCAATGCACAAATCACAGAGAAAGAGTCACAGTTTTGTTCACATGGGTTTCTGCTCTGCTGACTGTATGAAGAGTTGTGAAACTGTGGTTTCAGTATTGAACATGGTGACTTAGCGACCATAAAAAACTGTAAACAAATATATATAAAATGTTTTGCCCAGAAGAGTCGAACTGTCGAAATGAAGATACTACACTCCGCAGCGGTTCTACTTATTGATCTTTATGAAGATGAAAAATAAGATGTAAAATAGTGCAATACTGCCGCAATTAACAAGGCGAGGGAAATGGTTTGGCAAGAAATTCCTGACCGATTAAATGCGTAGGTCATACTTGCCCCTACTTATTGTTTTATGTTCATATTTTAATAAATGAATATTCACTACTGTGGTGATATCAGCAGCAGGCTAATACACGGTCAGATAATTACGATGGCATAGTGGTATTAACCGCTGCCATAGTATCAAATCCCCTAACCCTATTATTATTATTATTATTATTATTATGATCTATCACCCAGTTTGAAGCAGTATACAAAGCATTAATATCTTCATGTCAGACCAACGTATGTTAATGGTTTGCCAGTTCTGGTCACACCGAACTGTATCACTCACCATCACTGGGTGTGGTGAAAACCAGTTCCTGATTAGGATGTTTCCTAACAGTCTCATACCAACCATACCAATAGTCTCATACCAACAGTCTCATAACCAATAAGATATCAGATCATGTGAGGTATAATAAAACATTGTGAAGTTACTGGAAGTCACATTCTTACCTCTGTGTGTCCATCAGGTCGGCGACAGAACTGGAGGTTTATTTTACGAGTAGCCTGATAGATGATATTCACACTATTTCAGTGCAACAGTGTTATCCTGAGTATTTAGAAAGTGTACTGAGTATCTTTTTAAAAGTGAGCATTTGCCCAATCCAGTACTTACATTATTGTGTACTTGTAGACATGAAAAAAATATTTTCCAAATCTCCACTACCTCCATCTCCAGGTAAGATTCATGTTTAGATTTAGATTGTGTGTGCAGATGTTTGTAATGTGTCAGCATCTTTATCAAAATATATATTCCATGTGTTTCACAGCTTTTCAAAAGGAATGGAGGACCACACCTCTAATTACATTGCATTGTGCAACAGTGGATTGGTTTGAAGATTTTAAAGTCAAACTGAAACAGGCTTGCTTCCCCCTGACAGTGACAGAGAAGAAATGCTGCAGATGTTTTGACAATATACACCATCAAACCCTCAAGTGAAGCATGTGAGAGTGCTTCTCCATGGACCTGTTGGAGCAGGGAAGTCCAGCTTCATCAACTCAGTCAACAGTATTTTTCAGGGCCAAATGACGAGTGTCGCCTTGGTTGACGCAGCTCAGGCAGGTGGCAGCTTTACCAAACAAGTAAGTGAAAAACAGTAAATAACCATTGTCTGAATAATTATTTTACCAGAATTGTTTATGAGTTTACTTCACTGTAAAACCAGAGAGAACAACACATTGACAGTAGAATTTATATAATAATAACTCATGAAATTGTTATGTTTTCAAAAATCTTTTAATAATAATGTTCATTGTATTTGACAGTATAAAACCCACACCATTGAAAATGGAGACCCAAGAACCTTCTTCCCCTTTGTCTTCAATGATGTCATGGGCTTTGAAATGAGAGACGCAGGAATGCACCAGACAGACATCATCAGTGCCTTGAAAGGACATGTGAAAGAGGGTTACAAGGTAAGGCACATGTAAACAAATTAAAACACGACAACAATAACCAAACAGTCAATGACATTGATTTGAAATCATTGTGTCTCATCCTTGGCTAGTTTAATTACGTGCACCATTGTCAGAAGCGGACCTGTGCTACGTCAATTGCCCGAGTTTTGAAGACAAAGTTCACTGCCTGGTTAGTATAATACCAGCTGACCAATTACCTATAATCAGCCATGATGTCATCAAGAAGATGAGGGAGGTCAGACTATCTGCCAGTGAATTGGGTAAGAAATTCTTACATTACAATACATTAATTTTGTTGGTGCACAATGTTGTGTATGTTTTGTGTTATCGTTCATCCATCCTCTATGCTTGCTTACATCTCTGGTATGGAGAGGACCCAGCCTGTCTCCAGTGTGCAGCCCCAGCAACCCTCAAACACATCTTGGTGGGTTGCAAGACCAGTCTAACTCAAGGAAGATACACCTGGCGCCACAACCAAGTGCTAAAGTGCTTGGCTGCCGAACTTGAGCACAAGAGGGTAACCACCAACGCCATGCCTCTAAATGCCCAGACTACCTTTCCACGGAAAACAACCTTCATCCGGGAAGGGGAGAAACAGCGGACCAAGCCATCACCTCCAGACTCAGGCCCACTGAACGCAGCCCGGGATTGGGAAATGCGGGTAGACCTCAGCCAGAGGCTCACCTTCCCACCCGAAATTGCAGTGACCAACCTGCGCCCAGACCTAGTCCTCTGGTCCAAGTCCTGCCGGCGTGTCTTCATCGTAGAACTGACGGTCCCATGGGAGGAGGCCATCGATGAGGCATTCGAACGGAAGAGGCTGCGGTATGCCAACTTAGCAGTCGAAGCAGAGGGGCGGGGCTGGAACGTGAAGGTGTGGCCAGTGGAGGTGGCCTGCAGAGGCTTTGTAGCCAGCTCCACCACAAGGCTCCTGAGGGCAGTAGGAATCAGAGGACAGGCCCAACGGAAGGCAATCAGAGAACTGTCCACTGCAGCAGAACGGAGCAGTCACTGGCTGTGGCTGAAACGTAGGGACCCAACATGGGCTCCCAAATGACCACGTGGTGCCACCGTGTGACACACACCCAGGCCTGATCAGCCTGTGGTGGGCCAACCTCGGCAGAGGGTGTCTTGTGATAACTGGCCGAAACACCCAATGAGGTCGGGGACCACAACTGAAGATGTGTCGTACTGGTGGCACCACGTGATCATTGCCAAATTCCACTCCACCCAAGAGGACATCTCCAACTCCACTCAATTGTTGTGCTGAATATTTAGGGATTTTAACAACCAGTCCTATTAAGAATCCTGATGTCTGGTGTCAAAACCAGTGACCGCTGCGAAAGGGCAGCTGACAACCTGGGAAAGACCTGGTGACGGCCTGAAGAGACAGCTGACAGGAGGGAACAGACCTCAACGGGGCTGGCATGGGTTAGCTACCCGTGTTGGCAGGAGCCTTTCACTACACAGTGACTTGGTTCCACCCAACTATGGCTACGAAAAATTCAAAAGGAAAAACACCCCTAGAGTCTGCGAGAGCGGGGGCGGAAGACTGATGACTCATCGGCGGATCACACGGTAACAGACCCTGGAACGGAAATGACAACGAATCAAATGATCAGCACGGTAGTTGACGGAGTAACAACACTGGCAGGACACAAGCTACAAAGCTGCATCTGTGGCTGGAAAAAGATAACATCAGAGAAGGGTCTCAAGATCCACCAGGGCAGGAAAAAGTGCCTAAGAGAGCTTAGCGAGGTGCCTCGCATTGACCACTACTTCCTCAGAGGTAGGGCAAATCAGTCGAGTGAAGCCCAGTGGCAGGATATTCACCACAGTCCACAGGGTATCAGAACCCCAGACGAAGCTCAACCAAGCACAGATCCATCAACGGACATGAGTCCAGAGCCTATCCAGCCACAGACAGCAGTGGAGAGGAAGATGAATGGACGAAAGCCTCAAATCTTGTGGCCTAAAGCCTGCCAGAAAAAGGAGTGGGAAAACACCGACACAGACCTTGTCCATCTTTTAGAAGGTCTGAAAGGGGGCGTGGAAAGAAAACTGGACAAGATTGGAGAGATCATCTACAGCTATGGAGCAGAGAGATTTGGGGTGAAAAGTAAGAACCATGGGACACAGAAGGAACCATCAGCCCATCTCAAGTCCAGGAGACAACAAGAGATTGAAAGACTTGTGAAAGAAAGAAGGTGCCTGAGAAAACAGTGGAAGAAGGCCACAGAAGTGGAAAGGAAAGGACTTGAGGCACTACAGGCCGACATCAAGCAGCGTCTTGCAACACTGCGAAGAGCAGAATGCTTGAGAAAGCAACACAAGAAGAAAGAGCGAACGAGGACTGCCTTCTACAGAGATCCCTACAAGTTCGTCAAAGACCTCTTTGTCAAGGAGAAAACGGGGACCCTCAAAGTACCCATAAGGGAACTAGAGGAGCACCTGAGGAAGACCTACTCTGACAACCAGAGGCATGTGCCAGCCAGCATTCCGGATGACATGCCACCAATCCAACCACCTGAGCACCAGATGGAAACAAGGCCCCCTACATGGAGCGAAGTTGAGAGCACAGTAAAACGGGCAAGAACAGCCTCAGCCCCTGGGCCCAACGGCGTTCCATACAGGCTATATAAGAACAGTCCAGGCGTCTTGAAGTACCTCTGGAAGCTAATGAAAGTGGCATGGGAAAAGGGAATCATACCAAAGGCATGGCGAAGGGCAGGAGGGATCCTGATTCCCAAAGAGAAGAATTCCTCAACCATCGACCAGTTCCGCCAGATCAGTCTACTGAATGTGGAAGGAAAGATTTTCTTCAGTGTTGTGGCCCAGAGGCTCTCAGTATTCTTGCAGAAGAACAACTTTGTCGACACCTCAGTGCAGAAGGCAGGGATAAGTGGATTCTCAGGATGCCTGGAACACACAAATGTCATCTGGCACCAGATACAAACGGCCAAGAAGGAGAAGAAAGACCTGCATGTGGTTTTCTTAGATCTTGCCAATGCCTTCGGGTCAGTGCCTCATGAGATTTTGTGGACAGCGTTCAACTTCTTCCAAGTCCCAGAGGGCATCACAAGGCTGGTCAAAGCCTACTTCCAGGACCTCCAGTTCTGTGTTACAGCACAAGCCAGTACAACTGCTTGGCAGCACCTCGAGATAGGCATAATGGCGGGCTGCACCATCTCTCCACTGGCTTTTACCATGGCAATGGAGCTCATTATTCGAGCATCCCGATGGGTTGTTGGAGGGGAACGGTTGAAGAGCGGGCTGCGTCTTCCTCCAATCAGGGCGTACATGGATGATATGACGACAATAACAACAACAAACGCATGCACCAAACGCCTGCTGGATAAACTCCAGGGAAACATCAAATGGGCACGAATGGAGATTAAACCCAGTAAGTCCCGCAGTATCTCCATTGTCAAAGGCAAGCTCGCCAATGAGAGGTTCCACGTCAACAACGAGCCAATACCAACAGTTCTGGAGAAGCCTATCAAAAGCCTTGGCCGCTGGTATAGCGCAGAACTCAAAGACTCGAAGCAGGTGGAACAACTCAAGCAGGATACAATCAGTGGCCTCAAGCAGATCAACAACACTGCTCTCCCTGGGAAGCTGAAGCTGTGGTGCTTTCAGTTTGGACTGCTGCCCCGTCTCATGTGGCCAATTTCCATCTACGAGGTCACACTATCCCATGCCAACCGGCTGGAGAGACTGGTGAATGCACAAGTGAGGAAGTGGCTTGGACTGCCGAGAGGCCTTAGCAGCATAGGCCTGTATGGCAACGGAGCCCTCTCCCTACCAATCTCAAGCCTGGTGGAGGAGTACAAATGTGCCAAATCAAGGCTGGAAATGACTCTCACAGAATCCCGGGATCCATTCGTCAGAGGTGCTGCTCCAATCCTAGCAACGGGGAGGAAATGGAAGCCATCTGCAGCAGTTGCGGTGGCAAAGACCGCCCTCAGACACCGGGATATAGTGGGGCATGTCCAACATGGCAGAGGGGGCCTTGGCTTAGAAACAACAACACCCACATGGCAAAAGGCTACTCCAACCGAACGGCGGAAGATGGTGGTTGAGGAGGTGCGCCACCAGGAGGAAGCAGCCAGGTGCGCCAAGGCAGTCTCCCAAGCCCAGCAAGGCCGCTGGATGAAGTGGGAGAGCGTGGAGAGGAGGAAAATCACGTGGAACGAGCTGTGGAGCATGGAGTCTAATAGGCTAAGTTTCATCATCAGAGCCACATATGATGTCCTGCCCTCTCCTACCAACCTACATCTCTGGTATGGAGAGGACCCAGCCTGTCTCCAGTGTGCAGCCCCAGCAACCCTCAAACACATCTTGGTGGGTTGCAAGACCAGTCTAACTCAAGGAAGATACACCTGGCGCCACAACCAAGTGCTAAAGTGCTTGGCTGCCGAACTTGAGCACAAGAGGGTAACCACCAACGCCATGCCTCTAAATGCCCAGACTACCTTTCCACGGAAAACAACCTTCATCCGGGAAGGGGAGAAACAGCGGACCAAGCCATCACCTCCAGACTCAGGCCCACTGAACGCAGCCCGGGATTGGGAAATGCGGGTAGACCTCAGCCAGAGGCTCACCTTCCCACCCGAAATTGCAGTGACCAACCTGCGCCCAGACCTAGTCCTCTGGTCCAAGTCCTGCCGGCGTGTCTTCATCGTAGAACTGACGGTCCCATGGGAGGAGGCCATCGATGAGGCATTCGAACGGAAGAGGCTGCGGTATGCCAACTTAGCAGTCGAAGCAGAGGGGCGGGGCTGGAACGTGAAGGTGTGGCCAGTGGAGGTGGGCTGCAGAGGCTTTGTAGCCAGCTCCACCACAAGGCTCCTGAGGGCAGTAGGAATCAGAGGACAGGCCCAACGGAAGGCAATCAGAGAACTGTCCACTGCAGCAGAACGGAGCAGTCACTGGCTGTGGCTGAAACATAGGGACCCAACATGGGCTCCCAAATGACCACGTGGTGCCACCGTGTGACACACACCCAGGCCTGACCAACCTCGGCAGAGGGTGTCTTGTGATAACTGGCCGAAACACCCAATGAGGTCGGGGACCACAACTGAAGATGTGTCGTACTGGTGGCACCACGTGATCATTGCCAAATTCCACTCCACCCAAGAGGACATCTCCAACTCCACTCAATTGTTGTGCTGAATATTTAGGGATTTTAACAACCAGTCCTATTAAGAATCCTTAGAATACACCTAGAAAACATAGTCAAAACAGGTTTTCTCTATGTTTCTAATCCTAAATCTCCACCAACCTCCCCTGATGTCGATTGACGATAATAACTTATTATCAAGACAATGCATGACTACACATACTGAGGCCTTTGACTATGTGCTACAAGGAACTGATGCAGATCACTTGTTGATTGAATCTGTTTCTATTTATGTTGACAGGGATTCCTCAAATTCTCCTCTTAACCAAGGTGGATGAGAGCTGTCCATTGGTAAAGAAAGATCTGAAGAATGTCTACAAAAGCAAATACAGTGCCTTGCAAAAGTATTCACCCCCCTTGGCTTTTTACCTATTTTATTACATTACAACCTGTAGTTTAAACATTTTTTAAATAAGAATTTTATTTGATGAATCTGCACAAAATAGTGTTAGTTTTTAAATGAAATGAGAAATATATATATAAAAAAAAAAAATAAATAAATAAAGAACTGAAAATTGGCATGTGCATATGTATTCACCCCCTTTGTTATGAAGCCCCTAAAAACTTCTGGTGCAACCAATTACCTTCAGAAGTCACATAATTAGTGAAATGAAGTCCACTTGTATGCAATCTAAGTGTCACATGATCTAAGTGTCACATGATCTGTCAGTATATACACACCTTTTCTGAAAGGCCCCAGAGGCTGCAACACCTAAGCAAGAGGCACCACCAACCAAACACTGCCATGAAGACCAAGGAACTCTCCAAACAAGTCCGAGACAAAGTTGTTGAAGGGTTTGGGACTGGGAGAAGCTGGTCCAGTCTGATCAGAAACTCCCACAGCAGTTTCTCCAGGGCCTGGTCAAACTGAGGTCCATATTCTACAGGAAACTCATCCTAGAGGAAGAGGAGGAGGAGGAGGAAGACGAGAGAGAGTGTGGGTGTGTGTGTGTGTGTTATGGACTAGGTTTTTCCGATAAGATCTGTTCATTGATGGTGTTTGAGAGGAGGAGGAGGAGGAGGTCTGACCTTGTAGAAAAGTGCTCTCTCAGTAGGGTCTCTCAGGAGGATTTGTACCAAGTCACAGAAGTTGATGACTGACCTCTCAATTTTCACCTCAGACTGTGTCCTGGCTCAGTACTGCCCCCGCTGTCTTGGAGGAATGTGCACGGGCTGCCTCTCAACCCCAGCTCTTGAAGACTCTCCTTCTGCACCAGACTTGTCTAGGGCACTTGGAACCAGCAGGTGGGTCCACATAGCAAGCTGCTTTTCTCAGGGGATGTTTTCTATCTCAGGCCTACAGCAAGTGTCAGATCAGGACTTGGGCCCAATCCCATTTTGTTATCTTTACTCCTACCCCTCATTTTCAAGTGCCCCTTGTTTTCGACTTGCCTCTCTCTGAACAGAGTTAGCTTATGAAATGTTACCCCCTATGAGATGGGGCAACCCTTACTGATACGTCATCAGTAGTGTCAGAGGAAAGCATGGACGCTCGCGATTTGTTCACAACATATAAGTTTCATGCTATCAATCGATCAAATAAGTCATCAAATAAAAAAGAACAATACTTCTACATGACAGAATAGCAGTGCTCTGTAGGCAAGCAGCTCGTGTACCTACCCTGCCAGTCTGCACTGATATTAGAGGAGCAGTAATAGCGATTTTTAAAAAAAATACTTTTGTTATAAAGAAAAGCATGACCCAGTTCAAAAAGCGGTATAAAACCATGGTTTTCACCAGGTACGAGGAGGAAGAAGGGCTTTGACAGTTGTTGTTTTCACAGAATATTTGTTTATTTACATTATCTGTTTTCTATTGTTTATCAATATTGTAGCGAACGTGTCCTTGGTAGTGTAACTCGCCCCATGCGGGAATTGAACCCCGATCTCCCGCATAACCGACGGCCATGCTAACCATTAGACCAAGAGAGTTAACTCCCTTGGAGGAGCTGTTAACGGGGTCTCATACAGGATCGTTACAATATGTAATGTAAATACGTAAATAAATTTGATTTAATTAAACAAAAATATTATATTAATATTGAAGTCAACTGCTGATTATTAATTATTAATCTCTGATTATTGGAGAAGGGGTAGGATTAAATAAGCTTATGCTTCTTCCTACTCCTTTTCGGACATGTTAAGTAAATAGTGTTTTTTGTTTTGTTTTTTCTTGTTTTTGTTTTGTTTGTTTTTCTTGTTTTTGTTTTGTCTTTTGTTGTTATAACTATTTCTTTCTACACATGTTCGAAATAAAGCTTTCATTCATTCATTCATTCAAAGGTCTATAATATTGAAATGACATTAAACTAAGATAATAAGATGGTTATCATAATTTTTCTAATCTTTATTAACAAGTAATTACATTTGTGAGTGTGTCTTCCGCATTGCCTAGAGCGAAATCTGATTTCTGTAGATGATTCGCAATGCATCCTGGGAGGTAAGGCCGTGGCTGGTCATGAAAAATATTTTGGAACCATTTCGGTCTATCGGAACCTTGGTGTGATGAATCTGAAACCTATTTTCTTTCTCATATTTGCTGTTTCAATTCTCTCTCCCTATTTTTCTGTTCCTTTCAGCTGCCCTTCCCCCATGTACGGGCGACTCCATCGGACGAATCCTCTCTTCCGTGTCTCTCCCGGGGTTAATGTTCTTTGTTAACGTGCGCTGGAGTTCCGAGGTGACAGTGCTCCACAAACACTGTTCCACGGCTATAGAATCGCTATTCATCCTCTGCCGTCCTTTTTATTCACCCCGTGAGTTCAGCTCATTCATTCTCGCGTGTGTCTACATTCCACCTGATGCGGACGTCACCGCAGCATTAGACACACTGGCAGAGCAATTGATGAGTGTGGAACGTAATTACCCGGACAGTTTTGTTGTTGTTTTGGGGGATTTTAACCAGGCTAATCTTAGCCGGGCGCTCCCCAAATACAGGCAGCAAGTCACGTGTCCCACCAGGGGGGTGAACACTCTGGACCATTGCTACTGTACAGCTCGTCAAGCCTACCATTCTGTCCCCCGTGCTGCACTGGGCTACAGTGACCACATCCTCATACACCTGATCCCTCGCTACAGGCAGAGGTTAAAACTGTCTAAACCTGTTGTACGGCGATTCAGGGTGTGGTCCAGTGAGGCATGTGAGCGACTCTGCGCCTGGTTGGAGAGTGCAGGCTGTGACCAGGACTTGGTGGAGTGGGCGGGGCCAGAGGCTGGTAACAATCTGGACGTATACACAGACACTGTTACATCATTTATCAGCCTTGGCGAGGAGGTGTGTGTCCCCCTCCGCTCCAGGAAGTCCTTCAACAACGACAAGCCCTGGTTTTCATCCCAACTCAGGCGTCTGAGGTCAGAGAAGGAGGTGGCTAGGCGCAGTGGGGACGTGGACCGGGTCAAGCAGGCCAAGTACAGGTTCGCCAAAGCAGTGAAGGAGGCGAAGCATCGCTTTTCGGAGAAGCTGCAGAAACAGCTCTCTGAGGGGGATTCCGCCTCCGTCTGGAAAGGCCTAAAGACCATCACCAACTACAAACCCAGGTCCCCGCTGATGTCCGACAACCTCCCCCTCGCTAACGAGCTGAACGAGTTCTATTGTAGGTTTGAGAAAGAGAGGTTCCCGCCCACCCCCGCCCTCTCCCTCCACACCCCCCGGCTACAACCACCACCCCCGTCCCCCAGGGGGGCCAATGTCCCTCCTGCTACCCCCACCCTCCCCCCTCCCCCCCCCCTCCCTCCCCCCTCCTCACCCGCCCCGCCCACCCCCACCCCCCCTTCCCCACCCCCTCTCTCTGTCACAGTGCGAGAGGTATACAGACTGTTTAAGAGGCAGAATCCCCGGAAGGCAGCTGGTCCGGATTCCGTCTCTCCCTCTGTCTTGAAGCACTGCGCCGACCAGCTGGCCCCGGTGTTCACCAACATCTTCAACGCCTCGCTGGAGCTGTGTCACGTCCCAGCGTGCTTCAAGGCATCAACCATCATCCCCGTCCCCAAGAAGGCCAAGGTCACAGGCCTCAACGACTACAGACCCGTCGCTCTGACCTCCGTCGTCATGAAGGTCCTGGAGCGCCTTGTCCTGGCCTACCTGAAGCTCATCACGGATCCTGTGCTGGACCCCCTGCAGTTCGCGTACAGAGCCAATAGATCCACGGAGGACGCCGTGAACATGGCTCTGCACTACGTACTAGAACACCTAGACACTGCAGGCAACTACGCCAGGATCCTGTTCGTGGACTTCAGTTCGGCCTTCAACACGATCCTCCCACACATCCTGGAGCACCAGCTATCCCTGCTGCAGGTGCCGGTCTCCACCTGCAGGTGGATCACGGACTTCCTGACTGACAGGTCTCAGCGGGTGAAGCTGGGGAAGAGCATTTCCAGCTCCAGGACCACCAGCACGGGCTCCCCGCAGGGCTGCGTCCTGTCTCCAGCACTATTCTCCCTCTACACCAACAGCTGTGTCTCCCGCCACCCCTCGGTCAAGCTCCTGAAGTTTGCAGACGACACCACCCTGGTGGGCCTCATCTCCGGGGGGGACGAATCTGCCTACAGGGGTGAGATCGAGGGGCTGCAGAGATGGTGCAGCTTAAACAATCTGGAGCTAAATGCTCTAAAAACAGTGGAGATGGTGGTGGACTTCCGAAGGAAAGCAGCCCTGCCCCCTCCCATCACGCTGGGAGGTACCCCGGTGGCCTCCGTGGAGTCATGCCGCTTTCTAGGCATGACCATCTCCCGGGACCTAAAGTGGGAGCAGAACACCGAGGTCCTCACAAAGAAGGCCCAGAAGAGGATGTTCTTCCTCCGGCAGCTGAGGAAACTCAGGCTGCCGAGGTCCATGATGGTCCAGTTCTACACGGCCATCATAGAATCCATCCTCACCCACTCCATCATCACCTGGTTCCCTGCTGCAACGACCAAGGACAAGGCCAAGTTGCAGCGGGTGCGACGTTCAGCAGAGAGGGTGATCGGCTGTCCCTTGCCCTCCCTCAACTCCCTGCATGACACCAGGGCTCTGAGGAGGGCAAGGAAGATCATGGCTGACCCCTTCCACCCCGGCCACGGCCTCCTCACCCTGCTTCCCTCTGGAAGAAGGTTGCGGCTGCCTAAGGCACTTAAGGCCCGCCACAGGCTCAGCTTCTACCCCTCAGCCGCCAGGCTGTTAAATGACTCTGGCTTCCCCCCCCCCCCCGCCCCCAAGTCTGCCCAGGACTGAACTGGACTCTGTAAAAAAAAACTCTGCACTGCACTTTACTTTATACCGCACTATCCAATGCACTGTTGTCTGTCCTGTGTTGTTGTTGTGTTGTCCTGTTTTTTGATATGTGAAAAAAGTATAAACGCACTTGCTGTGGTGACGAAGCAAATTCCTATATGTGTAACGCATAGTGGCAATAAACGTTATCTCAATCAATCTCAATCTCAATCTCAATCTCCCGCCCTCTGGAAGAGTGCGGCAGAAGGATCTAGAAGGATCTGAACCCACCTCAGTTGAAGCCCTGAGCCCTGAGACCAAATCACACACAGGTGGAGAACAAGTCATTGCCCATCACACCTGCGACGGGACTGATATCGAGTAAAGACCTACTACCACTCACAGCCTCAGCTAGTGAGAGAACAGGATGTTGTCGGCCAGATGTTATTACTCCATCCACCTCAACAGAAGTAGAGCAAGAATCGATTTCGACGTCGACGGAGAGGTTGGAATGCACCAGGATCAAAGAGAGGTCAAGAGATGACGGAGTGAGAGAGGAAGAGGAGGATAGGAAGGAAGTACAGACTGAGAGAGAAATAATGCAGACGAGAAGTAGGACGACAGTATCAGGACCTCAACCAGACCTCAAGCTCCCTGAAGACCCAGGCTTGGTGTCCTCCTTGGTGTCCTCTTGTCTGCGCAGACAACCCAGAGTGCTGGTCTCCAGGCTGACTTCTAGAGACCTAATTTCTTATCTATTCTATTCGTCTCCCACGATGTCATATACTCGTTCCCGTGGCAACAGGAAACAATCAACGGGGTCGCCACGGGGACAGGGCAAGAGGCCAAAGTTGTCCGGGAGAGGTGAACCTGTAGTGGCCTGGCAGAGGACGTTGAGCAGCAGCCCTACGGCCGTGGAGATGGAGGCGGAGCTGCCTGGCTCGGCTGACAAAGAGTAAGAGAAAGTACTGATTATAACAACCTAAAATATGTTTTACCGGTTTACAGGTATTTTTCTGAATTAGACTCTGTCCAAAGAGTTTGAGTCCTAAAAACTTTTAGTAAAAGTTTCGAACTAAAATTCATTAGTTTTATTAAAAAACAAAGATGAACCGGAAATTCTGTTGTATGATAGTGGTCTAGTCAGGGTTCGAGTTATGTGGGAGCCAATGGGAGCTGAGCTCCCATAGAGATGGTCTGAGACTCTCTGAGCTCCCATGAAGGCAGTAAAATCAAAAATCTGTGGGGGTCGCTAATAATACATTACCACAACTATTATTTGATCAAAATGTCAATGTAATGAATATTATTTAATTTATATTATAAATATTGTAAAATAAACACGTTTTCCAAAAGAGCTACGCGCACCATTAATCTCCTGTGAATGACAGTAGGCCTTTGACTGCCTGCACTTCACCACCAAGACACCATGGGGCGCAGTAGAATATTGTGCAACAGCAAAAGGTTGATTAATCAGCTGTGCGGTAAACCGTTGGAACACACAGTGCACAGCTGATTAATCAATTAAACCAATAGAGTGAGACAGGATATGTTCATATACCAGTTGCCTTTCAGGAAGTAGTGAGATCGTGCACCTAGCCTATTATTGAGAAGCAAACATTCATTCATTAGCTATACAGGAGTATATACATACAGTAGCTACCATGCCGCCCAAAAAAAGGCCATTTTTTGACCCTCTCCCGTTCATCCAATCTTGGATAAAGAAAAGACATCGGACGTCAGCATCATGGGTTCCAGGACCGCGACCGCAGCCTACTGAAAACAGACCAAACAGGTCTATCTTGTCTCCGTAAAGGTAAGGTGGCTTTTACTTTTTACTAACCTAGTGTACATGTATTTTTCGCTCCTTCTGTAGCAAAAATAACACAATTATTGGCCGAGATACATGTGTGACTATCGCTTTTATAGCTGTTGTTTCATGTGGGGCTGTTGAAGTGGTGAAATGAGTAGCCTGCAGCTGTAGCGTCAGGATATGTTGGTATTTGAGGAGGAGGATGAGGATGAGGATGATGTTTCGGTACCAGTACCGTTTTTAAAGTATCGATTTGTCACCGGTATCGAATAAAACCCAAACTGTACCCAACCCTAACTATATGTTTACATGCCAACTAATTAGCTAATTCATTTCTGTCATTTAGAGCTGAGGGGAGCAACAGAGAGACGGACAACAGGACAGTAACAGAGAGACAACGGGAGAGGAGAGCAATAGAGACAGAACTGAATGCACTGAACCTTTTTTTTTATTCTTTGCATTATTAACACTGTTGTGTTATTGTGTTATTAAAGTGTTTAAGTGTTTTATGGTAAAGCATTATGAGTGGTGTGTGTGCAGGGTGCTCGTGAGTTGTATATTTTGGGGAGGGGGAGGCTTGTGTATGGGGGCGGGGGGTCCTCACACAAAGGAGTAGCCTAGGGCCACTGACCACCTTAATCCGCTACTGCCTATAGCTAATTAAAACTTGTAAGTCCCATCGCTGTGTGGGCATGATTCGTGCGTGCATGAGAACATTTCGCACTGTTATTTTGGAGACCCCCACAGAGATCAGCTTATAACTCGAACCCTGGGTCTAGTCTATTGCAAACTAAAACTGTTAAGTTAAAGGTGTCACTGATGTCAACGGTTACAGCTCGAAGTGGCGGTGAGGTCTGGAATAATATTGACACGGTCTTTAAAAAGTCTTAGAAAGGTATTGAAATTAACCTCAAGATTCCTGTATATACCCTGTAGACGTTCCAGGTTTCATCTGTTAAATATCCTGCTGCTTTACAGGAATTGTGCCGTGTCCTCAGTGGCAAGCTGCTCCCCCTCCCTCCAAAGAAGAAGTGCAGGTGATTTCCCTAAAAACTAACCCTAACCAGGGTTCGACAGTAACGCCGTTTTACTTGCACGGACCAAGTAAAACATTCGCCGGGTTGTTTGCGAGTGAGTGAAGATATTATAAAAGCGTACGGGTGATCGACAGGCGCGTACGCTTTGATAATATCTTCACTCCACGATCATCTAGTCTAGTCTCGCGCCTGCGCCGTCTGTTGTTCTTCCTGCACACAGGTAAACATATCCAGGATCTAGCAGCGTCGTCGGGCTCGCGCAAACAACCCCAGCGAATGTTTTACTTGGTCCGGGCAAGTAAAATGATAGTTATGGAGATAGACTCCAGTTCTATGAGTGGAGCGGAGCCCCATAGGGGAGCTCTGCTCCTATTGGTTTACCCGCTACCTAAAGTAGCCAATGACTGAATTTTTCAATGCCTGCGCCCGCCTGGGGTGCTATATAAAGGGGCGTACTTCGCTCCATCATTCTCCCAAACATACAAAACAGCCGGGTTTGAACGAGTCGAAGTGGGCCAGCAGCCCTATGGGGCTCCGCTCCACTCATAGAACTGGAGTCTATCTCCATAACTATCGTTCTATATCGTGGAGCTCCGCCCCATAGGGGAGCTCTGCTCCTATTGGTTTAGGCGGAGCGAGCGAGGCCAAATGTACCCCCACTGAGACTATTAATCCGAAAACAATCTCAGCGGCACCCGGAGCTGACCACTGATGTTGGTTCAAGACAACCTTAAAAAGTTGGCCCAACCCACACCGAGTCTGCTCCACTGATCTAGCCCTTACGTGAGCACGCAGGGTTGTAGATCTAACGGAACATGTCCTGGAGGAGGGTCCCCTCCCCAGGCACATCCGTAATCATCCTGACAGCACTTGAATAGCATCCCCAACCAGGGTAATCCAAGTGCCATCCCCACTACAGCAAACTGAGGACAGAATGAGAAAAGGATGAGGAAGAAATATCACTTACCTAACCCTTACGTTGGGTTGTTGATCTAACAGAACATGTCCTGGAGGAGGGTCCCCTCCCCAGGCACATCCGTATTCATCCTGACAGCACTTGAATAGAATCCCCATGACCAGGGTAATCCAAGTGCCCTTCCCACAACATCAGTCATCAGCAAAACTGAGGACAGAATGAGAAAGGATTGAGGAAGAATATCACTGACCTAACCCTTACGTGAGCACGTAGGGTTGTTGATCTAACGGAACATGTCCTGGAGGAGGGTCCCTTCCCCAGGCACATCCTTATTCATCCTGACAGCACTTGAATAGAATCCCCATGACCAGGGTAATCCAAGTGCCTTCCCCACTACATCAGTCATCAGCAAAACTGAGGACAGAATGAGAAAAGGATGAGGAAGAAATATCTTTCAAGTAATACCGTATAAAAAGTGATGGCGACGACCAAGACGCCGCCACACATATCTCCTCCACTCCCACTCCCCTGAGAATGGCCACTGATGTGGCCATGCCCCTGGTGGAATGAGCCCGAATGCCAGTCGGCACGGGCTGCCCCTTCGATTCGTATGCGAGGCTAATAGCCTCGCAAATCCAAAGGGACAGCCTCTGCTTCGAGAGTGGTGTCCCGGCTTTCTGTCCGCCATAGCAGATCAGAAGCCGGGGAGAAGATCTCAGTCCTGCCGTGCGCTTCACATATTGTGCCAACGCGCGCACCGGGCAATACAATGTAAAACGCCTCTCCCTCTCTCCGTCGTGAGGAGGAGGAAAAAAAGGCGCTCAGAGCACAGCTCTGAACCCTAAAAACCCACGATTAACCGTAGGGATAAAAGCCGGGTTAGGGCGTAATACAGCTTTTGTTTCGTCATCAGATATGATCAAACAATCTGCCCGTGACGAGAGAGCGCACAAATCACTCACTCGCTCAGCCGTAGTCAAGGCGAGGAGAAGACTCGTCTTGAGAGACAATAAAACGCAACGACACAGTGACAATGGGTTCGAATGGGGGCACGCACAGCGCCTCTAACACAATCGACAGGTCCCATTTTGGCATTAGAGTCCTATGAGGGCGTCTAAGCCTACACACTCCAGTCAAAAAACGCTTAACCAGCGAATGACTGAAAAAACCAGTGTCGTTGTCGCAAAACCCTCATGACAAGCTGAGATGGCAGCCGCGTAAACTTTAATAGTTCCCGCCGCCAATCCCTTGTCAACAGCGACTGTAAGAAGCACAAGAACGTTTCGACCCGACAACAGACAGGGTCAACGTCCTGTCCCTCACACCACTGTGTAAACTCGCCAGCGCGCCGCATATCCCTTTGCAGTGGATTGCGCGCGCGCACTCTGAATGGTCTGAATGACCGCGTCTGTCAGACCCCTGCGTTCTAACAATCCCTCTCAGTAACCAGGCCATGAGGGGCCCCCCCTCATAGGCGGCCCCTTCACCAAGCCTCCGGCTTGAGAGAGTGCATCTTGTCGATGAGGTATGGGCCATGGGCCCTCTACCAACATCTCCATCAGTTCCGGAAACCACGGGGCTCCGGGACGGTCCGGGGCTACAAGAATTAACTCTAGCCTCTCTGACCTCAATCGTGCCAACAGTGGGAGGATAGATGTCAGGGGTGGGAACGCGTATAACAGGACCCTCGGCCATGGGTGGTGTGCGAATGTATCGACTCCCAATGGCGGGTTGTCCTGTTCGCGCAGGGAGAACCAAAGGTGACACTGCGCATTCGTCCGTGACGCAAACAGAACCACTTCTGCTTGCCCGAACCGTGCCCAAATCAGCGACACAATGGAGGGTGCTAACCTCCAGTCGTCGTCCCTCAGGCCTCCCCGTGATAACAGATCTGCTCCTTCGTTGAGCAGACCTGGAATGTGGAGAGCTTTCAGCGAACTCAGGCGACTCCGCGCGCGATGACGCGCGGGTCTCTCCAGTAGCTCAGGTCGGTTTTGACCGATCTCTGTATTACAATCAACTTGCGACGGCGTCTCACTGGAACCAGTCGCAGTCGTGCGAACCGCCTCTGCAGTCTGCGCATGTGCAACAGGCCTAAGGGGACCACCACATGGGCTGCAGACATCAGTCCTAGTAAGGACATCCTTGACAGAACGGTGATTGTATTTGTCACTCGACACACCCGGAGAGCTGACGTCAGTGTCGCTCTCCGTGGTGCCGATAAACTGGCCGTCATCTCGGCAGTATCCAACTGAATGCCTAGATAGAAAAACTGTTGAGCCGGCCACGGAGCACTCTCTGTCCAGTTTACAGCTAACCCCAGCTGAGTGAGGTGCTGCACCAGTGAGGTTGCGTCCCGAATGGCTCGATTTGGGCATTGGGCCAAGACCAGTAGGTCGTCGAGATATGCTAATATGCGTATCTCGTTTCGCCTCAGTGGTTCGAGTGCTGTCTGCACGCATTTGGAGAAAAAACGAGGAGCAAGCGCGTACCCAAAGGGCAGGCGCGTGTACTCGTAAACCTTCCCTTGGAAAGCAAAACGTAGGAATTTCCTGTGCCACTCTGTGATTGGCACACGAAATACGCGACCCTCAGGTATCTACGAAAGGGGCGTTTCGCCACTCTCTCGTTGAGGACCCTGAAATCTAGTATGGGTCTCATGTCTCCCGAATTCTTTGGGACAAGGAAATACGGGGAGTACCATCTCATGTCCCACTGGTCCCTCGGAACCAATGTCACTGCGCCCTTTGTTAGGAGATTCGTAATCTCCTCCTGGAGCGCACGTGTCTTTATCGGGCAGGACAAAAAACAGTCTCTCTCACGCCCCTGAAGGGCGGAGGAGGCTGAATGAACTGTAGTGCATATCCCCTCCTCAATGTCCTGTCTAGCCAGCCCGACAGAATACCTGTCCCTTCTAGTCATTCTGCATAACGCAACGACAGCGGCTGGACCGTCTGTTGTGGTGCAGTCGACAGAAAAAACTAGAATTTCTGTATGACCCCAGCCGCCGCTGCCCACCGAGGAGGTGGCACAGCCCAAGGTGGGGTCATTTCGAAAAGGATGGGCTGCCGTCTGTAAAGAGTGTTTGTTATGTGTAACAATGCTCTTTATTGACGCAGGTTTATTATGCCTGATAATCAAAGAACCGGCCGCACGCTCATGAGCTGGGCCAGGTCTTGATAGACATGGAGGGGTTTTTGATGTAAATAACGGTCCCTCTATACGGCTACATACAGGGGTGTTTAACCCGCTACGTGTCGTGATAGGGGTAAGTCCGTTAGGCAGAGAGCTGGCCACACGCCGGTAAGCTGGGCCAGTCTCCGGTTTGTTTCTAACCGGTAGCGAGTCGACCACACTCTGACAAGGCAGGTCGATCTCCGCTCTGGTAGATAACGGTCCCTCTATACGGCTACAGACAGGGGTGTTTAACCCGCCTCGTGTCGTGATAGGGGTAAGTCCGCTAGGCAGAGAGCTGGCCACACGCCGGTAAGCTGGGCCAGTCTCCGCCTTGTTTCTAACCGGTAGCGATTCGACCACACTCTGACAAGGCAGGTGGGTCTCCGATCTGGTAGATAACATGGGAAAATCACCTTTACTGAAAAAGTAAGGTGGGGATTTTCCTTCCTTTGCCTCTTATGAGGTAGCAGCCATGAAGAGGAAACCGGTGGTGGGGTCATTACCGACCCCTCCGCCAGTGAAACCGGGTCACGCTGCCGTGGGGGCCGTAGCGGGCCCTCCCAGTGGTCAGATAGGGGGCTGGGGATGCCGAGTGGGGCATCCCCAGCGAGCTGGCCACACGCCGGTAAGCTGGGCCAGTCTCCGCCTTGTTTCTAACCGGTAGCGATTCGACCACACTCTGACAAGGCAGGTGGGTCTCCGCTCTGGTAGATACCATGGAAAATCCTCCTTAGGGATGGTTTGCCGTCTGTAAAGAGTGTTTGTTTTGAGTAACAATGCCCTTTATCGACGTAGGTTTATTATGCCTGATAACCCAAAAACCGGCCGCACGCTCATGAGCTGGGCCAGGTCTTGATAGACATGGAGGAGTTTTTGATGTAAATAACGGTCCCTCCATACGGCTACAGACAGGGGTGTTTAATCCCCTTTGTGTCGTGATAGGGGTTAGTCCGCTAGGCAGAGAGCTGGCCACACGCTGGTAAGCTGGGCTAGTCTCCGCTTTGTTTCTAACCGGTAGCGATTGGACCACGCCCTGACAAGGCAGGCGGGTCTCCGCTCTGGTAGATAACATGGGAAAATCACCTTTACTGAAAAAGTAAGGTGGGGATTTTCCTTCCTTTGCCTCTTTATGAGGTAACAGCCATGAAGAGGAAACCGGTGGTGGGGTCATTACCGACCCCTCCGCCAGTGAAACCGGGTCACGCTGCCGTGGGGGGCCGTAGCGGGCCCTCCCAGTGGTCAGCGGCGGGGGCTGGGGATGCCGAGTGGGGCATGGCTCCGTCGGTAGAGGTGGAGCCAGTGCCGCATCACGCCGAAAACTCCGTTTCGCAGCCGTTGACGGCCTAGTCGTCACCACGGCGGAAGAAGAAGAGGTGGACCAGGTACATCGTCGCGGCACTGAGCTTGCTCAGAAACTCCGCCTCCGCTGCAGACAGACCGTTGGGTCGGTCTGTGGTGATTTTCGCAATGGCGGCGTTAAACACGGCGATGTTATTCGCCGCCGCCGCCGCCTGCGCACCGAGCTCATCAGAGCTTTCTGATTCTGACACCGGCACCGACCACTCAGCTGGGTGAGGGCGGCGTGATGTCAGGGCCGGCTGAGCGGGCGGGACCATCCCTACTTGGGGAGGTGCCTGCCCAGAACGCCGCTCTGGGGTCTGTCCGGACGCATCATCGGCAGAGCTATTCGAGTCGGATAGCATCCCCGAGATAGCGCCCGCCAGGGGAACGCTCTCCTTGAACCAGGCCATCCCCTTTCGCCTTTCCGCGACGGAAAGGAGGTGGAAGGGGAGGCAGCTGGGGGAGGCGACCAACGCCGCCTCGGCATGTTCGGGGCCGAGGCAGACGTGGCAGAAGTCGTGCATGTCCTCCGCTGCTAGGAAATCGCAGCGGCAGGTGTCCCGGAGGAACTTCTTCGTGGTCGACGGCGGACGATCCATCGCTGAAGGGAAAAGTCTCCTCCGCTGAAAAGTGTCCTCCGCTGCTTGGAAGTCGCAGCGGCAGGCGTCCCGGAGGAACTTCTCCATAGGCGGCGGACGATCCATATCTTGAAGGGAAAGTCTGGCGGGTTCTCCAGTCTTAGTAGTCGTCCTTCTCAGTCTTCAGATATAAACCCGTGCTGAACTTTTTGGGAGAATGATGGAGCGAAGTACGCCCCTTTATATAGCACCCCAGGCGGGCGCAGGCATTGAAAAATTCAGTCATTGGCTACTTTAGGTAGCGGGTAAACCAATAGGAGCAGAGCTCCCCTATGGGGCGGAGCTCCACGATATAGAACGGCGTTACTGTCGAACCCTGCTAACACTAAACCAACTAACCAGCCCACAGGCATCTCCACTCGTGTATAGTCTCGGGGTACTAGAATGTCTAAAAGGTTCTGCACCTGGTCTGGATGTGTATTAACCTTGAGTCAGAGTTAATTAATTTAATTTTAATTTTTGCCATTTAGCAGACGCTTTTATCCAAAGCGACTTACAATTACGAATTACAGGGACATTCCCCCTGGAGTAACTGAGGGCTAATTGCCTTACCCAAGGGCACACTAGTAGTGGTGTGGCTTCAGGCGGGATTTGAACTCACAACCTTCCGATCACAAGTCCAACTCACTATCCACTAGAGACTAGACCACCACTACCCCATTCAGAGTATGCAGGCGTTGTTGCGTGTACACGGCCCTGGGGAGAAACGGAAAAAGCAGTTTACCCCAGGAACAGCTCAAGGGGGTGGCAGGTAGCCTAGAGCATGTTTCTCAACCCTCTCCTCGGGGCGCCCTAGCCGCACCACATATTTGATCTGTTCCACCAAGCAATTATGGTTTGTACTTGATTAGTTGAATCAGGTGTGCTGGTGGTGGAACAGATCAAATGGATTTTCCTTTAGCAACATTGATGGAATACTCCCCTGTGGCTGTGTCTGTCCTCACAGAATCCTAGCGCATCACACTGATGTCATTTTGTCGTCGCCACTGCCACCATCCCCCACCCACTCACACATGCCTCCTAAAGGTTTGTGAATGCAGCCATGTTTACCTAGACTTGTTTTGCAGTGTTATTCAAAGGCTGTATTTATCCCTTGTGTCTTTTAGAATCATCCTTGACCTCTCCGATAGCTGGCGAGGACATCGTTGGCGATTCAGAGGATGAAGCAACAAAGAATTTCAAAGCCAGGGTAAGTTATTATACTCTGTTGACTCCTGTCTAAAAACAAGTGTCAAACTCTGTTGGTGTTTGTGAAGCGTTACTCTGGTGAACTTTCCTCTACTGCTGTTTTTAATGGACTCTCTGTCTCCCCCAGCTGTTCGTGAAGCGGTACTTCAGGACCAAACATGACACCTATGTAACCACGCTACGGGAGTTCTGGAAGCCGGGACGACATGTCAGACGGAACTTGCTTTCTCCCAGCAACGGACGTTTTGTTTCGGAAGCAAAGGCAGGGTTGTAATAAAGATCACGATGATGGGTGACAGAACGCCTGTGGGTCATTTTACAGAAACGGTGGCATTTGGATTTGCAAATGTTTTAAAATTGTACTTAATCAAAAATGTTACTTAATCAAAAATCAATTTTAATTAATCAAACATTTTACTTAATCAAAACTTAGTGTATTGAGAGGATCCTCCTCTTTCTAATGATCCTTTAATTCTCAAGGTTTACTTCTCTGAATTAGCTCTGTGATTTTATTGTATTGATTGTTGTGTTGGGGTTGAGGTTGATGTTGATGTGAACCTGGCTGCAGAACTAACTCCCCCTAGGGGACAATAAAGAAACATTCTACCTTGAATTCAATTTGTATTCTGTTTAGGTAAGACAAATTAAAATAGATTACATTTACATTTGACATTTAGAAGGCGCTTTTATCCAAAGCGACTTACAACAAGTGCATTTTGTCTAAAGTAAGTGAATCATCTTTACGTCATCATAATACGACATCTATACCAGGACCAGGTGCCGTTGGCAGTCACAATGCTAGAAGGAAGGAAGAATTACTTATTTTTATTATTATTATTTTGAACAGTAGATGAACTATAGAGGGGTAATATGAGGATCCTGTGTTTAACCATGCATTGCGAAATCAAACCGACATGGTCAAATTGCCAGAAAAAACATTACAAAAAAGAGTAAAACGTATTTATATGAACACATATGATCATACTGGATGTGACAGGTACATTTGTGACATAAATAAACTAAACTAGAGACTACACATTTACAACAAAAAGACTACATTCCCCACTTTGAGGACATGACGTCATCACGTGATCGTCTGGGGGTGGCGTTCGTAAACACGCGCTGGAAAATCTGATCAGCACTCATGGAATGCCTCTTGTCCAATCAAATGACTTGGTCCCTTTATGACGGTGAACCCAGTGTGTGCTCCAGCGCTCTCAGAGCGCATTTACGAACGCACCTCTGGTCAACAGCTCAGCTGTCGGTGGGAAACGACTGAACGGGAAAAACATGTTTTTAAGAAATACTGAAAGCCTACTAGTGCTTAGGGCAGTTGAAGACAAAAAAGATACATTTTATATTTTCTCACCAACCTGTGAGGTTTAATGTCAAGTCTTAAATATGTTCATAAAGTCAAGTCTTAAATATTTTCAAGTCAAGTCTTAAATATTGTCAAGGGAAGGGACTCAGTGGTACAAACTCCTTAAGCATTTTATTAAGGCAGTAGAACCTACATTTCGGTTTAGGGGATAGAACCTCACTTGTGTGGGGGGATTAAGACTATTATTAAATGTTTTATCTATTAATTTCTTACATTTGTTTCTCTTCTTTTATCGTATTTTATCTTTACCTTCTTTTTACTGTTTTATCTACTTCCCCTGCTTTTATATTCATTTTATATTTGTATCCCTGTTGTAAAGGATTTTGAGCTGCATTTCCTGTATGAAAGGTTCTATATAAATAAAGCTGTACTTACTGACTAACTAGTAAGCTCTATACAGGTTTCTGACCTTTATCTGAACGTATACAAATATCATCAACAACGTGTACTGTAATCTATTACCACAAAGTAATTGTTTGATTTCCAAACTTTTGGAGTGTAGTGTTTTTACGAAAAAAATGGTTTGATTCCTTTCCTGTGTGCTTCAGTAGTGTTGCTAGCTAAGACTGGATGCTTCAGTAGTGTTGTACCTCCGTTTTATATTGAGAAATATGATGATAAATATAGGGCGGAGGTATGTGGTGTGTTTAGTTGGCGAGCGGACAATTGGCTACTACAATGTACAATGTTGCCAAAATCAACTAGGCCTATCTAATGTTCGAAAACGAATCTACAAATATTAATCTGCGTACTGTATATCTATGGTACAACCGTCTTGCCTGTTGTGTATTATTATCATTGCCGACACAGGTCTATCTGATAATAAGGTGAAGGGCAGTATTATTCATCTTTACTTTATTGGGTGAATAAACTCAATATGAATGATTGTACAGTTGTCTATAGACAAGTTTCTTTGTCTGTCTTACATTTAACGATGAATTGAGAATCAAGGACCCCAATTGAAATAAGCCAGTGGCTTTCTTGGGTTTTTATCCTGTTAGTTGACCTTGTATGTAATATGTACTTTCATGTACCTACTTCTGCAAATCTTCTAATAAAGTTTTCAATCAATCAATCAAAGAATGGGCTTTAGTTGGCGAGCGGACATGCCACATCCCCGTACCTCCATCCCACATGTATTCATCATCATATTTTTCAATATATCTTGTATTGTCTGAACGAACATTTATTTCGACATATTACGTGACTTAGGCACCTTAGGTTTTTGTGAACGGGACGATCAGAAAGAGATTTGTTTACCACGAAACAAGGAATGCAAAATCAAAAAACCAAAGCATTACATTGGCCGTCCTATTGAGATGATAACAGTTTACAGATTGAACTCATATCTCTCGAGTATGTTTGCATATGAACACACTTATTCCTATGTAGCCTATTGCATTATTTTCAGACATAATACATTCAATGCGCAGCTTTCCGAGAGCCCACGGCACACGAGAGTAATGAGAGTAAAGTTAAAGTTTTATATTATAGTCTTTGAACAACAGAGCTGGACAGGCGCGAGAAACTGCCATAATATATCATACATATATCTGCCATCCCACACCTTACCTCCATCCCACATGTAGCCTATTATTTATCATCATATTTTTCAATATACCTCCATAGCAGTCTACACGATTTAGCTAGGCTATATCTATAATTATATTATGAGAACATCAGTATTTTATTATGAGTGGGACTGCTCAGAATAAAAATAATAATACATTATATACTGTAGGCCTATTATAAATATCCGTTCGTTATATAATATTCGTTGATGATTACATAATCAAATGTAGCCCGCAGCGCAGAGCGCAATAATGTCTTATTGAGTCAACACACACGAGTTGACTCGCTGGAACGAGACAGACTGATACACACCACACCTCTGCCATATCATACATCGGTCCCACATGTATTTATTTACCATCATATTTTTCAATATAAAACGGTATGATATGGCAGATATATATGGTACATTGCAGTCGTCCCGCTCCAGTTCTAGTAGATCGCAGACATCATGTTATTTGATGTACACATTTCACAATTCCGATTTGTGGCAAGAGACAGTTTATTCACCCAACAATTGTTCGTTCACTAAACATTATAACATGAACACAGTGAGGATTCAAACAAACAAAATAATTAATACACTCTGCAATTGGCTACTACAATGTTGCCAAAATCAACTAGGCCTATCTAATGTTCGAAAACGAATCTACAAATATTAATCTGCGTATATTTATGGTACAACCGTCTTGCCTGTTATGTATTATTATCATTGCCGACACAGGTCTAATCATAACTGAACATCTGATAATAAGATGAAGGGCAGTATTATTCATCTTTACTTTATTGGGTGAATAAAGTCAATATGAATGATTGTACATTGTTGTCTATAGGCAAGAATGGGCTGAAACAAAAGTAGTTACAGACTCGCTCAAACTGTAGCGAGATTAGGAGACTACTAATTGTAAATAGTAATCCACAATTATGGTTATTACTGGTGGCCTGAGGTGGTCCAGTGGTCTAGCACCGTGGTCTACAGTGATATACAAAAAATACATTATATACAATATTATAAATATCCGTTTGTTATATAATATTCATTGATGAGTGCATGCATAATCAAACGTAGGCTACTGCAATTACTTTGCTGCGGGAGCTATGCATGCACCACACAACTTGATAGGTACATACTGTGCAGTGTATCATTCATAACTGTACATAGGCTACACATATCATAATATCTTATCACTATTGCATGGAACTTGGGTAAACCCGCTGTGAAAAAAAAAACTCCGCTCCAACAAATCTGAAGGGATTGGGAGACAACTGTACAGTTTATCATTTTCATAACTGTCTGTACATATACATATCTTATGTATCCCTATTGCTATATATAGCCTATATATAAACACATTATGTTACATACGTATCAGTCTTATCCACTGTATCTAATTCAGCACTGAAGCCTGAAGTTTGAGCACAGTGTGTGTCCCCTTGCTACCTCTGCTAATATAAAAGAGAATTGCAGCCTTGGAGAAAAAGATGGCAGCCGAATTCCAAGGCAAATACACAGACACACACAGAAATACTGCAAAAACACTTTATACTAACTAGATTTTGAAAATGTAAAGATGCTGGGTGGTAGAAAGCACATATCTAGGAAAAGTCATGAAAGGAGGGTCCTGACATTTGATCGAGTGCAAAGGTAGATTTGTTTTTGTACTCACTGGTGCCCTATGACACCTCACGGCTTTCCTAGTGCAATAAGCAAAAAGGACACTGGGGGTAATACAATAGACACAAACTCACAAACATATGGCATATAAAGGTTAAAGCTGAGAAATGCTCAACTACATTGTATGTCTTTATAATCTACTACTGTGGATGTCATATGTTGCATATAAGAAGAAAAGCACGGTGAGCTGCCTAAACGACTACCGCCCGGTGGCACTCACACCAATCATCATGAAGTGCTTCGAGAAACTAGTCCGGGCCCACATAGTCACACGCCTCCCGCCCAACCTGGATCCATACCAGTTCGCCTACAGAGCCCACAGGTCCACAGAGGACGCCATCGCGACGACTCTCCACTCCACTCTATCCCACCTGGAGAGGGGAAACAGCTACGCGAGACTGCTCTTTGTGGACTTCAGCTCTGCCTTCAACACCATCCTTCCAGACAGGCTAGTGACCAAACTACTAGACCTGGGACTATCACACTCTATATGTGCATGGATCAAGGACTTCCTGTCCGACCGCCCCCAGAGGGTGCGGGTGGGCTCCCACACCTCCACAGCCCTCAGACTCAGCACTGGGTCCCCCCAGGGCTGCGTGCTAAGCCCCATCCTCTACAACCTCTACACCTACGACTTCACCCCCGTCCACCCCAGCAACTCCATCGTAAAGTTTGCAGACGACACCACCGTGGTGGGCTGCATCTCGGGGGGGGACGAGGCGGCGTACAGGGATGAGGTAGAGCAGCTGAGCAAGCTGTGCAAGGTTAACAACCTGCTGCTGAACCAGTCAAAGACCCAGGAAATCATCGTGGACTTCAGGAGGAAAAAATCTGAGGTCCAGCCCCTGCTCATCGACGGAGGGAGCGTGGAGAGAGTCTCAACCCTCCGATTCCTGGGGGTGCACATACAGGATGACCTGTCCTGGAAGAACAACACAGCAGCCATCATCAAGAAGGCACAACAGCGGCTCTTCTTCCTGAGAGTCCTCAGGAAGGACCACACCAGACAGGAGATACTGGTGGCCTTCTACCGCTGCGCAGTGGAGAGCATCCTCACCTACTGCATCTGCAACTGGTTCTCCAGCTGCACAGACGCAGAGAGGAATGCGCTACAGAGAGTCGTGAGAACGGCCCAGAAGATCACCGGCACCCCCCTCCCCTCTCTGGAAGAGCTGTACAACACACGCTGCCTCAGGAAGGCCTCCAAGATCTCCAGAGACCCATCCCACCCTGGGTACGAACACTTTGCTCGGCTGCCCTCGAACAGGCGGTACAGGACCATGTTCGCAAGGACAAACAGACTGAAGCTCAGCTTCTACCCCAGGGCCATCCAGGCCCTGAACACAGCAAAGACCTAGGTTCTGGGCCCTGGACAGTCTGGACGGATTGATGGCAGCTGCTGGATTGAAAAATCAGGTGTAGTGCTGAGGCACAAATGTGTACATTTCAAGCCTGCAAACTGCGACACTTTAAATGAATGTGCAATAACACTATGTGCAATATGACAACCCTAGGGTACATAAGGTTGCAGAGAAATAGGAAATGTTAGAATAGGTATAGCATAGCATAGAGTACAGCACAGTGTTTTATCTGTACAGTATAGTATAGTGGATAGTGTACATAGCCTTTATTTATGTAAACCAGCTCCTTTCCCTTCTTGTCTTTTTAGTTTTTTTCTTTTTTTCTTTTTTTTCCTAGCACCAGGGGAGCCATCCCTCCCAAATGTCGTTGTTTGGTACCTGTACTATAGCAATGACAATAAAGACCATTCACCATTCACCATTCATTCACCATTCACCATAAAGTTATGCTCTGTATATATATATATATATATGGGTATAGTACACTTACACACAGGACAAAGTGGCCTGGAACCCACAGTTGAAGGATAAGGGCATCCTTCTGATCAGCATGTTCCTGTTCAAAACCATGTACTGCATTTATCATTTTTATCCAACACTTAACTGGGGTGTGCATGATTATGAATTACATGATAATTTGATGAAGTCCTTTCTCATACATGTAGTGTTTTTTTTGGCTTAGTGTTAGGAAACCATTTAATTTACCTTGATGAAATCAAGTAAAAAAAAAAAAGAAGGTATTTAGGACCAACACAGCTAATGTGCTGATGTCCCATGAAGGGCATGCCAATTGTAATGCTGGATACAATGTTGTCTACATAGCTGTTTATATTATTCAAATACCGGCTCAATCATTTGACTTACTGGGAAATGGCTCATGGGATCACAGTTGTGGGGCTGGACCCACGTTGCGGTTACATGAAGGTCAGCAATGAAAACCTCCTTTCCCTGTAGAATTCAAGTGCATCTAAAATTAGTCAATGCTAGAAAATGGTACGTAAAACATATGGCTGAGTTCCAGCTATCTATTAAAATCACAACAAGGCATATAAGCCACAAGATTACCTTTTCATCCAGTCACTTCAACAATCAACTATCCTTAGTATAAACATTTCTTGCATAAATGATTTGAAAAAAACATACCGTCATTAGGCGATGACGTAGTCTATGCAAATATACAGGCGCAATATGCAAATATGCAGGCACGGTATGATGACGCGCTCCAACCACTCCAACCAAATATGGTCCATCAAGCTTCCGGGTGATAGGCGTGATGTCCGCAGCTGGATATACTTGGAGAGTGTTTGTAAGGCTGGCGGCCATCTTAGGTGAGTCTGGGAGTGTTTGTAAGGCTGGCGGCCATCTTAGGTGAGTCTGGTTGTGTTGTAAGGCTGGCGGCCATCTTAGGTGAGTCTGGGTGTGTTGTTAGGCTGGTGGCCATCTTAGGTGAGGCTGGCTGTGTTGTAAGGCTGGCGGCCATCTTAGCTGAGTCTGGTTGTGTTGTAAGGCTGGCGGCCATCTTAGTTGAGTCTGGTTGTGGTGTATGGCTGGCGGCCATCTTAGTTGAGTCTGGTTGTGTTGTAATGCTGGCGACCATCTTAGGTGAGTCTGGTTGTGTTGTTAGGCTGGCGGCCATCTTGGGTGAATCTGCAGGGCTGCCAAGTTTCACCAAAAGTTTGGAGTGAGATTTTTTGGCCGTGGAGCGACCCAAAACTGTTTCAGTATGACTTTTATTAAACTGCGGTTCCTCCCGCGCACGCCCACATACAACATCCGGGTCTTACATGCAATATTATCAGGTCACCCCTAGGTGTCCCTGTAACACAGGCTACTAACATATGTGTGGTGGCCTGGGAAAACATTTCACATTTTCATTTTTTAATATTTCCATAAATTAGAAGTTCTCAGCTATTCATAACTGGTTGAATGACTGAGATTATGGAGGACCAAGTCCGCCAAAATTAACAATAAATATATAGACACATAAATGAATGTATGAACAAATACACATACAAATACACACAGTATAACGCAATACATTTCTATATGTATTTATTCTTTTCCACATTTATTCTTTCTTTTCCACATTCATTCTTTCTTTTCCACATTGTTTTCCACATTTATTCTTTCTTTTCCACATTGTTTTCCACATTCATTCTTTCTTTTCCACATTCATTCTTTCTTTTCCACATTCATTCTTTCATTCTTTCTTTTCCACATTCATTCTTTCTTTTCCACTTTATCAGTAATGTATGCAAATATATGGGGGCGTATCTTGCATGTTGTCCACGCCCCTACGCATTTTCATTGGTTGATACCACGCGTGACGTATGAAAGCAGCGACACTGTTATTACCACAGATGGGTAAGAGAGTCTATAGCCCCGTTCTCTCACAGCGTCTTTCTCCCTATAATTTCCATGGAATCCCAAACTATGTCTATGACATCCCAAGCTATTCCCGTGTTGTCCCCTTTCACACATGTCGGCAATGGTCTATACTAGTCCATCAGCACTGTATGGGAGAACTTGGTGATAACCACAATACCAGTTGACTCAATAACGCTCCGTGCACACCGCGGACCGTGACCCACCGTTCTGGCGCAACCTGGTGGGATGGACTTGACGTACTTCAACGTGCGATGCAGATGCAAAGCTCTACTCGTGTTGCTAGCGAAGTTTCCCACAGAAGTGGGGGAAAAAACGTCAGATCAGATATATAAACGGGTTATTTTGATAAACTGGACACATTTTGTGAATATATATGGTTACTTTCTCACCTGAAAACATATAAAAACTTCATAAAATGACATATTAACACTTGTAGAGCCAAATTACAG
Organism: Nansenia antarctica; assembly: GCF_963989245.1. Lineage (NCBI taxonomy): Eukaryota > Metazoa > Chordata > Actinopteri > Argentiniformes > Microstomatidae > Nansenia > Nansenia antarctica. The sequence continues at coordinate 82,947,675 of NC_137675.1, forward strand.
ATTTTGGCCAATGGCGGCCAAAATTGAGGATTTAAAATCTGAGGCGAGAGCTGATGGGCTTCATCACGTCTCGCGCAGTATTAACCAATGAAAATGCGCAGGGGCGTGGACAACATGCTGCATACATTACTGATAAAGCATACATTACTGATAAAGCGAAAGACAATGTTGTTTTCACCTAGCTATTCACATAGAATAGTTTGTCTTTGTCATTGTCAGATGTGTATGCAAATATAGGGGCGTATCTTGGACGCACTCTACGCATTTTCATTGGTAAAGCACTCAGCCAAGATCCAGGTACTAACACGGCCCAACCCCCCCCGCCCCCACCTGTGGTGTATGTCCCCACCTGCCCTACCCGCTGTACATACCTGATGTTTTGTTGTATTGTTCTTCCCATGATGGATGTATTTTTATCTTGTAGATAGTAATAGTTATTTGTCTGTATTATCTTGTAGATAGTACTAGTTTGTTTTGTCGGTCTTACATGTAACGATGAATTGAGAATCAAGGACCCCAATTGAAATAAGCCAGTGGCTTTCTTGGGTTTTTATCCTGTTAGTTGACCTTGTATGTAATATGTACTTTCATGTACCTACTTCTGCAAATCTTCTAATAAAGTTTTCAATCAATCAATCAAAGCTTCCGAGGTCGGACGAGATCGGGCGTATTCAGGCTAGTATGGCCGTGAGCAACAGTACCATGACCCAAAGCATCCATAATACACAGCCTGGAACATTGTTGTTGATGTAACTTTATTAAATATGCGGGATAAAGCACTCTATTTGTGGGTAGAATATGCACAAGGTGTCCTGGATGAAGGGAGAAGTGTGTTTCAATGAATTCTAACTTTATTGGGGGCATAGGGCACTCTATATGGGGCTAAAAAGTGAATTGGAACTGCTGCTCTCAGTCGATGTAGGCCTCCATAAATGGCTAGACGCTGCACTCTTGTGGGTGAAAATGGTAGTGACAGTCCAGCACAGCAAACCATCGATAAGACCCAGCCTGGAACTTTGTCAATGATGTAACTTTATTAAATATGCGGGATAAAGCACTCTATTTGTGGGTAGAACATGCACAAGGTGTCCTGCTTGAAGGGAGAAGTGTTTTTTCAATTAATTCTAACTTTATTGGGGGCATATGGCACTCTATATTGGGGTAAAAAGTGAATTGGAACTGCTGCTCTCAGTCGATGTAGGCCTCCATAAATGGCTAGACGCTGCACTCTTGTGGGTGAAAATGGTAGTGACAGCCCAGCACAGCAAACCATCGATAAGACCCAGCCTGGAACTTTGTCAATGATGTAACTTTATTAAATATGCGGGATAAAGCACTCTATTTGTGGGTAGAAAATGCACAAGGTGTCCTGTTTGAAGGGAGAAGTGTTTTTTCAATGAATTCTAACTTTATTGGGGGCATATGGCACTCTATATTGGGGTAAAAAGTGAATTGGAACTGCTGCTCTCAGTCGATGTAGGCCTCCATAAATGGCTAGACGCTGCACTCTTGTGGGTGAAAATGGTAGTGACAGCCCAGCACAGCAAACCATCGATAAGACCCAGCCTGGAACTTTGTCAATGATGTAACTTTATTTAATATGCGGGATAAAGCACTCTATTTGTGGGTAGAAAATGCACAAGGTGTCCTGCTTGAAGGGAGAAGTGTTTTTTCAATTAATTCTAACTTTATTGGGGGCATATGGCACTCTATATTGGGGTAAAAAGTGAATTGGAACTGCTGCTCTCAGTCGATGTAGGCCTCCATAAATGGCTAGACGCTGCACTCTTGTGGGTGAAAATGGTAGTGACAGCCCAGCACAGCAAACCATCGATAAGACCCAGCCTGGAACTTTGTCAATGATGTAACTTTATTAAATATGCGGGATAAAGCACTCTATTTGTGGCTAGAATATGCACAAGGTGTCCTGGATGAAGGGAGAAGTGTGTTTCAAAAGAGTACCTGAACATTTCATTACCATCTGGGTGGGCACATTCTAGATGTGATTTTTTTATTCCTATACATCCCTAGAAAAGTCTGGGGAAATGCCTATTTTAAGTAGATAATGTATAATTTGTATATTTAAACTTTAAAATTCTGAAAACAATTACTAAGTAGCTAAGTAAGCAATCTAGCTGACTATGACTGGAAACGAAGTACTATCCAGTTAGAATTATAGAAGATCTAGTTGTGTTTTCCTGCTGGTCTCGCTGCCTGGGTTTGAACAGACTTGTGGTGACTAAAAATGGCTTTAAAAATGCCTTTCCACCAAAGAATATATATATATATGCCATATATATTCGATATATCATACCTCCACTATGATTCATATGCCCTAACCCTTTTTTTTATTTTAATAACATGCTATGTGGAATGGAGTGTCTGCTCTCGGCTGAGGGCTTCATCACGTCTCGCGCAGTATCAACCAATGAAAATGCGCAGGGGCGTGGACAACATGCTGCATACATTACTGATAATGCATACATTACTGATAATGCATACATTACTGATAAAGCGAAAGACAATGTTGTTTTCACCTAGCTATTCACATAGAATAGTTTGTCTTTGTCATTGTCAGATGTGTATGCAAATATAGGGGCATATCTTAGACGCACTCTACGCATTTTCATTGGTTGATACTGCGCGTGACGTGGTAAAGCACTCAGCCAAGATTACCTGAACATTTCATTACCATCTGGGTGGGCAAATTCTAGATGTGATTTTTTTATTCCTATACATCCCTAGAAAAGTCTGGGGAAATGCCTATTTTAAGTAGATAATGTATAATTTGTATATTTAAACTGAAAAATTCTGAAAACAATAAATGTACCCATCCATGGGTTTAGGGTTAGGGTTAGGGTTATACATTATATATAATTTGTATTGTAATCTGTAAAATATACAGACTTTTCCAGAATAGAAATCTAATCAGTAAAAACGAATCTAAAACTAATCTAAGCAAGCCTTTAGAATATGGATAATAACACATACAATACATACAAATCTTACTTACTCCTCTTACTGTAGGCTATTGTCTTTATATAATGTGTGCATATAATGCACTTTGAATTGCCCTTGTCGTATGAAATGTGCTATACAAATAAACTTGCCTTGCCTAAACCCTTTTGGAAGGTTTTGTTTATGTCCAGGTTTCACACATCTCTGTAGTTACATGTTCAGTGAGTCTAGTTGCTGGTGACCGCTAGGACCATAGGCAGATGCCTTGTTGGTAAGTAATTTGTTCAAAGCAAAAAAAACAAATAAAGTGTGTGTTTACCCCCTCAAATAAATTAACTTAGCCCCAGTCAGATCCATATTTAGAGGTAAGTTACCTCAGGTAACTTTAGCTAGCAAGCTAGTTTAGAGTTAGTGGTAATGTTTATCTAGCTAGTTACTAAGCGTCCTTATTACATTTATTTTGAACTTATATTCTCAATTGACTTTCACATTGATCTAATTACAGTATAATCAAAGCTGTAAAGAAAATACAGGTGATGAACAAGAATAGAAATGAAAGAAGCAAACTAAGATTGTTTTTGCCAATAGCTATGAAATACATCTCTTAAAAATGTCTGCAAATGCTGAATCACAAAACACGGACGGAATGTACACTATTTTCACTGTCACTGTCGAAATACAGTATTATGTCTGAAAAATCTCAAATAATTCTGAAATAACACTGGCTACAATTGTGTGTGCATGGGTATGCTTGTCTACACAACACATGAAGCACAGCATGTGACAGTGTGTGTACCTCAAATGTACTTTTTGAAGTTGCTGCATACTTTCTGTACAGAGCAAGAACATTTAAAAATGTTTACAATGTTGCACTTCAAAGAGTAAAGAGTGCAGAGCAGACGGTACTTGGCGTGGGAAAGGCAGAGCAGACGTGTTGACCCGAACACCACACCTTTAAGGGTTAAGAGGTGATAACCACTAATAAGCTGCCAAACCAAAGTCTACCACATCAAAACATAATCTAGGGATGTATAGGAATAAAAAAAATCACATCTAGAATTTGCCCACCCAGATGGTAATGAAAAATGGTTTGGCCCAAGGACTATAAATCAGGTTTCCCAACGGACCATAAAGTTGTGGAACAAGGAAGGTGTGAGCTGGAGCTAATAAGACAAACTATTTGTAGACCAGAAATTGTACAACATGGCAGGGCACTTAACCCTTGTAGAGACAATTCGCCAAGCAGGGTCTCTTCTGATGAACGCGGCGGAGGAATTGCAGTAGTTTTACTTGATAAAGTAATTTATTAGTGCTAGCTAAAAGCCCATAGCCATCGCTGTGCGTGCACGATGCTTCACGATGCTGAAGGTGATTCTTCAGTGAGCTGCATGAAGTTTCAATGAAAGGTAGCCTACCTACAGGGTTGCAAATGTGACACCGTTAGGTGAAAATAGCTCTGTTTTAAATCCAAGATAGCTCAGTTGTTTGATTTATGTATCAGTTGCATCTTTGTCACATTTTTCACCCATGATGGGTTTACACCCCTGTACCTAGGCTATTGATAGCTAGTGTTAGCTAACGTAAATTAACCATGCACTGGGCAGTGTTTGAATAGGACCAACATATGCGTGGCGTTAAAGACAGATCGCCTCTGTCAGGGGAAGTGTCTGATCGGTCAAAACTGGATGTGTAGAAAATGAATGTGGTAAATAATTAAGGCCTCGTAGTAACGTAAACGACAGTGACTGTAGTGTGTAGCCAATCTATTGGATTAGTGAAGCAGCTGTGCATAGACTACGTGCATAGCTAGCAAAGAGCCAGTCAAAGAGCCCACATGTAATGGATGTTAAACTGTCACTACCTCAGTCCCCCCTTCAACTGTCACTACCTCAGTCCCCCCTTCAACTGACACTACCTCAGTCCCCCCTTCAACTGTCACTACCTCAGTCCCCCCTTCAACTGACACTACCTCAGTCCCCCCTTCAACTGTCACTACCTCAGTCCCCCCTTCAACTGTCACTACCTCAGTCCCCCCTTCAACTGACACTACCTCAGTCCCCCCTTCAACTGACACTACCTCAGTCCCCCCTTCAACTGTCACTACCTCAGTCCCCCCTTCAACTGTCACTACCTCAGTCCCCCCTTCAACTGTCACTACCTCAGTCCCCCCCCCTTCAACTGACACTACCTCAGTCCCCCCTTCAACTGACACTACCTCAGTCCCCCCTTCAACTGTCACTACCTCAGTCCCCCCTTCAACTGTCACTACCTCAGTCCCCCCCCCTTCAACTGACACTACCTCAGTCCCCCCTTCAACTGTCACTACCTCAGTCCCCCCTTCAACTGTCACTACCTCAGTCCCCCCTTCAACTGACACTACCTCAGTCCCCCCTTCAACTGTCACTACCTCAGTCCCCCCCCCTTCAACTGACACTACCTCAGTCCCCCCTTCAACTGACACTACCTCAGTCCCCCCTTCAACTGACACTACCTCAGTCCCCCCTTCAAATGTCACTACCTCAGTCCCCCCTTCAACTGACACTACCTCAGTCCCCCCTTCAACTGACACTACCTCAGTCCCCCCTTCAACTGACACTACCTCAGTCCCCCCTTCAACTGTCACTACCTCAGTCCCCCCTTCAACTGTCACTACCTCAGTCCCCCCTTCAACTGTCACTACCTCAGTCCCCCCTTCAACTGTCACTACCTCAGTCCCCCCTTCAACTGTCACTACCTCAGTCCCCCCTTCAACTGACACTACCTCAGTCCCCCCTTCAACTGACACTACCTCAGTCCCCCCTTCAACTGTCACTACCTCAGTCCCCCCTTCAACTGTCACTACCTCAGTCCCCCCTTCAACTGACACTACCTCAGTCCCCCCCCTTCAACTGTCACTACCTCAGTCCCCCCTTCAACTGTCACTACCTCAGTCCCCCCTTCAACTGTCACTACCTCAGTCCCCCCTTGCGTCGTGCGAGTGTGGCGCAGAGGACCAAACCGCAGACCATATTATCCTGGATTGCCCGGTGTACCACCCACCCAACGGGATGCATGGTCTGTCGGTACTAGATGACGAGACGATGACGTGGCTTCTGGAGGGGTGTCCAGAAATATAGCCCGGGTGAGCCCCTCAACCAGGTCTCGGGGTGGTAAAAGGGTAGCCCCTCGGCCCCGAGCCTGGTGGAGTGGAGAGGAAGAACAACAACCCATACGCCGAAGAAGAAGAAGAAGAAGTCCCCCCTTCAACTGACACTACCTCAGTCCCCCCTTCAACTGACACTACCTCAGTCCCCCCTTCAACTGTCACTACCTCAGTCCCCCCTTCAACTGACACTACCTCAGTCCCCCCCCCCTTCAACTGACACTACCTCAGTCCCCCCTTCAACTGTCACTACCTCAGTCCCCCCTTCAACTGTCACTACCTCAGTCCCCCCTTCAACTGTCACTACCTCAGTCCCCCCTTCAACTGTCACTACCTCAGTCCCCCCCCTTCAACTGTCACTACCTCAGTCCCCCCCCCCTTCAACTGACACTACCTCAGTCCCCCCTTCAACTGACACTACCTCAGTCCCCCCTTCAACTGTCACTACCTCAGTCCCCCCTTCAACTGACACTACCTCAGTCCCCCCTTCAACTGTCACTACCTCAGTCCCCCCTTCAACTGTCACTACCTCAGTCCCCCCTTCAACTGTCACTACCTCAGTCCCCCCTTCAACTGACACTACCTCAGTCCCCTCTTCAACTGTCACTACCTCAGTCCCCCCTTCAACTGTCACTACCTCAGTCCCCCCTTCAACTGTCACTACCTCAGTCCCCCCTTCAACTGTCACTACCTCAGTCCCCCCTTCAACTGTCACTACCTCAGTCCCCCCTTCAACTGTCACTACCTCAGTCCCCCCCCCTTCAACTGACACTACCTCAGTCCCCCCTTCAACTGACACTACCTCAGTCCCCCCTTCAACTGTCACTACCTCAGTCCCCCCTTCAACTGTCACTACCTCAGTCCCCCACCTTCAACTGACACTACCTCAGTCCCCCCTTCAACTGTCACTACCTCAGTCCCCCCTTCAACTGTCACTACCTCAGTCCCCCCTTCAACTGACACTACCTCAGTCCCCCCTTCAACTGTCACTACCTCAGTCCCCCCTTCAACTGACACTACCTCAGTCCCCCCCCCTTCAACTGTCACTACCTCAGTCCCCCCTTCAACTGTCACTACCTCAGTCCCCCCCCCTTCAACTGTCACTACCTCAGTCCCCCCCCCTTCAACTGTCACTACCTCAGTCCCCCCTTCAAGAACAGAAGAGAGAGAGAACAGAAGAGAGAGAGAGAACAGAAGAGAGAGAGAACAGACTGTATTGAGAGTCGACTCGTTTAACAAGGAGCCTGTCATCGCGGGATATCTCTTGCGAACGCTCTCTATTCCCCCCCCCCAAAAAAAACAAACATCGCTTGGGCCCAGAGAAGAAGTCGATATTTATCAAGTTCGCATATGTCATTCGGTCGCGTGGTTGTTACCCCTGGTTTCCACGGACACGCCCACTTAAGACTTTTGGCAGTGTTATTTCAAATGTCTAGTGGTTGCCTATTCACCTTTATTTTTAGGACCATGCTTAGCCTCTCTTTACTTAGCTTGTGTACGAGGGAACTGTACATTGTAGCTAACGTTAATTTATTACCAGCAGCAACTTTTTCTGGGAGTGGCACCGGAACTCCAGCGCCAGGAACTCCAGCAGTGCTAGGAACTCCAGTGCCAGGAACTCCAGTGCCAGGAACTCCAGTGCCAGGAACAAGCACCCCACGGCACCCTACTGATGGTAGGAAATTATTTTTTACTCAAACTGCATTTACATGCATCTACATCAGTTTCAAATTAATATAAGCTGTGCGGGCCTGTGTAGTAGTGGCTCTGTGCACAGCAGCCTTGTCAGACACTAGTCTGCACTAATCTGGACTCAAATGCCTCAAATCATGGTGAACGGGGCAGAGGTAATCTAAATACCTGGAAATCCAGGAATTGAACAACATGACCTTGGATTAACTGTCAACTTTTCTTTTGTTAGTAGAAGTTGTGAGACTGTTCCTACCGTACAATGCAGCCTCCCGGGGAAACAATACAGCCTCCAGACTCAGAGAAGCCCAGCTCAGGGATTGGGGGTAACCACCTACACCCACAATTTCTGCTGCCTGGAGAAGAAAGACATGAGGATGGTCCCTACAAGGGTTGTGAAAGACAACCTGCTGGGCATGGGTTTGGGGGACGGTTGCCTGACCTTTCGAGGTATGTCACCTGACAGTCTGTACTGTGTGTAGCCAGTTGTACACTGTAGTGTGTAGCCAGACAGTCTGTAGTGTGTAGCCAGACAGTCTGTAGTGTGTAGCCAGTTTCTGTCATCTCAACCCAGCACCTGATCTGTGCATTATTTGTCTTGTCTGTCCCTCTCAATTTCACAGGAAACCAACGCAGTGCAGAGGAATTGGCAGAATTGCTCTTCACAGCCTACCCTAAACTGCGTGAGGGGGGTGGGTTTGAGCTAATGAAAGTTGCGGGGTCTACACGGAGCTGCAATTTGGAAGTGATTCCATGCCCAAATGAGGGGTACACGGTTCAGTATCTGAAGGAGATACTGAACCATGCAACGGTTTATGTCCGGCCACTGCAACGCAGTCTGACCTCTGTGAATGTAAGATTCGATATCAGTTTGTGTTGTGTCCCAAATATTAATAAAATACTGAATGAATGTTCCTGAAGTTGAACTAATTTATATTTAAATGTGATTTGTCTCCACAAATAGGTCGTGAATAACAGACAGGCCCAGTGTGGACCCTCGGTCCAGTGTGTAAATTGTGGGGAGGAGTTTGACTTCTCCACTATAAGGGCACACAATGCAGTGTGTTCCAGGTAATACTGAATGTAAAGCAATTTAGAAAAGTATCTTCTAACATGCTAAATGTAATTACTTACCCTTGATTCCGTATTGTGAATTGGAAACAACAGTGTTTGTTCAGGAAATACTGTGTCTACTCATTATTACAAGTACTGCAATACTCTGGTAGGAAAATAATGATTTACTGTTGTAAATAAATAGTTCTTGTGTGTAGACAAGTATAACGACAACATTGTGGACGCTAACGTTAGTTTAGAGGGCCGAACGCTTCATCGCGCTGACCGCACGGAGCTTAGCGGTAAGTCAAGAGGAGGTGGGATCATAATATCGACGAAGGATAGCTGGTGCTTAAACACGAAAACTGTAAGTAGCCACTGCTCACCAGACCTAGAATACTTGACTGTTAAATGCCGACCCACATACCTGCCTAGGGAGTTTAACGCGGTGCTAATTACATGTGTGTATATTGCACCTAGCTCAGACAGCAAAGTAGCATTGGCGCGACTATACGACGTCATTAGTAGCCAACAAAGTACTGATCCACAGGCTATCCACATCATAGCGGGGGACTTTAATCATGTCGACCTGAAGGCAGTACTACCCAAGTTCTACCAGCATGTAAAATGTGCAACGAGAGGAGAAAAAACACTGGATAAGGTATACACCAACATCAAACGTGCTTACAAGGCTAGTCCGCTAGCTCATCTAGGCATGTCTGACCATGTGTCAATCCTCCTGATTCCTGCATACACCACAATGGGGAAAAGTGCTCCCACCACCACTAAGACTGTCAGAACCTGGCCAGAAGGGTCCGCTCCACTGCAGATCTGCCTAAATGACACCCTATGGCAGGAATATGAGCATGAGGACCTGGAACAGTACACGTCGTCGGTTCTGAACCACATAGTGAACTGCACCAACTCAGTCACCGTGGACAAACGGGTCCGGGTCTACCCCAACACGAAGCCATGGATGACTGGGAAGGTCCAAAAACTGTTAAATGAGAGGGACAACGCCTTCTTCGCAGGGAAGCGCACACCGCTGTACAGCTCCACCAGGGCCAACCTAAAGCGCGGCATCAAAGCGGCCAAGGCAGAGCACAGAGAGAAGATTGAGGAATGCCTCCTGAGCAACGACTCCAGGCGGATGTGGCAGGGGGTTCAGCAGATGACAAACTTCAGAGCCAACAGGCTCACAGCCGCAGAGGACGACCCCCTGCTGGCGGGAAAGCTGAACACCTTCTACGCCCGGTTCGACGAGGGGCGAACGGAGGTAACCACAACACAGACACCACTCTCTCCAGCTCTCAGCAGCCTCACCCTCACAGAGCACGAGGTGAGACGCGTACTGAAGGCGGTGGACCCCAGGAAAGCCTCGGGGCCGGATGGCGTCCTGGGACGGGTGCTGAGAGACTGCGCCGACCAGCTGGCCGGGGTTTTCACCAACATCTTTAACCAGTCCCTGTCCCAGGCCACCGTCCCACCGTGCCTGAAAACCTCAACTATCATCCCAGTCCCGAAGAAAAGCACGGTGAGCTGCCTAAACGACTACCGCCCGGTGGCACTCACACCAATCATCATGAAGTGCTTCGAGAAACTAGTCCGGGCCCACATACTCACACGCCTCCCGCCCAACCTGGATCCATACCAGTTCGCCTACAGAGCCCACAGGTCCACAGAGGACGCCATAGCGACGACTCTCCACGCCACTCTATCCCACCTGGAGAGGGGAAACAGCTACGCGAGACTGCTCTTCGTGGACTTCAGCTCCGCCTTTAACACCATCCTTCCAGACAGGCTAGTGACCAAACTACTAGACCTGGGTCTATCACACTCTATATGTGCGTGGATCAAGGACTTCCTGACCGACCGCCCCCAGAGGGTGCGGGTGGGCCCCCACACCTCCACAGCCCTCAGCCTCAGCACTGGGTCACCCCAGGGCTGCGTGCTAAGCCCCATCCTCTACAACCTCTACACCCACGACTTCACCCCCATCCACCCCAGCAACTACATCGTAAAGTTTGCAGACGACACCACCGTGGTGGGATGTATCTCGGGGGGGGACGAGGCGGCGTACAGGGATGAGGTAGAGCAATTGAGCAAGCTGTGCAAGGTAAACAACCTGCTGCTAAACAAGTCAAAGACCCAGGAACTCATCGTAGACTACAGGAGGAAAAAGTCCGAGATCCTGCCCCTGCTCATCGACGGAGAGAGCGTAGAGATGGTCTCAAACCTCCGTTTCCTGGGACACATCATACGGGATGACCTGGCCTGGAAGGACAACACTAAAGGCACCATCAAGAGGGCACAACAGCGGCTATACACCCTGAGATGCCTCAAGAAACAACACAGCAAGCAGGAGATGCTGGTGGCCTTCTACCACGGCGCAGTGGAGAGCATCCTCACCTTCGGCATCTCCAACTGGTACCACAGCTGCACGGCAGCGGAGAGAAACGATCTACAGAGAGTCGTGAGAACAGCACAGGGGATCACCGGCGCCACCCTCCCCTCTCTGGAGGAGCTGTACGAAACACGCTGTCTCAGGAGGGCCTCCAAGATCTCCAAGGACCCGACCCACCCTGGGCACGAACACTTTGTCAAGCTGCCCTCGAACAGGAGGTACAGGACCCCGGCCGCTAGGACAAACAGACTGAAGGACAGCTTCTACCACAGGGCCGTCAAGGCCCTGAACACAGAAAAGGCCTAAGTTCTGGGCCCAGGACAAGTCCGGACGGATTGTAATGGCAGCTAGTGCTGAGGCACAAACATGTACATTTTCAAGCCTGCAAACTGTGACACTTTAAAAAAATGTGAAAAAATACTTTCTTGTGCAATATGACAACCCTAGTTGACTATCTGTGCAGTATAGCACAGTGGATTGTGTACATAGCCTCTATTGATGTAAACCAGCTCCTTATCTTCTTGTGTTTTTATGCATCTATGCTTTTTCCAAAATGTGTTTCTTTTTCCTTTCTTAAACACCAGGGGAGCCTCCCCTCCTAAATTTCGTTGTTTGGTACCTGTACTGTAACAATGACAAATAAAGTCTATCTATCTATCTATCTATCTCTATCTATCTATAAGTATGTGATAAATCCCTGATGTTATTAACTGTTTTACCGCCCTCTTAAGTATACTGCAGGGTGAGAGAAGGAGAGCTGACAGTGCCACACAGCAGGATCTTATAGGTTAGTCAGTGTAGACCAGGGCTGGACTGGGACAAAAATTAGGCCCTGCCATGTGGCTCAGACCGGCCCAACACAATCGGTCTGACACCGCCGATCAACATGCTGGCAGTCTGTTGAATATACCATTTGTAAAAAAAAAAACAACAACTATAGAGCGGAGTAAGTGACATGGACAGGAAGTATACCAATGCAAGTGTGAACCAGTGTACTCACTCACTGTTGACGTAGTCCACGGTGATGAGACATGGCTGCTGTATCTGTAGTAGGCCTAGTCCCCAGCATGTGATTGGGCCAGCCCATGTGTTAGTATAAACGGGGGCCGCCGCTTGATTCAGCGCTAGTTGATGCCGTGCTATTTTGGGCCGCGCTAGTTTGGGGTCGGCCGCGCTAGTTTTATATATACATGTATATTAAAACATTTTATTTAAAAAAAAAATTGGGGGGGGCAGCCCGACCGGCCCAAAACTAGCGCGGCCCACCTGCCAGCGGGCAGGTAGATCGTATGGCCAGTCCAGCGGTGGTGTAGACCGAGGGTTTCTGACATTTTTAGTGCTTTAAGACATGGCTCAAATGTGAATTAATTTCTGTGAAAATGGCGAACTGCTTTTGTACTAGGAAAAAACTGAACTTTTACTGTTCACGTTTAGATTAAGAATCTGAACTTTTATTGTTTACCTAGATGATCAAAACATTTACAGTTTCCTGGTGACTAAGCTGTGGACTGTGCTAACTGCTTTTACTTATTATTTCTTTATTAATTGAACCAGCAGGATCCTCCACAGCCTCTCTACCGTCTGCTGCAGCTGGGTCCTCTGCAGCCTCTCTCCCGTCTGCTGCAGCTGGGTCCTCTGCAGCCTCTCTCCCGTCTGCTGCAGCTGGGTCCTCTGCAGCCTCTCTCCCGTCTGCTGCAGCTGGGTCCTCTGCAGCCTCTCTCCCGTCTGCTGCAGCTGGGTCCTCTGCAGCCTCTCTCCTGTCTGCTGCAGCTGGGTCCTCTGCAGCCTCTCTCCCGTCTGCTGCAGCTGGGTCCTCTGCAGCCTCTCTCCCGTCTGCTGCAGCAGGTTCTGCCGTGGCAGCAGGTTCCTCTGGCACCCTACAGTCAGAGGATCACATCATGGATGGTAAGCACATGTACAGTGTTAAAGCTGGTTGCTAGGAAAATCAGCTAATGGGGATCCTTAATAAAATGCAATAAAATACTGGTGACAACTGTGGACTTATACTGGTGACAACTGTGGACTGTGGACTTAATTGATTATCTTTTCTATATCGATAACAGACCTTGATCCATCTGAGTCGTTGGACTCCATTGCTGGTAAGCACAAGCTGTGAATAAGAAAAACAAAGGTTCTACACTATGTTTAAGTGTGTGTACACCATGGATGGGGTTGAATCCTACAATCACATTCAGGCTATTGACAGGCTACATGTCTGACTAAGTTATATCAATTTAGAACTGTGTACAGTGAATGCAATCTTGTGTGTAGTGTAATTTGAGTTTCTTTCTGTTAAAGCGTGGGTAACGGAAGCAGACTCTGCAAAGGCTGCCAAGCTCTTCTGCGCGTCGGCCCTCGCAGATATGATTGATCAGTCGCCGCTCAACTTCACTCTCAGTTTGAGCGGTTCTCTGGAGGAACGAACACGAGCGATCGTTTCGTTCTACAAAAGGCCGAAGGTGAACTGGGCGAGTCCTCTCACCTGCAAACTGATTGGTAATGATCTTAATAATTTTTCTTGTTTTTAAATGTATTTTTGGGGCATTTTATGCTTTATTGTAGAGAGATAGTAGAGACAATGACAGGAAAGGGGGATAGAGAGATTGGAGAGGACATTTGGGGAAGCAAAAAACCAGTTACCCATGGGCCAATCAGGATAATCTATAGATCTGTACAGTACCATTACACTAATGGTTTTCAATAACTTGTTAAGCTAAACTTGTTATTTAAAAATTACTGATTATTTCATTTTTACAAGGGGACGCCGCCGTCGGTGAGGGTGTGGCCAGATTTGTCCTCGCCACTGCAATGGAGAGCCTCCAATATGGCTTCCACCTTGATGAAGAGAAAGGTAATTAAGTCTTGTTACTTTGTCATTTGTTTAATTTTTTTAATGCATAGGCTATATTTTCCTAGCCTGGTGGTCATGTTAATATTTTCCAGATGTCTAAAATAAATGTTTTACCTTTTTATTCTTTTAAGGGAAAACCTTACTTTTCCACGGGGAGACTACTGACCAGACCCTCCTCGACAGCGACTTCTTCATTGTCGCGGGCCGCATGATGGGGCACAGTTTCCTGCATGGTGGACCATGCTTGACCGGCCTGAGCCCAGCCATTGCACATGTCCTGTTTTGGGGGGCGCAGCACATGACAATTGTCTCCCCATTGGATTGTGTGGACATGGATGTTCGGGAGGCGCTGGAACTGGTTAGATATAGCTTTTTAATTGCTAGTATTGTGCAGTATTTCATGATGTTATATTGCTCTCTATTTACAATGTGTTAAGTAATTGCTTTTTACATTTGTTACATTTCACAATTACATTTCTTGTCAGCTGAACAATGGTCATGACCTCACCGAGGACCACAAAGAGAAGGTCCTCTCCCTATGCCAGGCATGGGATTTCCCAGGGCCTACATCAGCAAACAGGATGTGGCTGGCGGAGAAACTATTGGTGCATGCTGTAAGTTTGTCTTTCTTAAGTCTTTGAATTTAAACGAAACCACTGGTTCTCATTGAATTCACTGTTGCCTTAATATAACCATGACACGTTTTTTGGGGGGTTTATTTGTTTTACAGGTGCTGGAAAGGACGAAACAGCAGGTCAAACACCTGAGGAGGGGGCTAAAAGACACCGGTGTCTGGGAGCTATTAAGTTCCAGGCCGGACACTGTGCCAGTCTTATGGCCAAGAGCCGCAGAAACCAGGATCACGCCACAGGTAATGCAAATGAAAACATTAAAGCTACATGTGACAGCATTTTTATTGCTAAATATTCACTTGTTTTTGTTACGAGAGTATGGATTGGCCTTAGCAAGATCCCCAAAATATTTTTCGTGACATGAGACCCTGTGAATTTCAGATTTTAGACATAGGTGTCTAGGCTAGATAGTGGGAAATATTGCCAGAAGTGACTTTTTAAGCATGCAACGACATCAACACTCCCCCCTCGGAATCCACAAAGCAGTGTCACAGCAAGAGAGGAGGGAATTGTAGGAGATATGGTTCTTAAAACACATGATCATTTTTATCATGACCAGTGGGGTCGCCAAAGTGCGAACTTATCACATGTAGCTTTGCATTAAAAGATTGTGTATTGAAACGGCTTTTGTAATTGAAAAAGCATAAAGGGGGAGCAAATTTTAACCGGTGCATTTTATATTAGATGATTCTGGAGAAAATTGAATGGCCGGAGGCAGATTTGGAAGATGGCGATGAGGAGGGCCAGGAGAGGATGCTGGGATTCCTGAGGACCTTCATCGAAACAAGTATGGCTATTTTTCATTATTCGATACTGATGCCCTTACATGGATGTGTATACAGAACAAGCACCAAGCACATTAGACCACAGCACTCTCTAGGGCACTTGCAATTAATTACTTTATTCTGCCAAAATCTGCCACCTATTGCTCTAGGATAGGTCTCCTAGGGCGGAGACATTCGTTGTTGGCCCTTGTTGAAATGGATTGTTTCTGAATTTATATCCTATCCACTACCTAGGTTCGTCTGAAGGTCTGAAAAGACTTCTGGCTTTTTGGACTGGGTGGGATGTCCCTCCAGAATACCTGCAAGTGGAAGTGGTTGACTGTGTTCTACCACAGTCATCCACTTGCTTCATGAAGCTGAAATTGTCAAAACATCCACGGACATATGAGAACTTCCACTGCGACCTGATGGCCAGCATTTCGACCGCTTCCTATGGCTTTGGCCAGTATTAAAGGTAAATAACATTGCATAAAAGAAATAATAAAGTATACTTTCATGACATGCAGGCACACACATATACACACACAGACGTACATCTGGAGATACCACTATCATTACATCCATCTATCATTTATACAGAGCGATTAAGACCCCAGTCATGTAGCTCTATACCATAGATCTGACATGATCACCTTTTCCTTCCCTCACAGGTGCCTGATCTCCCTCTGTGTTTTTTGTTGTTGTTCCTGGAGATGGTGTCAGGTGTGTGCTTGTAGCGTTTCCAGCCTTATGTGAACTACGGTAGCTTGTCTCCGGTTGCCATGGTAGCGGTAGTAGCGGCAGCTTTCAGTTGTAGTATACACCTTTGTATATATTTATATTATATATAATATTATTGGGAATATGGGAATTAGTAACTTTGTACATTGAGGAATTAGTTTAAGTTTAAATTAGAATAAGAAATGTTGTAAGATTTTGTAACAAGAAGAAGTAATGCCAAACCGGAAACAGTACCCAACTCCAGATCCCCAAAACACCATCCCCCATCCCATTCTGCACTGGTCTCCTGAACACAGCATGGACGTTTCAGCCTCACCCACCACCGCCAGAAACTGTCCAAAATATTTTATGTTGTATTTCATTGATGTTCACGTGAATACATTTTCTTTGTATTTCATTTTCACAAAATGCAAAAAGAATATTCAATAAAGAAACCTGAATTTGAATTTGAAGTTGAACTTATTCATTGTTGTTTATTGTATAAATTGCTACAGCTCACCCGTTTTTTTCTATAATTCTTTCAGAATAAGAGCGTGATTAAAATATCACTTTGGATGTTGGCCAATCACTTCATTCATGTCTCAAAAGAAGCTCGTTCAACCATACACTGGCAACAATGTTCACTCAGAAAGCATACACAGTCATTCATAACATTCTGACTTACAAAACATTAACAATAGACAGTTTCCTGACAAAGCTTAAGGTGAGAGCATCGTCATGCGAATACCGTGCGCTGAAGGACGAGCTGGTTCGTGACAGGCTCGTGCTGGGTGTTGCGAGTGAGGGCACCAGGAGGCGTCTGCTACGCGAACGTGAGTTGACGTTACACACAGCGACTGAAATCTGTAGGCTCGCTGAGCTAACCGAGAGACACATGAGAGTGATGGCCCCGCTAGCACAGACGGACAATGTGAATGCCGCGGACAGGCAGAGTGAGAGGCGTGCACATCAAAGGAAAACAGCGCCAGCGGAGAGAGAGCCACAGTGGAGCTGCAAATACTGTGGAGGCAGCCACAAACGGGGCAGGGAGCAGTGCCCAGCCTACGGTAAGACATGCCGGATATGTGGCATAGCAAATCACTTTGCCAAGGTATTTCAGGCTGGCAGCAAGGCTGACAAAATAAAAAAAGTGAATGTGCTTGAAAATGATGAGCAAAGAGAAGATGACTCAGATACTGATGATAGACTGTTTCTAGTAACTGAATGTGTCAATACTGCAAAGGCCCAGCAGGGGCGCAAGTGGTTTGTGAATCTATGCCTGAATGAGAAAAGGCAACAGTGTCAGCTGGATACAGGCTCCACCTGCAATGTCATGGGCCGCAAGATTAAAGAGAAGCTGTCACCCAGAGCGGCGCTAGGCCCGAGCGCAGCCAAGTTAAAGTTATACTCTGGGGAAATCATGCCATCACTGGGGAAATTCCACACTGAATGTGTCATCCGGGGAGAAAAGCACAACCTCACATTTGAAATAGTCGACACAGAGCAAAAGCCTCTTCTCGGGGGGGGGCACATGCGAACGTCTGGGCCTCGTATCCTTCACCGTTCCAGATGAACTCCACACAGTTGATGCAAGCCAATCTGTGCCCCTCACCAAAGATCATGACGTCTTCAATGACCCAATCGAGTCAGTCCCGGGCGAGATACACTTCGAGCTGGATCCTGATGTGACGCCGGTGCAGTGCGCGCCGAGGAATGTTCCAGTGGCTCTGAAGGCGAGAGTCAAGGAGGAACTTGACAGACATGTCAAGGTCGGCAACATTGCGCCGGTGTCTGAGACGACAGCATGGATAAGTAACAAGGTGACTGTCGCAAAGCCAGAGAAAATAAGAATCTGTATCGATCCAAAGCCTCTCAACCGAGCGCTGCTGAGGTCTCACTACCATATGCCTACGCTGGAAGATGTGTTGTACAAGTTGCCCAAGGCTCGCCTCTTCACGTTGGCAGACGCTCGTGTTGCCTTTTTACAGTGCAAGCTTGACGACGTGAGCAGCCGTCTGACGACCTTCTGGACACCGTGGGGTCGGATGAGATGGCTCAAGCTCCCTTTCGGAGTCTCAGTAGCGCCTGAGATCTACCAACGCAAGCAACACGAGCTGCTATCGGGCCTGGCCGGCATCGAACCGATCGCGGATGACATCCTGGTGGGTGTGGCGATACGGATGCCGAGGCCGAACTGGACCATGACAGAAACTTGAGTGCTCTCATGGAACGATGCAGAGCAGTGGGACTCAGGCTGAGTGAACGCAAGCTACAGTTCAAGCTCAAAGCCGTACATTTCCACGGCCACATTCTGTCCTCGGAGGGACTGAAAATCGACCCAGAGAAGACACGGGCCGTGCTGGAAATGCCGACACCCACCGACGTGAAAGCAGTGCAGCGCTTTATTGGGTTCGTGACGTACCTTGCAAAGTTTCTGCCAAAGCTCTCGGAGGTCTGTGAGCCGCTCCGCAGGCTCTTGGATAAGGACGTCATGTGGCACTGGTTGCCCAAACACGAAGATGCAGTGTGCGGAGTGAAGCGTATGGTCACCTGCACGCCCGTCTTCAAGTACTATGATATCACAAAGCCTGTCACGGTCCAGAGCGATGCCAGCATGACCGGGCTGGGGGGCTGTTTGTTACAAGGGGGACAGCCGGTGGCTTTTGCATCGAGGGCACTAACGCCGACAGAGCAAAACTACGCTCAGATTGAGAAGGAGTGTTTGAGCATAGTCTTTGCCTGCCAGAGATTCCACCAGTACCTGTATGGCAGGGAGGCTATCACTGCAGAAACAGACCACAAGCCGCTTATCACAATATTCAAGAAGCCCCTCCTGAGCGCACCGAAACGTCTCCAAGGCATGTTGCTGCAGCTGCAAAGCTACAATCTGGATGTTGTGTACAAGCCGGGCCCCGAGATGTATGTCAGCGACACTCTGAGCAGGGCCACGCCCCCGTGCCGTGGGTCTGACACCCCGTACGTGCAGCATGCTGTGTGCGCCGTGAACAGCATCTAGGCCGGGTATTCACAGCTGGACCAGGCGCAGCACTTGGACGTTACGGCTTTCAGATTCCACCAGATTGTGCAGCACACAGAGACGGATGATGTGCTTCAGGAGCTGGCATCTGTGATCCTCAGTGGCTGGCCAGACATTAAAGAGGACACTCCGCTGGCAGTGCGGGAATACTGGCCCTTCAGAGACGAGCTGAATGTTCAAGACGGAGCGTTGTACAGGGGACAGTGCGTCGTCATACCAAAAGCCATGAGATCTGAGCTGCTCAAACGCATACACGCTAGCCACATTGGTGGGGAGGCGTGTTACAGACGGGCCAGGGATACGCTCTTCTGGCCGAACATGAGAGCGGAGATAAAGGACTTTGTGGCGAACTGCTCCGCATGCAATGAGTACGCACGGGTCCAGCAGAAGGAACCGATGATGTCGCATGACATACCGGTGCGCCCGTGGCAGGCAGTGAGTATGGACGTCTACTCATATGCAGGCAAGGACTTTCTCGTCATTGTGGACCAGTATTCGGATTTCTGGGAAATCGACCAGCTGCCAGATCTGTCTGCTGACACGCTCATCACGCGCTGCAAAGCTCAGTTTGCACGTTATGGGCAGCCAGAGAGGGTGGTCTCGGACAACGGCCCACAGTTTGCATGCGAACGGTTCAGGAAGTTTGCAGCGAGCTGGGGGTTTGCCCATGTCACATCTTCACCCCGACATCCTCGATCCAACGGCAAGGCTGAGTCGGCCGTTAAGATTGTCAAGTCACTCTGCAAGCGGGCGAAATTGGATGGCACGGATGCGTGGATGGCCATCCTTCACTGGCGCAACACACCCACAGAGGGGTTGGACAGCAGCCCGGCCCAGCGCTTAA
This sequence comes from Nansenia antarctica, assembly GCF_963989245.1. NCBI lineage: Eukaryota > Metazoa > Chordata > Actinopteri > Argentiniformes > Microstomatidae > Nansenia > Nansenia antarctica. The sequence continues at coordinate 82,967,769 of NC_137675.1, forward strand.
TGGCACGCAGGCTCAAAACTTCACTGCCCGTCGCGGACAGCCTGCTTCTACCACGTGTGGTGGACGGAGTGGCAGAGAAGCTGCGGTGGAAACGGCGGGTCGCCAAGTCATTCTATGACACGTCTGCCAGAGACCTTCCAGAGCTGGATGTTGGAGATCACATTAGGATGAGGCCTCTGCCAGGTGATCGCACAGGGCGGTGGCGACGAGGCCAGTGCCTCCAGAGAGTCGCTCCCCGCTCGTTCGTGGTGGATGTGGACGGCACACTGTACAGACGCAACCGAGTGGATCTGCGTGTTGCAGAGCGCTCAGCTCAAGCGCAACAGACAGACATTCTACGGCCTGAGCGGAGCAGTCCTGACCAGACCCAGGTCGCTGGGGAGACTGCCTCAGCCGAGACACGGATTGTCTCAAGTCGGGGGGAGACAGGCGGCGAGGTACATCCTCGTACACCAAGGGCACCGGCGACACCAAGGGCCACGGCAGGCCAGGGTGTCTACTCACGGAGTGGTCGCCTGTCACGGCCGCCACAACGACTGGACTTATGACTTTGAAAAAAAAAATGAAAAAAAAAGGAAGGGGTGAGTAAAGGGACAGCTCTTCTCGGACTGTTTTGACTTTGCCTCAGACGGCTGTACTGGACTGTTGTTCTTTGTTCAGAAAAATAAATAAAAATAAATAGGGAAATAATGCAATGTTGTAATGCTATTGTTAATGTTTGGGATTGTTATTGTCAATGGAATTGCAGACGGAGATGCAAGCATGTCATTTGCAAACAGCTAAAGGAAAGGAGATGTTACATATAGGCATATGTGTGGTGGCCTGGGAAAACCCGTCGGATGTCGCTGGCGTTCGTTTGTGGCAAAGAGCAAAAATAGATGGAAATGTCCTATTTCGGCGAATTTGATATTATGTGGTATTCTAGTACTTTGAACTCCATACTACATTATGGTGAATAAACATTTTAAGAAAACAAAAGAGAAAGTACTTATTTTTATGTTTTTGTGGTGGGTAGTTTGCTAGCGAAACAACGTCACGTTGAACGTGTCTCATTCTCAGTTAAGCAACGCACACACACATGAGCGAAAGGAGAGACGATACTTCCACCTGTGTTAAGCTGCGTGCACACCGCGGACCGTGACCCACCGTTCTGGCGCAACCTGGTGGGATGGACTTGACGTACTTCAACGTGCGATGCAGATGCAAAGCTCTACTCGTGTTGCTAGCGAAGTTTCCCACAGAAGTGGGGGGAAAAACGTCAGATTAGATATATAAACGGGTTATTTTGATAAACTGGACACATTTTGTGAATATATATGGTTACTTTCTCGCCTGAAAACATATAAAAACTTCATAAAATGACATATTAACACTTGTAGAGCCAAATTACAGATTTTAGCCAATGGCGGCCAAAATTTAGGATTTTACATCTGAGGCGAGAGCTCTGGGCAAGAAACTACTTCCGGTTTACTTCCGGTTGTTTTAACGGATCCAACGCAACGCAAAAAGCAGAATTTTTTTGACTGATTGGCGCACCCTGACGGTCAAGAAACGCAATGCAGAGCAAGGCAACTGATCAACGCAACGGCCCCATTGAGATGAATGACTTCCGGTGCAACGCAATGGCCATGTGTGCACGCAGCTTTATTGCCAGTTTACTGATGCTCACAATAAGCATAAAGTAATACAATCTTAACTAGAAGACACACAAATGGATGTTATTATGTCGCCCCCCCCCCCTCCCCCCCGCCTAAATCTACTGGTGTTTTTGTACCCCCCCCCCCCCCCACCATGACCACACACTGTACATACTTGTTGTTTTGTCCCCCCGCCCGAACTAACCATTGTACATATTATATGTCTGTCCCCCTGCCCGAACTACCCACTGTACATACTTTGTGTTTTGTCCCCCGTGTATGTCCCCACCTGTCCTACCCGCTGTACATACCTTATGTTTTGTTGTATTGTTCTTCCCATGTTGGATGTATGTTTATCTTGTAGATAGTACTAGTTATTTGTCTGTATTATCTTGTAGATAGTACTAGTTTTTTGTCTGTCTTACATGTAACGATTAATTGAATATCAAGGACCCCAATTGAAATAAGCCAGTGGCTTTCTTGGGTTTTTATCCTGTTAGTTGACCTTGTATGTAATATGTACTTTCATGTACCTACTTCTGCAAATCTTCTAATAAAGTTTTCAATCAATCAATCAATCTGTCCCTCGCATACCGACGAGGCGAGCAGACTAACACCGCATCACAAGCAGACAAACGAGACCGGCCGATCTGCTTAGGCTCCTCCCCCGACCCGGAGGAGAAAGGAGTCGGGGGCAGCATGGGGGCAGCATTTTTCACCTTTCACTTTTTTTGACATGATACATTAAAATGCTCATAACTTTTTTAAAATAAAGGGCTATCTCAGTCATTCAACCAGTTATGAATAGCTGAGAACTTCTAATTCATGGAAATATAAAAAAATGAAAATGTCAAAATGCCACCATGTGAAGGGTTTTCCCAGGCCACCACACATATGTTAGTAGCCTGTGTTACAGGGACACCTAGGGGTGACCTGATAATGTTGCATGTAAGACCTGGATGTTGTATGTGGGCGTGCGCGGGAGGAACCGCAGTTTAATAAAAGTCATACTGAAACAGTTTTGGGTCGCTCCACCGCCAAAAAATCTCACTCCAAACTTTTGGTGAAACTTGGCAGCCCTGCAGATTCACCCAAGATGGCCGCCAGCCTGACAACACAACCAGACTCACCTAAGATGGCCGCCAGCCTTACAACACAACCAGACTCACCTAAGATGGCCGCCAGCCTTACAACACAACCAGACTTAACTAAGATGGCCGCCAGCCTTACAACACAAATAGACTCAGCTAAGATGGCCGCCAGCCTTACAACACAACCAGACTCGCCTAAGATGGCCGCCATCCTTACAACACACCCAGACTCACCTAAGATGGCCGCCAGCCTTACAACACAAACAGACTCACCTAAGATGGCCGCCAGCCTTACAAACACTCTCCAAGTATATCCAGCTGCGGACATCACCTATGGAGGACCAAGTCCGCCAAAATTAACAATAAATATATAGACATATAAATGAATGTATGAACAAATACACATACAAATACACACAGCATACCGCAATACATTTCTATATGTATTTATTCTTTTCCACATTTATTCTTTCTTTTCCACATTCATTCTTTCTTTTCCACATTGTTTTCCACATTTATTCTTTCTTTTCCACATTGTTATGTTATGTTATGTTAATTTTATTTATAATGCGCCCCCCATCCAACTTTTACATCGGCCCAGGGCGCAGCCCGGGTAAAGGAACAGATAAAGACAAAGACAAGGAACACAGAAAGCAATCAGACACAGACGACTTAAACGTAAATCTCAGGCATACCATTCACAACAAATAGTGAGTAGATTTAGGGAATGTCATTTAGGAAGAGGTGGGTTTTTAACTTGGCTCTAAAGGAGTCCAGAGTGGGGGCAAACTTGATGGCAGAGGGGAGCGCGTTCCACAGGGTCGGTGCTATCACTGCAAAGGCACGGTCACCCTTCCTCTTGAGGTTGGTACGTGGGACCCTCAGGCTGAGTTGGGCGTCGGACCTGAGCCTGGGTCTGGGCCTTGAGGAGGTAGACTGGTCCAGGAGGTCCTTGATGTATGGTGGGGCGAGACTGTTGAGAGCTTTAAAAACAAAGGTGCAGATTTTGAACTTCACTCTCTTCTTCACTGGGAGCCAGTGAAGGGAGATGAGGACAGGGGAGATGTGGTCCCTCATTTTGGTGCCTGACACCAGCCTGGCAGCGGCATTTTGGACTAGCTGCAGGTGGTAGATGGTCTTATCAGGAAGTCCAGCATATAGTGAGTTGCAGTAGTCGAGCCTAGATGAGATTAGCATGAGGACGACCCTCCTCAGGTCGCTGGGGGTGAGGAAGGACTTGATCTTGGCTATGATGCGTAGTTGGTATAAACATGCCTTCACGACGGAGCTCACTTGTCGGTCAAGGTTAAGCTCGGAGTCAAAGATGACACAGAGGTTCTTGACATGTGGTCTGACAAGGGTGGACAGGCTTCCCATGTTGGTGCTGAGCTGAGTGATGGCGGTGGTGTTGCTGATGAGGAGGATTTCCCCCTTGCTCTCATTCAGCTGTAGGAAGCTCTGGGCCATCCACTCCTTCACATCGCGGAGGCAGTCCACATTGTTTTCCACATTCATTCTTTCTTTTCCACATTCATTCTTTCTTTTCCACATTCATTCTTTCTTTTCCACATTCATTCTTTCATTCTTTCTTTTCCACATTCATTCTTTCTTTTCCACATTCATTCTTTCTTTTCCACTTTATCAGTAATGTATGCAAATATATGGGGGCGTATCTTGCATGTTGTCCACGCCCCTACGCATTTTCATCGGTTGATACCACGCGTGACGTATGAAAGCAGCGACACTGTTATTACCACAGACGGGTAAGAGAGTCTATAGCCCCGTTCTCTCACAGCATCTTTCTCCCTATAATTTCCATGGAATCCCAAACTATGTCTATGACATCCCAAGCTATTCCCGTGTTGTCCCCTTTCACACATGTCGGCAATGGTCTTTACTAGTCCATCAGCACTGTATGGGAGAACTTGGTGATAACCACAATACCAGTTGACTCAATAACGCTCCATGCACACCGCGGACCGTGACCCATGGAATCCCAAACTATGTCTATGACATCCCAAGCTATTCCCGTGTTGTCCCCTTTCACACATGTCGGCAATGGTCTATACTAGTCCATCAGCACTGTATGGGAGAACTTGGTGATAACCACAATACCAGTTGACTCAATAACGCTCCGTGCACACCGCGGACCGTGACCCACCGTTCTGGCGCAACCTGGTGGATGGACTTGACGTACTTCAACGTGCGATGCAGATGCAAAGCTCTACTCGTGTTGCTAGCGAAGTTTCCCACAGAAGTGGGGGGAAAAACGTCAGATCAGATATATAAACGGGTTATGTTGATAAACTGGACACATTTTATGAATATATATGGTTACTTTCTCGCCTGAAAACATATAAAAACTTCATAAAATGACATATTAACACTTGTAGAGCCAAATTACAGATTTTAGCCAATGGCGGCCAAAATTGAGGATTTAAAATCTGAGGCGAGAGCTGAGGGCTTCATCACGTCTCGCGCAGTATCAACCAATGAAAATGCGCAGGGGCGTGGACAACATGCTGCATACATTACTGATAAAGCATACATTACTGATAAAGCGAAAGACAATGTTGTTTTCACCTAGCTATTCACATAGAATAGTTTGTCTTTGTCATTGTCAGATGTGTATGCAAATATAGGGGCGTATCTTGGACGCACTCTACGCATTTTCATTGGTTGATACTGCGCGTGACGTGGTAAAGCACTCAGCCAAGATCCAGGTACTAACACGGCCCAACCCTGCTTAGCTTCCGAGGTCGGACGAGATCGGGCGTATTCAGGCTAGTATGGCCGTGAGCAACAGTACCATGACCCAAAGCATCCATAATACCCTGCCTGGAACATTGTTGTTGATGTAACTTTATTAAATATGCGGGATAAAGCACTCTATTTGAGGGTAGAATATGCACAAGGTGTCCTGGATGAAGGGAGAAGTGTGTTTCAATGAATTCTAACTTTATTGGGGGCATATGGCACTCTATATGGGGCTAAAAAGTGAATTGGAACTGCTGCTCTCAGTCGATGTAGGCCTCCATAAATGGCTAGACGCTGCACTCTTGTGGGTGAAAATGGTAGTGACAGCCCAGCACAGCAAACCATCGATAAGACCCAGCCTGGAACTTTGTCAATGATGTAACTTTATTAAATATGCGGGATAAAGCACTCTATTTGTGGGTAGAAAATGCACAAGGTGTCCTGTTTGAAGGGAGAAGTGTTTTTTCAATGAATTCTAACTTTATTGGGGGCATATGGCACTCTATATTGGGGTAAAAAGTGAATTGGAACTGCTGCTCTCAGTCGATGTAGGCCTCCATAAATGGCTAGACGCTGCGCTCTTGTGGGTGAAAATGGTAGTGACAGCCCAGCACAGCAAACCATCGATAAGACCCAGCCTGGAACTTTGTCAATGATGTAACTTTATTAAATATGCGTGATAAAGCACTCTATTTGTGGGTAGAAAATGCACAAGGTGTCCTGCTTGAAGGGAGAAGTGTTTTTTCAATGAATTCTAACTTTATTGGGGGCATATGGCACTCTATATTGGGGTAAAAAGTGAATTGGAACTTCTGCTCTCAGTCGATGTAGGCCTCCATAAATGGCTAGACGCTGCACTCTTGTGAGTGAAAATGGTAGTGACAGCCCAGCACAGCAAACCATCGATAAGACCCAGCCTGGAACTTTGTCAATGATGTAACTTTATTAAATATGCGGGATAACGCACTCTATTTGTGGGTAGAAAATGCACAAGGTGTCCTGCTTGAAGGGAGAAGTGTTTTTTCAATGAATTCTAACTTTATTGGGGGCATATGGCACTCTATATTGGGGTAAAAAGTGAATTGGAACTGCTGCTCTCAGTCGATGTAGGCCTCCATAAATGGCTAGACGCTGCACTCTTGTGGGTGAAAATGGTAGTGACAGCCCAGCACAGCAAACCATCGATAAGACCCAGCCTGGAACTTTGTCAATGATGTAACTTTATTAAATATGCGGGATAAAGCACTCTATTTGTGGGTAGAAAATGCACAAGGTGTCCTGCTTGAAGGGAGAAGTGTTTTTTCAATGAATTCTAACTTTATTGGGGGCATATGGCACTCTATATTGGGGTAAAAAGTGAATTGGAACTGCTGCTCTCAGTCGATGTAGGCCTCCATAAATGGCTAGACGCTGCACTCTTGTGGGTGAAAATGGTAGTGACAGCCCAGCACAGCAAACCATCGATAAGACCCAGCCTGGAACTTTGTCAATGATGTAACTTTATTAAATATGCGGGATAAAGCACTCTATTTGTGGGTAGAAAATGCACAAGGTGTCCTGCTTGAAGGGAGAAGTGTTTTTTCAATGAATTCTAACTTTATTGGGGGCATATGGCACTCTATATTGGGGTAAAAAGTGAATTGGAACTGCTGCTCTCAGTCGATGTAGGCCTCCATAAATGGCTAGACGCTGCACTCTTGTGGGTGAAAATGGTAGTGACAGCCCAGCACAGCAAACCATCGATAAGACCCAGCCTGGAACTTTGTCAATGATGTAACTTTATTAAATATGCGGGATAAAGCACTCTATTTGTGGGTAGAAAATGCACAAGGTGTTCTGCTTGAAGGGAGAAGTGTTTTTTCAATTAATTCTAACTTTATTGGGGGCATATGGCACTCTATATTGGGGTAAAAAGTGAATTGGAACTGCTGCTCTCAGTCGATGTAGGCCTCCATAAATGGCTAGACGCTGCACTCTTGTGGGTGAAAATGGTAGTGACAGCCCAGCACAGCAAACCATCGATAAGACCCAGCCTGGAACTTTGTCAATGATGTAACTTTATTAAATATGCGGGATAAAGCACTCTATTTGTGGCTAGAATATGCACAAGGTGTCCTGGATGAAGGGAGAAGTGTGTTTCAAAAGAGTACCTGAACATTTCATTACCATCTGGGTGGGCAAATTCTAGATGTGATTTTTGTATTCCTATACATCCCTAGAAAAGTCTGGGGAAATGCCTATTTTAAGTAGATAATGTATAATTTGTATATTTAAACTTAAAAATTCTGAAAACAATTACTAAGTAGCTAAGTAAGCAATCTAGCTGACTATGACTGGAAACGAAGTACTATCCAGTTAGAATTATAGAAGATCTAGTTGTGTTTTCCTGCTGGTCTCGCTGCCTGGGTTTGAACAGACTTGTGGTTTGATTGATTGATTGATTGAAAACTTTATTAGAAGATTTGCGGAAGTAGGTACATGAAAGTACATATTACATACAAGGTCATCTAAAAGGATAAAAACCCAAGAAAGCCACTGGCTTATTTCAATTGGGGTCCTTGATTTTCAATTCATCGTTACATGTAAGACAGACAGGAAAATAAAATAAAAAACTAGTACTATCTACAAGATAATACAGACAAATAACTATTACTATCTACAAGATTAAAAATACATCCATCATGGGAAGAACAATACTAGATATACAATACAACAAAACATCAGGTATGTACAGCGGGTAGGACAGGTGGGGACATACACCACAGGTGGGGGCGGGGGACAAAACACAAAGTATGTACAGTGGGTAGTTCGGGTCTTTTAATCTGATTTTTGATTTTTGATTTAGAGGGTCCAGTTACGGATTGCAGCCTCCTGTAAATGTTTTTTGAGAGTGGTTTTGAAGGTGGGCAGTGTTTTGCACTCCTTTAAGATTATAGGAAGGGCGTTCCACATTTTTACTGCATAGTTTGCAAACGAGTTTAACCCCTTGTTTGTGGTGCAACGCGGTTGAACGTGGTTCGTGGAGCTTCCTCTGGTGTTGTATGTGTGGACGTTGTTCACTTTTTGGAAGTATGTTGACAGGTACTTGGGTGTCTTTGTGGTGTAGCGTATCTTGAAGACCAGGCCCAGTGCAAGCTGCTGCACTCTGTCAACTACTCGTAGCCAATCAAGGCTCAAAAAATGAGCAGCGGTTAGATGTGTCCTAGGGTTGAGGCCTAGCAGAAGCCTAACCAGTTTATTTTGGGCTGTCTGGAGTCTTGTTTTATGGGCCTTTTATGGGCCTTTGTGGTTCTATAGTACCTCTATAGTGGTGACTAAAAATGGCTTTAAAAAATGCCTTTCCACCAAAGAATATATATATATATGCCATATATATGCGATATATCATACCTCCACTATGATTCATATGCCCTAACCCTTTTTTTTATTTTAAAAACATGCTATGTGGAATGGAGTGTCTGCTCTCGGCTGAGGGCTTCATCACGTCTCGCGCAGTATCAACCAATGAAAATGCGCAGGGGCGTGGACAACATGCTGCATACATTACTGATAATGCATACATTACTGATAATGCATACATTACTGATAATGCATACATTACTGATAAAGCGAAAGACAATGTTGTTTTCACCTAGCTATTCACATAGAATAGTTTGTCTTTGTCATTGTCAGATGTGTATGCAAATATAGGGGCATATCTTAGACGCACTCTACGCATTTTCATTGGTTGATACTGCGCGTGACGTGGTAAAGCACTCAGCCAAGATTACCTGAACATTTCATTACCATCTGGGTGGGCAAATTCTAGATGTGATTTTTTTATTCCTATACATCCCTAGAAAAGTCTGGGAAAATGCCTATTTTAAGTAGATAATGTATAATTTGTATATTTAAACTTAAAAATTCTGAAAACAATAAATGTAACCATCCATGGGGTTAGGGTTAGGGTTAGGGTTATACATTATATATAATTTGTATTGTAATCTGTAAAATATACAGACTTTTCCAGAATAGAAATCTAATCAGTAAAAACTAATCTAAAACTAATCTAAGCAAGCCTTTAGAATATGGATAATAACACATACAATACATACAAATCTTACTTACTCCTCTTACTGTAGGCTATTGTCTTTATATAATGTGTGCATATAATGCACTTTGAATTGCCCTTGTCGTATGAAATGTGCTATACAAATAAACTTGCCTTGCCTAAACCCTTTTGGAAGGTTTTGTTTATGTCCAGGTTTCACACATCTCTGTAGTTACATGTTCAGTGAGTCTAGTTGCTGGTGACCGCTAGGACCATAGGCAGATGCCTTGTTGGTAAGTAATTTGTTTAAAGCAAAAAAAACAAATAAAGTGTGTGTTTACCCCCTCAAATAAATTAACTTAGCCCCAGTCAGATCCATATTTAGAGGTAAGTTACCTCAGGTAACTTTAGCTAGCAAGCTAGTTTAGAGTTAGTGGTAATGTTTATCTAGCTAGTTACTAAGCGTCCTTATTACATTTATTTTGAACTTATATTCTCAATTGACTTTCACATTGATCTAATTACAGTATAATCAAAGCTGTAAAGAAAATACAGGTGATGAACAAGAATAGAAATGAAAGAAGCAAACTAAGATTGTTTTTGCCAATAGCTATGAAATACATCTCTTAAAAATGTCTGCAAATGCTGAATCACAAAACACGGACGGAATGTACACTATTTTCACTGTCACTGTCGAAATACAGTATTATGTCTGAAAAATCTCAAATAATTCTGAAATAACACTGGCTACAATTGTGTGTGCATGGGTATGCTTGTCTACACAACACATGAAGCACAGAATGTGACAGTGTGTGTACCTCAAATGTACTTTTTGAAGTTGCTGCATACTTTCTGTACAGAGCAAGAACATTTAAAAATGTTTACAATGTTGCACTTCAAAGAGTAAAGAGTGCAGAGCAGACGGTACTTGGCGTGGGAAAGGCAGAGCAGACGTGTTGACCCGAACACCACACCTTTAAGGGTTAAGAGGTGATAACCACTAATAAGCTGCCAAACCAAAGTCTACCACATCAAAACATAATCTATGTTACAAGGGGGGTCAGCGAAGAGGACTCCCTATCGCCTCTACTGGTCTAAGAGCGACAGTGCTCCAGCCCTGGACTAATTTTCTGTTGATTGTTGTCACCTGTGAGTGTTTGTCTGTGTATATAGGTGTGTCCCATTTCCTTGTTCCCTTGTCAGTCGATCACTTGTGTTACCCCGTTTGGAATGCTTCAGTATCCTGTGTATGTATTACCACTTCACGTATCCGTTACCCGGAACGTAATTTGAACTTTGACTTTGTTTGCTGGTTTGCAACCTTGTACCTCCTTTGGAGCCCTTTGCTCAAACTTTAGTTTTCGTGCACTTTATTATTGACCGCAGTGCCTTAGTTATTATTACCTACGTGCTGAGCCCTACTGCTCCCCTTTTGTTGTTCCGTCTAAGAGTTTATATTTGTACCTGCGAATCATACGTCTCAGTAAAGAGAATCTTTATTTTATTATATCTCCGTCTCATTCTTTACTTACACCGCACCTGGATCCGACACTATTGTATACATGCAGAACTTATAGAGAAACGTAACAGATCGACTGACCACTATGGATCCAGCGGATGTAGTGCACCTTCGCACCGTACTGGCCACCCAAGGTGCCATGCTGACCCAGCATGAACGTCTCCTCAGTGAGATGAGTGAACATCTCCGCCAGCTGTCCCTCACCGTCCAGAGCCTGGTGGACCGCCAGGACAACGCTGAACTGGTTGCCGCAGCAGCCCTACCTCCACTACTGGTCCCTACACCTCCGCCTACACCTCGTGAGCCTCGCCTTCCACCTCCAGAGAGGTACGACGGACGTCCAGAGGGCTGCCGAGAGTTCATCACACAGTGCACCTTAGTCTTCAACCTACAGCCGACCTCCTTTCCCACCGAGCAGTCCCGGGTGGCCTATATCACCACTCTGCTAACGGGACGTGCCCTGTCCTGGGCGACGGCAGAGTGGGAGAGGGGGACGGCGATATGTGCCAGTTCCCAGCTCTTCATAGCAGAGCTGCAGAAAGTCTTCGATCACACCCGGGTACTCTCTACCTACGAGGCAGGCAGGAGACTCACCGCCTGTCGACAGGGTCATCGCACGGTGGCGGACTATTCCGTGGAGTTCCGCACCCTGGCCAGAGAGACCGGGTGGGAGGAACGCGCTGTGGTCGTCCTGTATGCTCAGGGGCTCTCGGAGGTCATGAAGGACGAGTTGTCCTTCGGGTGGATAATAGACGCCGGGAGCGGGACCGCGAGAGAGGCTCGGCTAGGGGCGCGCCCGCCCACCTAACGCCGGGTGTGAAACCACCCAGTGGCTTCATGGAGGAGGAACCCACCTACGATGAGCCAATGCAGTTAGGAGCCGCACTCCTTTCTCAGACCGAGCGACAGCGGCGTCAGAGAGAGGGGCGCTGTCTGTATTGCGGGCGGGCTGGACACCTAGTCGCTACGTGCCCGGAGAAGCCGGGAAACGGGAGGGCTCGCTAATGTCGGGAGGGGCATTGGTGAGCCATGAGTCACCTTCCGCAATGGGCGATCACCGGACTTTTTGGGGGGTAACATTAGAGGGGGGACGCCGCATACGACGGGTGTGGGCGTTGGTGGACTTGGGGGCGGCGGGGAACCTTATGGACACGGGCTTAGCCCACGAGTGGGGACTAGCTCTAAAGGACCTTCCCGTTCCATTACCGGTCCGCGCCCTGGACGGCCGGCCTCTGGGGACCGGCTTCATTACCCAGTGCACACCACCTATTCGTATCCAGGTGGAGCAAGAACAGTGGGAGCTCATCCAGTTTTTTATTATTGAGTCTCCCGACTGTCCTCTGGTCCTGGGGCACCCCTGGCTGTCGGTGCACAACCACAACATTAACTGGTCCACGGGGCGAATCACCAACCCTCCCAGAACCCCACTCCATTTCCCAGTCTCGTTGCCAACCCCATTCCCAGTCCCTTCCCACTCCCTAGCTACAGCCCCTAGACCCTTTTCCACGCTAGCGGCGGGGTCTACAGACATTCCAGTGACTCCGGCCGTAGTGGGCGTTCCCCAGGTCTATTGGGATCTGGGGGAGGTTTTTAGCAAGCAGCGGGCTAGGGAACTACCCCCCCACAGGACTTACGACTGTGCCATCGACCTCCTGCCCGGCACCACGCCCCCTCGGGGGAGATTGTTCTCCCTCTCCGGTCCTGAGACCCTGGCCATGAAGGAGTACATCGACGACGCACTCCCCGCAGGCCACATTCGCCCTTCCACCTCCCCGGCGGGTGCAGGGTTTTTCTTTGTGGCCAAGAAGGACGGGGGGCAGCGGCCGTGCATCGACTATAGGGGGTTAAACAACGTCACGGTGAAAAACAGATACCCCCTTCCGTTGATGACGACGGCCTTTGAGTCCTTGCAGGGGGCCCGGGTCTTCACTAAGCTGGACTTACGAAACGCGTACAACTTAGTGAGGATCCGAGAGGGGGACGAGTGGAAAACAGCCTTTAACACCCCCAGAGGACATTACGAGTACTTGGTAATGCCGTTCGGCCTTGCCAACGCGCCGGCGGTATTTCAAGCGCTTGTTAACGATGTCCTACGAGACCTCCTCGACCACTCGGTGTTCGTCTACCTCGACGACATCTTAATTTTTTCCAAGGACCTAGCCCAACACCGAATACATGTGCGGCAGGTGCTCGAACGCCTTCTCCATCACAAACTTTTTGTCAAAGTAGAAAAGTGCGAGTTCCATGTGGACACTGTCTCCTTTCTGGGCTTCGTGGTGGACAAGGGGAATTTACTCATGGATCCCGGAAAGGTCAGTGCGGTGTTGGACTGGCCCCGACCCTCCTCTCTCAAGCAATTACAACGCTTTTTGGGTTTCGCAAACTTTTATAGGAGGTTCATTCGCGGGTTTAGCGCCTTAGCGGCCCCGTTGACAGCCCTCACCCAGACTAGCCTACGCTCCTTCTTTTGGTCCCCGGAGGCGGACACCGCTTTCACGGCATTAAAACAGCGCTTCACCTCAGCGCCCATCCTGGTGCACCCGGACCCGTCCCTACCCTTTGTTGTGGAGGTGGATGCCTCGGACATTGCGGTAGGGGCGGTTTTGTCACAGCGCTGCGCCAAGGACAATAAGACTCACCCCTGTGCCTTTTTTTCTCGCAGGCTGTCCGCGCCGGAGCGCAACTACGACGTGGGGAACCGCGAGTTGCTGGCCATCAAACTCGCGCTGGAGGAATGGAGGCACTGGTTGGAGGGGGCCGCGCACCCTTTTATAGTTTGGACGGACCACAAGAACCTGGCCTATATCCAGGGGGCCAAACGCCTCAACTCCCGACAGGCCAGGTGGGCGTTATTCTTCACCAGGTTCCAGTTCACGATCTCCTATCGACCGGGCTCTAAGAACACCAAGCCCGATGCACTGTCGAGGCAGTTCGATCCTGTGGACCTGGTGGAGAGTACGGATTCGATCGTCCCCACTGGCCTGGTCGTCGCCCCCGTGTCCTAAGGAATCGACAGGGTAGTGAGGACAGCGCTGAGGCGGGAGCCTGACCCGGGCGGGGGTCCGCCAGGGAGGCTTTACGTTCCGAGGACTGCGCGCGCACGACTGCTGCAGTGGGCGCACGCCTCCTCCCTCACCAGTCACCCAGGGGCCACCAGGACATTGGACTTCATACGAAGGAGGTTCTGGTGGCCCACAGCGGAGGGGGACACGCGTGCGTTTGTGGCAGCCTGTGCCCTATGCGCGCGCAGTAAAGCCTCCCGGCAACGGCCGCCGGGACTCCTACACCCCCTGTCCATCCCCAAACGTCCCTGGTCGCACATAGCCCTAGATTTTATATCGGGTCTACCCCCATCTGATGGGTTCACTGCCATACTCGTGGTGGTAGACCGATTCTCTAAGGCGGCGCACTTCATCCCCCTCCCCAAACTCCCCACGGCCCAAGAGACGGCGGAGCTAGTAGTCCAGCATGTCTTCCGGGTGCACGGACTACCCCTGGACATGGTATCCGACCGGGGTCCTCAATTCGCCTCCAGGTTCTGGAAGGCATTCGCCACCAGCCTTGGCGCCTCCGTCAGCCTCTCCTCCGGGTTCCACCCCCAATCCAATGGGCAGACGGAGCGCGTCAACCAGGACCTGGAGGGGGTCTTGAGGTGCTACGTCTCCAGCAATCCGGCGACATGGAACCGGCGGCTGGCGTGGGCTGAATACGCCCACAACACCCTCCTCTGCTCCTCCACTGGCCTCTCCCCTTTCCAATGCCAGTACGGGTATCAGCCCCCCCTTTTCCCTGAGCAGGAGGAGGAGGCAGCGGTACCATCGGTCCAAGCCCATGTCAGCCGCTGTCGCCGTACCTGGAGGCGGGTAAGGGCGGCGCTTGTGCGGGCTTCGGACAGTTCCCAACGCCAGGCCAACCGCAGGCGCCGTCCGGCCCCGGTCTTCCGTCCTGGTCAGAGGGTCTGGCTGTCTACCCGGGATCTCCCCCTCCGGGTGGAGTCACGCAAGTTGGCTCCTCGCTTCGTGGGGCCGTTTAAGGTGGTGCGGCGGGTCAATGCCGTGGCCTACAGACTGCTACTCCCACCCTCCATGCGAGTTCACCCCACCTTCCATGTTTCACTCCTCAAGCCCGTTGTTTTCTCCCCCATGGCCCCTCCTTGTTCCCTTGTCAGTCGATCACTTGTGTTACCCCGTTTGGAATGCTTCAGTATCCTGTGTATGTATTACCACTTCACGTATCCGTTACCCGGAACGTAATTTGAACTTTGACTTTGTTTGCTGGTTTGCAACCTTGTACCTCCTTTGGAGCCCTTTGCTCAAACTTTAGTTTTCGTGCACTTTATTATTGACCGCAGTGCCTTAGTTATTATTACCTACGTGCTGAGCCCTACTGCTCCCCTTTTGTTGTTCCGTCTAAGAGTTTATATTTGTACCTGCGAATCATACGTCTCAGTAAAGAGAATCTTTATTTTATTATATCTCCGTCTCATTCTTTACTTACACCGCACCTGGATCCGACACTTGTATACATGCAGAACTTATAGAGAAACGTAACAAATCTAGGGATGTATAGGAATAAAAAAAATCACATCTAGAATTTGCCCACCCAGATGGTAATGAAAAATGGTTTGGCCCAAGGACTATAAATCAGGTTTCCCAACGGACCATAAAGTTGTGGAACAAGGAAGGTGTGAGCTGGAGCTAATAAGACAAACTATTTGTAGACCAGAAATTGTACAACATGGCAGGGCACTTAACCCTCGTAGAGACAATTCGCCAAGCAGGGTCTCTTCTGATGAACGCGGCGGAGGAATTGCAGTGTAAGTATGATTACTTGATATAGTAGTTTTACTTGATAAAGTAATTTATTAGTGCTAGCTAAAAGCCCATAGCCATCGCTGTGCGTGCACGATGCTGCACGATGCTGAAGGTGATTCTTCAGTGAGCTGCATGAAGTTTCAATGAAAGGTAGCCTACCTACAGGGTTGCAAATGTGACACCGTTAGGTGAAAATAGCTCTGTTTTAAATCCAAGATAGCGCAGTTGTTTGATTTATGTATCAATTGCATCTTTGTCACATTTTTCACCCATGATGGGTTTACACCCCTGTACCTAGGCTATTGATAGCTAGTGTTCGCTAACGTAAATTAACCATGCACTGGGCAGTGTTTGAATAGGACCAACATATGCGTGGCGTTAAAGACAGATCGCCTCTGTCAGGGGAAGTGTCTGATCGGTCAAAACTGGATGTGTAGAAAATGAATGTGGTAAATAATTAAGGCCTCGTAGTAACGTAAACGACAGTGACTGTAGTGTGTAGCCAATCTATTGGATTAGTGAAGCAGCTGTGCATAGACTTACGTGCATAGCTAGCAAAGAGCCAGTCAAAGAGCCCACATGTAATGGATGTTAAACTGTCACTACCTCAGTCCCCCCTTCAACTGTCACTACCTCAGTCCCCCCTTCAACTGACACTACCTCAGTCCCCCCTTCAACTGTCACTACCTCAGTCCCCCCTTCAACTGACACTACCTCAGTCCCCCCTTCAACTGTCACTACCTCAGTCCCCCCTTCAACTGTCACTACCTCAGTCCCCCCTTCAACTGTCACTACCTCAGTCCCCCCTTCAACTGTCACTACCTCAGTCCCCCCTTCAACTGTCACTACCTCAGTCCCCCCCCCTTCAACTGACACTACTGTTGTGTCCATACAATAGGCCTACACTGCACTTGCCTATATGTTAATAGGATGACCCTAGAGGGCGCTGTTGTGTTACGTGAGACGTACTATGTATGAACAGAAGAAGAAGGTAGTTCCGTGTTGAGTGAAGAAGAGAAATAAAGTACCCTGTTTGTTCCTATACTACTGTGTGATATATGTCCGATACACCCACACAACAAAGTGGCGACGAGAGTAGTAGTGAAGAAGAGGAGATGGCTTTACTTTCCTTGCAACCTCCTGCCGCGTTCCTGGAGTGCCCAGGTGAACCGAAGATAGCATTTGATGCGTGGATACGGTTGTTTGACAACTACTTGCTAGCTATCGGGGGACAAGACTTTGCCGTCGAGAGGAAGAGAGCCCTGATCATTCACTGCTTAGGAACAGAAGGACAACGAATCTACAGCACCTTGCCACTCGCTACTGATGACTACACTGGAACTGTGAGTGCTTTGAGGAAATACTTCTCTCCGAAAGTCAATGTTGTCGCGGAAAGGTACCGTTTTCGGCAACGAGCACAAGCTGTCGGTGAGTCCACGGATCACTATGTTGCAGCCCTGCGCGAGCTCGTTAAACAATGTGCGTTTGGCGCCATGCAGGATGAACTGCTGCGCGATCAGATTGTAGAGAAGACAAACAATCCGCGCATACGTGAAAGACTGTTAATGGAAGAGACTCTGACATTGGACAGAACTCTGGATGTAGCGAGGCGCACGGAAGCTGCCATAGCTGACGCCAAAGCCATTGCTGACACTAGGGATGTGGCTGCCGTTCACGTGAAAATGAAGGCAGGCAATTTCAAGCCAAACCACGGCAAGCCTAAAATGGACGGGACTCACACCACCTGCTACCGCTGTGGGTCAGAAAGCCATCTTGCCAATGATAAATCCTGCCCTGCAAAAGAATGCAAATGTAAGACATGTGGAAAAATGGGACATTTTTCTAGAGTATGCAAATCCTCTGCTAAGTCTGTAAATGAAGTGACAGATGATAATGATGAAGTTGTTGTGCCTGAAATTCGTGTTTTATCTGTGAGAAATGGTTATGACATGAATAAGTTGATGTGTGCTACTACTATTACTGCACCTACTGCACAGACTGTTACGATTGAGCTACTTGTTGATACAGGGTCTGGTGTTTCTATACTGCCTGAAAATGTATACAGGGATCATTTTAGTTTGAGTAGGCTAAGTGAACCTAAGGTGCAACTTGTTACCTATTCTAAAGAGAAGTTGGATGTGCTAGGATGTCTTACTGCTGACATTACTTTCCGGGACAAGTGTGCAACTACAGACTTTTACATAGTAAAAACGGGAACTCCTATACTAGGTATGGACCTTGTGACTGCTCTTGAGTTACAGATAAAAGGTGGACAGTTGATAACCGAGACAGCTACTGTCTGCGCAACCCTCCACCAAACCAAAGCCTCCGCTACGGCTTGCAAACAGCAAGATGGAACTCCAGCTGCGTTTGGATGTGCAAAACACTTTGTACATAAGGTCAAGGTAAAGCCAGACGTGAAGCCAGTACAGCAAAAGCTCAGACGCTTACCGCTTTCAGTCCGTGACGCTGTGACAAGTGAACTGAAGAACCTGGAGGAAAATGGAATCATTGAGAGAGTCGATGCATCTGAATGGGTATCCCCAATTGTAGTCACCCAGAAAAAGACTGGTGGCATCCGCATGTGCGTTGATCTAAGGGAACCTAACAAAGCTGTGGTTGTTGATGGCTATCCCTTGCCGTTGATCGAGGACATACTGTCTGAGCTACGTGGATCCATAATTTTCTCTACACTGGATCTTAAATCTGCCTATCACCAACTGAAGCTGCATGAAGAAAGCAGAGGGCTCACCGCTTTCATTACGCACGAAGGCCTGTACAGGTACCGCCGAGTACCTTACGGACTTAGCTCCGCCCCTGCCGCGTTTCAGAAGATGATGTCGACGATTCTCAGTGGCCTCAAGGGTGTGCAATGCTACCTCGATGACGTAATCATCTATGGATCTTCAGAAGCTGTGCACGACGACAATCTCAAGGCTGTGCTGCACAAGATCGACACCGCAGGACTGAAACTCAATGTTGATAAATGCAAGTTCCGTCAAACTACTTTGACCTTTCTTGGCTCTAAGATTGGCCCGGACGGTCTCCTGCCAGATGACTCTCATGTAACTGCAATCCTGAAGGCCCCGCCTCCTACTGATCCTTCTACACTCCGCTCGTTCCTGGGTCTGACAGCCTGGTACAGTAAGTTTGTGCCGAACTACGCTGCTATTGTGGAGCCTCTGAGAGCCCTACTGCGAAAGAACAGTACATTCCAATGGAACGATGTGGCACAAGGACGATTTGACCAAGTCAAACAGCTGATTGTGAACAGCCCTGCATTAGCTCTTTTCGACCCCACCAAACCTACCATTGTGTCCACAGACGCTTCAGACTATGGGCTTGGAGCCGTTTTGACTCAACTAAACAACAAGGGTGAAGAACAGACTGTCGCCTTCGCTTCTCGCAGTCTGTCGGATGCTGAGAGGAAGTACTCGATCGTTGAGAAGGAAGCGCTCGCCTGCGTCTGGTCCGCTGAGAAATGGTGTACATGGCTGTGGGGAAGGAAATTCCGTTTGCGCACTGACCATCAAGCACTAACAACACTACTGACAACAAAAGGGAACAACCGTGCTGGCCTACGGATCGCCAGGTGGTCTGCTCGCCTGATGGAGTTTCACTATGATGTGGAATACAGAAAAGGATCTCTGAATAATGTTGCTGATTGTCTATCTAGACTCCCACTTCCTGAAACAGATGCTGCATTTGCAGAAAATGTAGAGTCTGTTGCATCCATTATTTCTGCTCTGAGTGCTATTTCCGAGGATGACTTCCAGTCTGCCAGCTGCACCTGTCCAGTGCTCACAAAGCTCCGTGCACAGATTAGGGAGGGCTGGCCCTCAAAGAAAAACACCCTTGATCCTGACTTACAACCATACTTCCTGATTCGACATGAGCTTGCAGTCATGGAGGACTGCATCGTCAGAGGTACTCATCGGTTGCTTGTGCCTGAGTCATTGCAGAAGAGACTCATTGACATTGCTCATGAAACCCACCAAGGCATTGTGAGGACGAAACAGCGCCTCAGAGAACTGTATTGGTGGCACAGAATGGACTCTCAAATAGAGACACTCGTGAAGAACTGTACGACCTGCCGACAGAATGATAAAACGACCATTACCCATGATGCTCCACTTCATCCTGTACCTCTACCAGCTGCTGCCTGGGAGAAGGTGGCAGTGGACATCGTAGGTCCATTCGAGATAGCACCTGCTGACTGTAGGTTTGCCATAACATTGGTGGACTACTATAGCAAATGGCCTGAAGTAGCCTTCGCTCCCCGCACCGACACCGCTACGGTCATCCAGTTCCTCACCACTATCTTCTCTCGAGAGGGGAATCCAAAGGAGCTGGTCAGTGATAATGGACCTCAGTTTGTCTCCGCTGAGTTTGCCGACTTTCTAAAGAAGAGGGAGATTACACACCTGAAATCAGCAGTCTACTATCCAAGAGCTAACGGAGAAGTTGAAAGATTTAACCGTGTTATAAAAGACTGCCTACAGACCGCATCGATCCAAGGAGAACCGTGGAAACCATTTCTGAGAACATTCCTGATGGACTACAGAGCAACGCCTCATTCTACCACTGGAGTATCCCCTTCAGAACTGCTTCACGGACGACGAATGAGAACCAAGCTTGTGATAAAAGACATGCCTGTACCCTCCATGGATGAACATGCTGTGCGTGAAAGAGTGAATCAAAAACAAGTCAAATCCAAACAATACACAGATGCTCACCGCCATGCCAAAGCAACAGACTTCCAGTCTGGTGACCAAGTACGGGTTAGGAAGCCATGGAAAGTAAAGAAAGGAGAACTGAAGTTCACCAGACCAAAGACTGTTGTGACCAGGAGAAGCTCAAACAGTTACCTGCTGGATGATGGAAGAGTCTGGGACGCCTCACGCTTATCTGCACTGCCAGAGTTGACCCCAGGTACTGACTCTGACAATGCACTGGACTGTACTGAGCAAGGGACTGACAAACCGCCGGACTCTGACACAGGTACCCAACTCAGACCTACCAGAAGTAGAAATCCACCTAGTTGGACTAGGGACTTTGTCATGTCTAAGTGAGTGAAAAGATATGCTTAATCTGTGGAAGTTTAATTGTTATTTTGGGTTACATACATTATGCAGAGTGTAGTATGTGAATGTTCTATGTTATGTTGAATACTCATGTTAGAGTACCAGAAGTATCCTTTGTTGCAAAGGGGAAGATGTTGTGTCCATACAATAGGCCTACACTGCACTTGCCTATATGTTAATAGGATGACCCTAGAGGGCGCTGTTGTGTTACGTGAGACGTACTATGTATGAACAGAAGAAGAAGGTAGTTCCGTGTTGAGTGAAGAAGAGAAATAAAGTACCCTGTTTGTTCCTATACTACTGTGTGATATATGTCCGATACACCCACACAACAACTACCTCAGTCCCCCCTTCAACTGTCACTACCTCAGTCCCCCCCCCTTCAACTGACACTACCTCAGTCCCCCCCCCTTCAACTGTCACTACCTCAGTCCCCCCTTCAACTGTCACTACCTCAGTCCCCCCTTCAAGAACAGAAGAGAGAGAGAACAGACTGTATTGAGAGTCGACTCGTTTAACAAGGAGCCTGTCATCGCGGGATATCTCTTGCGAACGCTCTCTATTCCCCCCCCCCCAAAAAAAATGTTTTGCTTTTTTTTTGGGCCCAGAGAAGAAGTAGATATTTATCAAGTTCGCATATGTCATTCGGTCGCGTGGTTGTTACCCCTGGTTTCCACGGACACGCCCACTTAAGACTTTTGGCAGTGTTATTTCAAATGTCTAGTGGTTGCCTATTCACCTTTATTTTTAGGACCATGCTTAGCCTCTCTTTACTTAGCTTGTGTACGAGGGAACTATACATTGTAGCTAACGTTAATTTATTACCAGCAGCAACTTTTTCTGGGAGTGTCACCGGAACTCCAGCGCCAGGAACTCCAGCAGTGCTAGGAACTCCAGTGCCAGGAACTCCAGTGCCAGGAACTCCAGTGCCAGGAACAAGCACCCCACGGCACCCTACTGATGGTAGGAAATTATTTTTTACTCAAACTGCATTTACATGCATCTACATCAGTTTCAAATTAATATAAGCTGTGCGGGCCTGTGTAGTAGTGGCTCTGTGCACAGCAGCCTTGTCAGACACTAGTCTGCACTAATCTGGACTCAAATGCCTCAAATCATGGTGAACGGGGCAGAGGTAATCTAAATACCTGGAAATCCAGGAATTGAACAACATGACCTTGGATTAACTGTCAACTTTTCTTTTGTTAGTAGAAGTTGTGAGACTGTTCCTTCCGTACAATGCAGCCTCCCGGGGAAACAATACAGCCTCCAGGGGAAGACGCCTCCAGACTCAGAGAAGCCCAGCTCAGGGATTGGGGGTAACCACCTACACCCACAATTTCTGCTGCCTGGAGAAGAAAGACATGAGGATGGTCCCTACAAGGGTTGTGAAAGACAACCTGCTGGGCATGGGTTTGGGGGACGGTCGCCTGACCTTTCGAGGTATGTCACCTGACAGTCTGTACTGTGTGTAGCCAGTTGTACACTGTAGTGTGTAGCCAGACAGTCTGTAGTGTGTAGCCAGACAGTCTGTAGTGTGTAGCCAGTTTCTGTCATCTCAACCCAGCACCTGATCTGTGCATTATTTGTCTTGTCTGTCCCTCTCAATTTCACAGGAAACCAACGCAGTGCAGAGGAATTGGCAGAATTGCTCTTCTCAGCCTACCCTAAACTGCATGAGGGGGGTGGGTTTGAGCTAATGAAAGTTGCGGGGTCTACACGAAGCCGCAATTTGGAAGTGATTCCATGCCCAAATGAGGAGTACACGGTTCAGTATCTGAAGGAGATACTGAACCATACAACGGTTTATGTCCGGCCACTGCAACGCAGTCTGACCTCTGTGAATGTAAGATTCGATATCAGTTTGTGTTGTGTCCCAAATATTAATAAAATACTGAATGAATGTTCCTGAAGTTTAACTAATTTATATTTAAATGTGATTTGTCTCCACAAATAGGTCGTGAATAACAGACAGGCCCAGTGTGGACCCTCGGTCCAGTGTGTAAATTGTGGGGAGGAGTATGACTTCTCCACTATAAGGGCACACAATGCAGTGTGTTCCAGGTAATACTGAATGTAAAGCAATTTAGAAAAGTATCTTCTAACATGCTAAATGTAATTACTTACCCCTGATTCTGTATTGTGAATTGGAAACAACAGTGTTTGTTCAGGAAATACTGTGTCTACTCATTATTACAAGTACTGCAATACTCTGGTAGGAAAATAATGATTTACTGTTGTAAATAAATAGTTCTTGTGTGTAGACAAGTATAAGTATGTGATAAATTCCTGATGTTATTAACTGTTTTACCGCCCTCTTAAGTATACTGCAGGGTGAGAGAAGGAGAGCTGACAGTGCCACACAGCAGGATCTTATAGGTTAGTCAGTGTAGACCGAGGGTTTCTGACATTTTTAGTGCTTTAAGACATGGCTCAAATGTGAATTAATTTCTGTGAAAATGGCGAACTGCTTTTGTACTAGGAAAAAACTGAACTTTTACTGTTCACGTTTAGATTAAGAATCTGAACTTTTATTGTTTACCTAGATGATCAAAACATTTACAGTTTCCTGGTGACTAAGCTGTGGACTGTGCTAACTGCTTTTACTTATTATTTCTTTATTAATTGAACCAGCAGGATCCTCCACAGCCTCTCTCCCGTCTGCTGCAGCTGGGTCCTCTGCAGCCTCTCTCCCGTCTGCTGCAGCTGGGTCCTCTGCAGCCTCTCCCGTCTGCTGCAGCTGGGTCCTCTGCAGCCTCTCTCCCGTCTGCTGCAGCTGGGTCCTCTGCAGCCTCTCTCCCGTCTGCTGCAGCTGGGTCCTCTGCAGCCTCTCTCCTGTCTGCTGCAGCTGGGTCCTCTGCAGCCTCTCTCCTGTCTGCTGCAGCTGGGTCCTCTGCAGCCTCTCTCCTGTCTGCTGCAGCTGGGTCCTCTGCAGCCTCTCTCCCGTCTGCTGCAGCTGGGTCCTCTGCAGCCTCTCTCCCGTCTGCTGCAGCAGGTTCTGCCGTGGCAGCAGGTTCCTCTGGCACCCTACAGTCAGAGGATCACATCATGGATGGTAAGCACATGTACAGTGTTAAAGCTGGTTGCTAGGAAAATCAGCTAATGGGGATCCTTAATAAAATGCAATAAAATACTGGTGACAACTGTGGACTTATACTGGTGACAACTGTGGACTGTGGACTTAATTGATTATCTTTTCTATATCGATAACAGACCTTGATCCATCTGAGTCGTTGGACTCCATTGCTGGTAAGCACAAGCTGTGAATAAGAAAAACAAAGGTTCTACACTATGTTTAAGTGTGTGTACACCATGGATGGGGTTGAATCCTACAATCACATTCAGGCTATTGACAGGCTACATGTCTGACTAAGTTATATCAATTTAGAACTGTGTACAGTGAATGCAATCTTGTGTGTAGTGTAATTTGAGTTTCTTTCTGTTAAAGCGTGGGTAACGGAAGCAGACTCTGCAAAGGCTGCCAAGCTCTTCTGCGCGTCGGCCCTCGCAGATATGATTGATCAGTCGCCGCTCAACTTCACTCTCAGTTTGAGCGGTTCTCTGGAGGAACGAACACGAGCGATCGTTTCGTTCTACAAAAGGCCGAAGGTGAACTGGGCGAGTCCTCTCACCTGCAAACTGATTGGTAATGATCTTAATAATTTTTCTTGTTTTTAAATGTATTTTTGGGGCATTTTATGCTTTATTGTAGAGAGATAGTAGAGACAATGACAGGAAAGGGGGATAGAGAGATTGGAGAGGACATTTGGGGAAGCAAAAAACCAGTTACCCATGGGCCAATCAGGATAATCTATAGATCTGTACAGTACCATTAAACTAATGGTTTTCAATAACTTGTTAAGCTAAACTTGTTATTTAAAAATTACTGATTATTTCATTTTTACAAGGGGACGCCGCCGTCGGTGAGGGTGTGGCCAGATTTGTCCTCGCCACTGCAATGGAGAGCCTCCAATATGGCTTCCACCTTGATGAAGAGAAAGGTAATTAAGTCTTGTTACTCGTACATATGTGATTTTTATTTTTTTAATGCATATGCTATATTTTCCTAGCCTGGTGGTCATGTTAATATTTTCCAGATGTCTAAAATAAATGTTTTACCTTTTTATTCTTTTAAGGGAAAACCTTACTTTTCCACGGGGAGACGGACCATCTGGTTCCGTCTACTGACCAGACCCTCCTCGACAGCGACTTCTTCATTGTCGCGGGCCGCATGATGGGGCACAGTTTCCTGCATGGTGGACCATGCTTGACCGGCCTGAGCCCAGCCATTGCACATGTCCTGTTTTGGGGGGCGCAGCACATGACAATTGTCTCCCCATTGGATTGTGTGGACATGGATGTTCGGGAGGCGCTGGAACTGGTTAGAAATAGCTTTTTAATTGCTAGTATTGTGCAGTATTTCATGATGTTATATTGCTCTCTTTTTACAATGTGTTAAGTAATTGCTTTTTACATTTGTTACATTTCACAATTACATTTCTTGTCAGCTGAACAATGGTCATGACCTCACCGAGGACCACAAAGAGAAGGTCCTCTCCCTATGCCAGGCATGGGATTTCCCAGGGCCTACATCAGCAAACAGGATGTGGCTGGCGGAGAAACTATTGGTGCATGCTGTAAGTTTGTCTTTCTTAAGTCTTTGAATTTAAACGAAACCACTGGTTCTCATTGAATTCACTGTTGCCTTAATATAACCATGACACGTTTTTGGGGGGGTTTATTTGTTTTACAGGTGCTGGAAAGGACGAAACAGCAGGTCAAACACCTGAGGAGGGGGCTAAAAGACACCGGTGTCTGGGAGCTATTAAGTTCCAGGCCGGACACTGTGCCAGTCTTATGGCCAAGAGCCGCAGAAACCAGGATCACGCCACAGGTAATGCAAATGAAAACATTAAAGCTACATGTGACAGCATTTTTATTGCTAAATATTCACTTGATTTTGTTACGAGAGTATGGATTGGCCTTAGCAAGATCCCCAAAATATTTTTCGTGACATGAGACCCTGTGAATTTCAGATTTTAGACATAGGTGTCTAGGCTAGATAGTGGGAAATATTGCCAGAAGTGACTTTTTAAGCATGCAACGACATCAACACTCCCCCCTCGGAATCCACAAAGCAGTGTCACAGCAAGAGAGGAGGGAATTGTAGGAGATATGGTTCTTAAAACACATGATCATTTTTATCATGACCAGTGGGGTCGCCAAAGTGCGAACTTATCACATGTAGCTTTGCATTAAATGTGTCTCGATTATTTTATTAAAGATTGTGTATTGAAACGGCTTTTGTAATTGAAAAAGCATAAAGGGGAGCAAATTTTAACCGGTGCATTTTATATTAGATGATTCTGGAGAAAATTGAATGGCCGTAGGCAGATTTGCGATGAGGAGGGCCAGGAGAGGATGCTGGGATTCCTGAGGACCTTCATCGAAACAAGTATGGCTATTTTTCATTATTCGATACTGATGCCCTTACATGGATGTGTATACAGAACAAGCACCAAGCACATTAGACCACAGCACTCTCTAGGGCACTTGCAATGAATTATTTTATTCTGCCAAAATCTGCCACCTATTGCTCTAGGATAGGTCTCCTAGGGCGGAGACATTCGTTGTTGGCCCTTGTTGAAATGGATTGTTTCTGAATTGATATCCTATCCACTACCTAGGTTCGTCTGAAGGTCTGAAAATACTTCTGGCTTTTTGGACTGGGTGGGATGTCCCTCCAGAATACCTGCAAGTGGAAGTGGTTGACTGTGTTCTACCACAGTCATCCACTTGCTTCATGAAGCTGAAATTGTCAAAACATCCACGGACATATGAGAACTTCCACTGCGACCTGATGGCCAGTATTTCGACCGCTTCCTATGGCTTTGGCCAGTATTAAATCAAATCAAATCAAATCAAATTTTATTTGTATAGCGCATTTCTTACAAGATGCAACTCAATGCGCTTCACACAATGAAAATGTTCAGTCAATCAGTCAATCAATCAATCAATACTGACAGAGCCGCGAGCAGGCAAAAGTAAAAAACCTGTATACTATGTAGCCAGGAAAAAATTCCCTTGCAGCCCTCTACCAATAGAGCGACTACTAGCCAGTTTGCTTACCAGTACCCAGCGGTCCCCCAGGGGAGGCCAGGACCACCGGCACAAAGCAAGCAAGCAAGGGCAAAAACCTGTACTCCATGTATCCAGGAAAAATTCCTTGCATATTATCGGCGTACACACTGTCCATAAATTTTGTGTTGTATTTGCATCGTTCTGCATCCAGTATGGTCACAGGTCCTGCCAAAAGAGAAACTTAGGCACAGTTATAATGCAACAACACAATAGAGACAGTAAAGATGACAGCAATACAACCTGATGGTGGTCCTGGTACACTCTTGTACCGGTTCCAGTACTGCTCTAGGTGCTATTTGGAGCTGACAGTGCCTCATCAGCACCCGGTAAATAACATTGCATAAAAGAAATAATAAAGTATACTTTCATGACATGCAGGCACACACATATACACACACACAGACGTACATCTGGAGATACCACTATCATTACATCCATCTATCATTTATACAGAGCGATTAAGACCCCAGTCATGTAGCTCTATACCATAGATCTGACATGATCACCTTTTCCTTCCCTCACAGGTGCCTGATCTCCCTCTGTGTTTTTTGTTGTTGTTCCTGGAGATGGTGTCAGGTGTGTGCTTGTAGCGTTTCCAGCCTTATGTGAACTACGGTAGCTTGTCTCCGGTTGCCATGGTAGCGGTAGTAGCGGCAGCTTTCAGTTGTAGTATACAACTTTATATATATTTATATTATATATAATATTATTGGGAATATGGGAATTAGTAACTTTGTACATTGAGGAATTAGTTTAAGTTTAAATTAGAATAAGAAATGTTGTAAGATTTTGTAACAAGAAGAAGTAATGCCAAACCGGAAACAGTACCCAACTCCAGATCCCCAAAACACCATCCCCCATCCCATTCTGCACTGGTCTCCTGAACACAGCATGAACGTTTCAGCCTCACCCACCACCGCCAGAGACTGTCCAAAATTGTGTTTTATATTTTTATGTTGTATTTCATTGATGTTCACGTGAATACATTTTCTTTGTATTTCAGTTTCACAAAATGCAAAAAGAATATTCAATAAAGAAACCTGAATTTGAATTTGAAGTTGAACTTGTTAATGTATTCATTGTTGTTTATTGTATAAATTGCTACAGCTCACCCGTTTTTTTCTATAATTCTTTCAGAATAAGAGCGTGATTAAAATATCACTTTGGATGTTGGCCAATCACTTCATTCATGTCTCAAAAGAAGCTCGTTCAACCATACACTGGCAACAATGTTCACTCAGAAAGCATACACAGTCATTCATAACATTCTGACTTACAAAACATTAACAACAGGGAGCATTACATAGTCTGAATGATTTTCACAAGAATGAATATTTCATTATAAGAATGGTTTGATTTATAGTAATCATAGACAGAATAGTTGACTGTAAAACTGTAAAGTATTAGGCAACAAGAATGAATCAGAAATGCCGCAATTTGCTTCTATCCTTAAGTGTATTTTTTTTTCTCCAGTATCTTTGCAGAAAGTAAGTTATGGTACATTTACTTCAAAGTACTACATTTACTTGTGTAAAATGAAAAGTGGAAAATAAAGTGGAAGATGCAAAGTTCAAACAAAAAATAAAAACAGAAATTCCAGGGCTACAATACAATAGCAATCACAAAACATTTCTCACTCCTGAGGGTTTTGGTCCACCCTCTGGTCTGCATCTGGTCACATCTAATGTCTTCCCTGGCAATGCATCTAGTCTATTTAATTTCATTGTATATATTCTGCTAATATTTTCTAGACATGTCAATATGATTACTGCAAATAGTGAAAATACCACCGCTCATCCCTTATCAGACTTTGCTGAGGTGCTGGAACTGAAGAGTATCAATAGAGTGCAAAATAACAGTCACTCAAACACTGTGCAAAAAAACTGTTTATTGTGAGCTTTCTGTCATATATGATAGGAATATGATTACTGCAAAAATACACCAAATCATTTTGTTTTGAACGTGTTCTTCACCGTTTTGAACACAGTATGTTAACAATGAAAACATGTGTTGCAAATACATAGTGTTTTGCAGGTGGGGGAGTTTGAATGAGAGAAGTGTTATGGATTTTGGAGAACGTGGTCATTGAATGCATTTTGTATGAAAGCAATGCACAAATCACAGAGTAAGAGTCACAGTTTTGTTCACATGGGCTTCTGCTTTGCTGACTGGATGAAGAGTTGTGACTCTGTGACTTCAGTATTGCACACTGTGACTTAGCGACCGTAAAAAACTGTAATAATGATACACACAAAACAGATCTGCAGTTTTCAGCTTTATTTCAATACACACACAACTCAATTTCAATGATAGACTCACACTACTGTACATATTCTTCCTTAGATTATGCTAGTTAGTGTCTCTTTTGTGTCATTAAATACATGCAACGCATTGACCAAAGGAC
This sequence comes from Nansenia antarctica, assembly GCF_963989245.1. Taxonomy (NCBI): domain Eukaryota; kingdom Metazoa; phylum Chordata; class Actinopteri; order Argentiniformes; family Microstomatidae; genus Nansenia; species Nansenia antarctica. The sequence goes on from NC_137675.1 coordinate 82,997,246, forward strand.
CTTGGGGATCAGGCAAACTCTGAATCTCTGCATCAGTCAGTGGTCGTGGAAGCTGGATGTCTGGGATGTGGACTCCTTCTCGGTGGTGCCCGTGTGGACCTTCCCAATCAATACCATACTCCAGGTCTACCTAATGTTATAGTTGCAAATGAAATCTGATTGGATTACTGAGATGATTATTTGATATTAAGAACAATATGTTGGGACTGAAAGTGTGTTGTGCAATTACATGAGGTTGGAATTGTGCTTCCTCTGAGTACAAACCTGGGTTGGGTCCTCATCTCCTTCCCGGGGGTTGAAAGTCCACAGCTGCAGTGGTGTCCGATTGCCCTCTGTACGCAAGCGATGGTGGTTCCAGCCATCCCGGAAGGAGTGTAGATGCCTTCATTACTTAAGAATAAATGTGGAAAAGAATAAATACATATAGAAATGTATTGCGGTATACTGTGTGTATTTGTATGTGTATTTGTTCATACATTCATTTATGTGTCTATATATTTATTGTTAATTTTGGCGGACTTGGTCCTCCATACTTTACTTACTCTCTCACCTGTAAGAAAATCGTATGTCCAACTACAAAAAACAGACATTTCCAATGAGTGAGGGTTTGTTCCAATGCTTCAATCCACTGTCCATGTACTGTAAATATACCATTATGGTATTACCATAAAGCCCAATTCTAGCAGAATAAGAAAGATTGTATATCTACTTTAAGTAAAATAATAAAGTGCATCCAGTTAGCTCTTTAGCTGGCATGTGTGCAGCAGACTAGCTCATCTAATCACCTCTGAGCACGCTAGCTAGCTTGCTAGTTCTTTGACACTATTATTCACATCATGAAACTATAATCAGACACTTTCTAGTCAGAATAATAACGACTAATTTGAACCAACTTTCTCTGTCAGAACACAGTAATTATATTTGCTAACGTTTCAACTTGCTTACTTTCTTCTGCAGAGCTTTCACCCTGCAAAAACTCTCTCGGTCAAAACAAAACAAAACAAAAACAAAACCATTCTCCAGCACGGCACGAAGCTGTGTGTGGAGGTCTGGCCCGCCCACCCCAAGGCAACTGTAGGGGAAATACTGAGAGCATTCTGAACGACTGGTTATGCGATAACAAACACAGAGCTGCCAAGTCTCACGCAATCGCCGTGAGACTCACGCATTTCAACCAGTTCTCACGCTCTCACGCCACATCTCTATTTCTCACGGCGAGAAATAACAATTGTTTTATGGGACTTTTATTTTTGAAATTCCTTGAAAGAAAGCTACCAGAGTTTCGTGGCATCTTTCTGCACGCGCGTTAACTTGAGTCTGCAATCGAAGCGGCAGGCGAGCGCTGATGGAAGAACCTGTGTTCACGCGAGCTGCAAGAACGTAGCAAGCAGTGTTGCCAGTGTTACACCCACCATATAGGTCCCTAGCATAAGAATGACAGTTGAGTATGTACTTTAAATAGAAAATAGTTTTATTACATTAGTTCACAATCCAGGCCCACATTGACCTCTCTCCAAAGAACCTCAGTTATTGTTACCAGGGCAGGTGTTATATTCACTGCACACCATAGGCTACACACTGTAGAAAAGGGTTGTTCACTGCACACCATAGGCTACACACTGTAGAAAAGGGTTGTTCACTGCAATCATCTATAAATATAGCACACTCAAACCTGCCCTGATGGTCGAACTGGGATTAACCCGGTGAAGTGGCAATGGTGGGGGAAAAGCGGATTTAAATAACAAATAAACAAACAAACAAACAAACAAACAAAAAGAAAAACTAGTCCGCCCCGCTACCGGCACACTTGCCCAGGCGGACTAGATAAGAACATAAACTTTAACCAAACAAAACATCTCACGGCAAGAGCAGCTGGCCGCACTGATGCTCTGGAGGAAACACAAATGAACAATCTTAAAACACTATTACCGACATATTAAAATACATAATGATTCAATTTACATGACGAATACATTGACATGCCTGGTACATCGATGGCAGCGTCCTACCAGCGACTACCAGCCGCCTTCAACCCAGCAGGGAAGTAGGTGACCTGTAATACATCACACCATCAATATTACATACAATCAAATAAATAATATAAAACGCTACGCACAGAAAATATCACACGGCTGCGCTCTGGCGTTCCCCCTAAGGTGAGCCCTAAGTGCTTTCCTTTGGGCACCTCCCCTTTTCCTATTGGCGCCACCCGCCACACCAGATTGGGCTACTTTTGGTCACACTGGACGGGTGGATTCGGCAGCTTTTAGACCGGTTGGGCTGGACATTGTCAATTCCGTCTGGCAACCGTGGTAGCAAAATATGTGCATACATTACAACATCGTATCTGGTAGCCTACTGGACTGGGTTGCACCAATATGGCCTAAGTCATTACTAAATGCAGGCATTTAGTAGTTACTAAACCGCTAGTTGTTACTAGTTAGTTTCAAACTAGTTGTTTACTAATTTCGGTTGCACCACGCCAATCTTTTGCCAATCTTAGCTACTCAGTTTTGGTAACTGTTTTTTGTTTCTCTACTGTAACATAACCAGGTACATTAATAATAATAATAATAATTAATAATTACAATTTACAATACAAATACAACAATTGGGGGTCCCTCAAAAAAAATATGGGCGCGCACAAAATCACCCACCAAGCCCTCATTCGGACCCAGGAAAAAAAACCTGGTATGTACTGTATAACATGATAGCCATCTATGAGCAATGCACTGTATATAAGATGATGACCACGGGTCTTCCTGCTGCTGACCAAGGGGCTGAGTCCTGTTGATGGGGCCCATTTTTCTTTTAGAGTCTGTAGGCTACTGTATTTGTTTATTAAGATTTCATAAATATGATATATTGTCTGAATTTTTTTCTTGTTTTATAAAATGTTATTATTTATTATTTATTATTTTCATTTCTTGTGCTGGTTTATTATGAACAACATGTAAAATTGCAGGAAACTAGCACAAATAATTGGGTGGGAGAGAGGGGCCGCCGCTGCCAAAACGTGCACAGTTTTTGTTACATATAGGCATATGTTAGTAGCCTGTGTTACAGGGACACCAAGGGGTGACCTGATAATGTTGCATGTAAGACCCGGATGTTGTATGTGGGCGTGCGCGGGAGGAACCGCAGTTTAATAAAAGTCATACTGAAACATGGAGTCAGAAGCGGGATCTAAGTAAAAATAAAAATAAAATAAAGACGCTTAAAGAAAGAAATGAAACGCCATGGCAAGCAACAGCATCCCCGCGCTCGATGGTATGCGCATGACTGGTGATCTGGCGAAAAACTGGGAAGTTTTCCGTGCAGAGTTTGAGGACTTTTTGCTCGCTACCGGACTGAGCGAGAAGTCGAAGCTGATCAAGGCAGCCACGCTGAGACGGCTGATGGGAAGTGAACATAGCCTCACGTTGATGGAGGATGAACAGAAGGACCCAAAAGCGATTATGGACGCTTTGGGGGTTTACTTCAAACCGGCGAGAAACGTCATTTATGAGAGGTACATGTTTGGAAGCTGCAAACAAGAGGCTGATGAGCCAATAGACAGTTTCCTGACAAAGCTTAAGGAGCGAACATTTCATGCGAACGGTTCAGGAAGTTTGCAGCGAGCTGGGGGTTTGCCCATGTCACATCCTCACCCCGACATCCTCGATCCAACGGCAAGGCTGAGTCGGCCGTTAAGATTGTCAAGTCACTCTGCAAGCGGGCGAAATTGGATGGCACGGATGCGTGGATGGCCATCCTTCACTGGCGCAACACACCCACAGAGGGGTTGGACAGCAGCCCGGCCCAGCGCTTAATGGCACGCAGGCTCAAAACTTCACTGCCCGTCGCGGACAGCCTGCTTCTACCACGTGTGGTGGACGGAGTGGCAGAGAAGCTGCGGTGGAAACGGCGGGTCGCCAAGTCATTCTATGACACGTCTGCCAGAGACCTTCCAGAGCTGGATGTTGGAGATCACATTAGGATGAGGCCTCTGCCAGGTGATCGCACAGGGCGGTGGCGACGAGGCCAGTGCCTCCAGAGAGTCGCTCCCCGCTCGTTCGTGGTGGATGTGGACGGCACACTGTACAGACGCAACCGAGTGGATCTGCGTGTTGCAGAGCGCTCAGCTCAAGCGCAACAGACAGACATTCTACGGCCTGAGCGGAGCAGTCCTGACCAGACCCAGGTCGCTGGGGAGACTGCCTCAGCCGAGACACGGATTGTCTCAAGTCGGGGGGAGACAGGCGGCGAGGTACATCCTCGTACACCAAGGGCACCGGCGACACCAAGGGCCACGGCAGGCCAGGGTGTCTACTCACGGAGTGGTCGCCTGTCACGGCCGCCACAACGACTGGACTTATGACTTTGAAAAAAAAAATGAAAAAAAAAGGAAGGGGTGAGTAAAGGGACAGCTCTTCTCGGACTGTTTTGACTTTGCCTCAGACGGCTGTACTGGACTGTTGTTCTTTGTTCAGAAAAAAAATAATAAAAAAATAGGGAAATAATGCAATGTTGTAATGCTATTGTTAATGTTTGGGATTGTTATTGTCAATGGAATTGCAGACGGAGATGCAAGCATGTCATTTGCAAACAGCTAAAGGAAAGGAGATGTTACATATAGGCATATGTGTGGTGGCCTGGGAAAACCCGTCGGATGTCGCTGGCGTTCGTTTGTGGCAAAGAGCAAAAATAGATGGAAATGTCCTATTTCGGCGAATTTGATATTATGTGGTATTCTAGTACTTTGAACTCCATACTACATTATGGTGAATAAACATTTTAAGAAAACAAAAGAGAAAGTACTTATTTTTATGTTTTTGTGGTGGGTAGTTTGCTAGCGAAACAACGTCACGTTGAACGTGTCTCATTCTCAGTTAAGCAACGCACACACACATGAGCGAAAGGAGAGACGATACTTCCACCTGTGTTAAGCTGCGTGCACACCGCGGACCGTGACCCACCGTTCTGGCGCATGGACTTGACGTACTTCAACGTGCGATGCAGATGCAAAGCACTACTCGTGTTGCTAGCGAAGTTTCCCACAGAAGTGGGGGGAAAAACGTCAGATTAGATATATAAACGGGTTATTTTGATAAACTGGACACATTTTGTGAATATATATGGTTACTTTCTCGCCTGAAAACATATAAAAACTTCATAAAATGACATATTAACACTTGTAGAGCCAAATTACAGATTTTAGCCAATGGCGGCCAAAATTGAGGATTTTACATCTGAGGCGAGAGCTCTGGGCAAGAAACTACTTCCGGTTTACTTCCGGTTGTTTTATCGGATCCAACGCAACGCAAAAAGCTGACATTTTTTGACTGATTGGCGCGCCCTGACGGTCAAGAAACGCAATGCAGAGCAAGGCAACTGATCAACGCAACGGCCCCATTGAGATGAATGACTTCCGGTGCAACGCAATGGCCATGTGTGCACGCAGCTTTATTGCCAGTTTACTGATGCTCACAATAAGCATAAAGTAATACAATCTTAACTAGAAGACACACAAATGGATCTGTCCCTCGCATACCGACGAGGCGAGCAGACTAACACCGCATCACAAGCAGACAAACGAGACCGGCCGATCTGCTTAGGCTCCTCCCCCGACCCGGAGGAGAAAGAAGTCGGGGGCAGCATGGGGGCAGCATTTTTCACCTTTCACTTTTTTTGACATGATACATTAAAATGCTCATAACTTTTTAAAATAAAGGGCTATCTCAGTCATTCAACCAGTTATGAATAGCTGAGAACTTCTAATTCATGGAAATATAAAAAAATGAAAATGTCAAAATGCCACAATGTGAAGGGTTTTCCCAGGCCACCACACATATGTTAGTAGCCTGTGTTACAGGGACACCTAGGGGTGACCTGATAATGTTGCATGTAAGACCTGGATGTTGTATGTGGGCGTGCGCGGGAGGAACCGCAGTTTAATAAAAGTCATACTGAAACAGTTTTGGGTCGCTCCACCGCCAAAAAATCTCACTCCAAACTTTTGGTGAAACTTGGCAGCCCTGCAGATTCACCCAAGATGGCCGCCAGCCTAACAACACAACCATACTCACCTAAGATGGCCGCCAGCCTTACAACACAACCAGACTCACCTAAGATGGCCGCCAGCCTTACAACACAACCATACTCAACTAAGATGGCCGCCAATCTTACAACACAACCAGACTCACCTAAGATGGCCGCCAGCCTTACAACTATGTCCCGATCCGATACTGATATCGGATATCGACCCGATATTGGTCCTGAATGCTGGATCGGGGATTGCACCAGAAAAAAAAAGGCTCCGATCCGCGTGCCCGATCCGGCGTGTCACTCAAGTGACGACAACTGTTATGTATTTTGGTCTGTGCTGTTTGCCGTAGCTGGAAGTGCAATGCATGTTGGGAAGACCTGGGTGTTGTCTTTGTATTGAAGTACCGAGTGGAAATAAAGACGCACTAACTGAAGCTCCGTGCTCCGACTACTTTATGGTTTTATGGCAGTCATAAACCTGTCTCCGTATATAACAAATTGGCGACGAGGTGGTTTGAACTCCCGCGAACGGTATGTGTGTGGAGTTGAGTTAATTAGGACGTGGCTGTGTTCTTGTTAGCAGTGTGAAGCTAATGCGGCTAGTTGGCACCGCGCGTCGCGCCCAGCGTCGGTTGTGATTGACACGGATGTCTGCTGGAGGGGAATTGTCAGCTGAAGAGGAATTATCAGCTGAAGAGGAATTATCAGCTGAAGAGGAATTGTCAGAAGGTAATACTGATAACCAGGAGCCTACAAGGAAGATGGCTGGAGTTATTGGAAATATTGGCCCTTTTGATGAACATGTGGAACAATGGAGCGCATACTCTGAGTGTTTTGATTATTTCCTATCAGCTAATGACATTCCTGATGAAAAAACTGATTAAAAAAAAAAAGGGTAGCCACGTTTCTGTCAGTAATGGGTCCAAAGGCCTTTAATCTGTTGCGTGACCTACTGCAGCCTAACAAGCCAGGGACCAGACATAACTATTTTTTCTACAATGCTGAATGCTGCTGTTTAAATAGTTTTAACTTTAAACCAGTTACTGAGTACTGGTCACTGAGTACTGCAGAGTACTATTTTTGTTGCTTTAATAAAGGCTGGCAGTCTTTAATTTAACTGTTGTTGGTGTGGACTATATACTGGGGAGGTATTTGTTATTATTCAGGGGTCAAAAAATGTATACAAATATCAGATCGGTATCGGTATCGCCGATACCCGAAGCCCAGGTATCGGTATCGGTATCGGTAGTGAAAAAGTGGGATCGGGACATCCCTACTTACAACACACCCAGACTCACCTAAGATGGCCGCCAGCCATACAACACAACCAGACTCACCTAAGATGGCCGCCAGCCTTACAACACAACCAGACTCACCTAAGATGGCCGCCAGCCTAACAACACAACCAGACTCACCTAAGATGGCCGCCAGTCTTACAAACACTCTCCAAGTATATCCAGCTGCGGACATCACGCCTATCACCCGGACGCTTGATGGACCATATTTGGTTGGAGTGGTTGGAGCGAGTCATCATATTGCGCCTGCATATTTGCATAGACTACGTCATCGCCTTACGACAGGTATGTTTTTTTCAAATCATTTATGCAAGAAATGTTTATACTAAGGATAGTTGATTGTTGAAGTACTGGATGAAAAGGTAATGTTGTGGCTTATATGCCTTGTTGTGATTTTAATAGATAGCTGGAACTCAGCCATATGTTTTACGTACCATTTTCTAGCATTGACTAATTTTAGATGCACTTGAATTCTACAGGGAAAGGAGGTTTTCATTGCTGACCTTCATGTAACCGCAACGTGGGTCCAGCCCCACAACTGTGATCCCATGAGCCATTTCCCAGTAAGTCAAATGATTGAGCCGGTATTTGAATAAGATAAACAGCTATGTAGACAACATTGTATCCAGCATTACAATTGACATGCCCTTCATGGGACATCAGCACATTAGCTGTGTTGGTCCTAAATACCTTCTTTTTGTTTTTACTTGATTTCATCAAGGTAAATTAAATGGTTTCCTAACACTAAGCCAAAAAAACACTACATGTATGAGAAAGGACTTCATCAAATTATCATGTAATTCATAATCATGCACACCCCAGTTAAGTGTTGGATAAAAATGATAAATGCAGTACATGGTTTTGAACAGGAACATGCTGATCAGAAGGATGCCCTTATCCTTCCACTGTGGGTTCCAGGCCACTTTGTCATGTGTGTAAGTGTACTATACCCATATATATATATATATACAGTGTTTCTCAACCCTCTCCTCGGGGCGCCCCAGCCGCTCCACATATTTGATCTGATCCACCACCAGCTCACCTGATTCAACTAATCAAATGGTTTGTACTTGATTAGTTGAATCAGGTGAGCTGGTGGTGGAACAGATCAAATATGTGGTGCGGCTGGGGCGCCCCGAGGAGAGGGTTGAGAAACACTGTATATATATATACAGAGCATAACTTTATGGTGAATGGTGAATGAATGGTGAATGGTGAATGGTCTTTATTGTCATTGCTATAGTACAGGTACCAAACAACGACATTTGGGAGGGGTGACTCCCCTGGTGCTAGGAAAGAAAAAAAAAAGAAAAAAAAACTAAAAAGACAAGAAGGGAAAGGAGCTGGTTTACATAAATAAAGGCTATGTACACTATCCACCATACTATACTGTACAGATAAAACACTGTGCTGTACTCTATGCTATGCTATACCTATTCTAACATTTCCTATTTCTCTGCAACCTTATGTACCCTAGGGTTGTCATATTGCACATAGTGTTATTGCACATTCATTTAAAGTGTCGCAGTTTGCAGGCTTGAAATGTACATATTTGTGCCTCAGCACTATACCTGATTTTTCAATCCAGCAGCTGCCATCAATCCGTCCAGACTGTCCAGGGCCCAGAACCTAGGTCTTTGCTGTGTTCAGGGCCTGGATGGCCCTGGGGTAGAAGCTGAGCTTCAGTCTGTTTGTCCTTGCGAACATCGTCCTGTACCGCCTGTTCGAGGGCAGCCGAGCAAAGTGTTCGTACCCAGGGTGGGATGGGTCTCTGGAGATCTTGGAGGCCTTCCTGAGGCAGCGTGTGTTGTACAGCTCTTCCAGAGAGGGGAGGGGGGCGCCGGTGATCTTCTGGGCCGTTCTCACGACTCTCTGTAGCGCATTCCTCTCTGCGTCTGTGCAGCTGGAGAACCAGTTGCAGATGCAGTAGGTGAGGATGCTCTCCACTGCGCAGCGGTAGAAGGCCACCAGTATCTCCTGTCTGGTGTGGTCCTTCCTGAGGACTCTCAGGAAGAAGAGCCGCTGTTGTGCCTTCTTGATGATGGCTGCTGTGTTGTTCTTCCAGGACAGGTCATCCTGTATGTGCACCCCCAGGAATCGGAGGGTTGAGACTCTCTCCACGCTCCCTCCGTCGATGAGCAGGGGCTGGACCTCAGATTTTTTCCTCCTGAAGTCCACGATGATTTCCTGGGTCTTTGACTGGTTCAGCAGCAGGTTGTTAACCTTGCACAGCTTGCTCAGCTGCTCTACCTCATCCCTGTACGCCGCCTCGTCCCCCCCCGAGATGCAGCCCACCACGGTGGTGTCGTCTGCAAACTTTACGATGGAGTTGCTGGGGTGGACGGGGGTGAAGTCGTAGGTGTAGAGGTTGTAGAGGATGGGGCTTAGCACGCAGCCCTGGGGGGACCCAGTGCTGAGTCTGAGGGCTGTGGAGGTGTGGGAGCCCACCCGCACCCTCTGGGGGCGGTCGGACAGGAAGTCCTTGATCCATGCACATATAGAGTGTGATAGTCCCAGGTCTAGTAGTTTGGTCACTAGCCTGTCTGGAAGGATGGTGTTGAAGGCAGAGCTGAAGTCCACAAAGAGCAGTCTCGCGTAGCTGTTTCCCCTCTCCAGGTGGGATAGAGTGGAGTGGAGAGTCGTCGCGATGGCGTCCTCTGTGGACCTGTGGGCTCTGTAGGCGAACTGGTATGGATCCAGGTTGGGCGGGAGGCGTGTGACTATGTGTTTATTAGTTGTATCCCTTCCTTGTTGTAAAACGTGTTGTTGTTGAACATGTCTGTGACTGAGATAGACTAGATACTACTACGGAGGAGGATTTTATCATAGTGTTGTTAGCATAGTAGTGTTTGTGATGCTAACGGCGCCATCTTTGCTATCTCCTCCGGTCATCAACCCAGGAGAAGAACATCTTTATCCTGGGCTTAAACACGACGACTAGTGTGATGTAATATTGTGTTACTAGAAATGCGGTTTAGTATAGTACAGGATAGCCTTTAGCTATGCTAGTAGTTGTGCTAGGTGATTGATTGACTAATAAGATTGTTCTAATGCTATGCTGTTATGCTATGTGCTAGTGAATGGTGTTCTGTTGATTGTGTGTACTATTTTTCACTGAATAAATCAAGAAGGTAGGTGTGACTATGTATGTCAAGAACGGTACCTGTATAACAATGTTGATATGACATTTTTGGGAAACAGTTTTAAAGGCGAAGCTCTTTTCAATTCGGTCTAGTTTTCCCTCCAAAACACTGAGTCTATATATTCTATTAGTCTGTGGAGAGTAGCCATGAGCTCCCAGCATGTACTTAGTCTGTGGAGAGTAGCCATGAGCTCCCAGCATGTACTTAGTCTGTGGAGAGTAGCTATGAGCTCCCAGCATGTACTTAGTCTGTGGAGAGTACAATGAGCTCCCAGCATGTACTTAGTCTGTGGAGAGTAGCAATGAGCTCCCAGCATGTACTTAGTCTGTGGAGAGTATCCATGAGCTCCCAGCATGTACTTAGTCTGTGGAGAGTAGCCATGAGCTCCCAGCATGTACTTAGTCTGTGGAGAGTAGCCATGAGCTCCCAGCATGTACTTAGTCTGTGGAGAGTACAATGAGCTCCCAGCATGTACTTAGTCTGTGGAGAGTAGCCATGAGCTCCCAGCATGTACTTAGTCTGTGGAGAGTAGCAATGAGCTCCCAGCATGTACTTAGTCTGTGGAGAGTACTATGAGCTCCCAGCATGTACTTAGTCTGTGGAGAGTAGCCATGAGCTCCCAGCATGTACTTAGTCTGTGGAGAGTACTATGAGCTCCCAGCATGTACTTAGTCTGTGGAGAGTACTATGAGCTCCCAGCATGTACTTAGTCTGTGGAGAGTAGCCATGAGCTCCCAGCATGTACTTAGTCTGTGGAGAGTACAATGAGCTCCCAGCATGTACTTAGTCTGTGGAGAGTAGCCATGAGCTCCCAGCATGTACTTAGTCTGTGGACTTCTTTTTTTTTTAATGCATATTCATCAATACACTAATCACTAACAACTTCACCATGAGTAAGGAGGTGGTATGGCCTAAAAACATAGGTTTTATAGTCTAGCTTGCCAGATCGACGCAGCTGGCCGCTCTCGTTTAAGAGACTACCGGTTGCATGATTGGATGTTAATTCAGGACATGTTTATGTGTTTGTCTCAGTGTTTAAGTCGAACAATGTGGAGATGGACTGGGTGATGAAACACACTGGTCCCAACTGCCCAGAGACGGAGGGGGACTGCCTGGTGCGGCTGCGCGGCCTGCCCTTCGGCTGCAGCAAGGAGGAGATCGTCCAGTTCTTCTCAGGTGAGGGTGAGAGCTCACCCTCCTCTGTCCTTCAATCCAGTCATGTGCACCCACGGTCACTCTCTTTTGACATTAGTCTAGCAGGTCTGGCTATTTTATATTGGGCACTTACAGCTTTTCCTTCCTGTGATTTTTTTCCCCCATACACTCAGGTTGCCATGGTTGGAGATATCGGAGGTACTTCACTGGATGATGCTACCAGAAGAATGATGCCGTACCTCCTCTCAAATGATCTGGCAGTCCAGTTCAACCTTCATGGACGTCACAGCAAGAAGAAGTTCAGAGAAATGCGCCTTTATGATGTCATATATGGTAAGTTTGAGTGTTGAATTGCTCAGTCTAACTTTTACATTTTTAATTTGGCAACACATTTGATGTATACCAATAGAAGGTATGCCACAGCAAAGACAGTATATACAGCAATGGAAACGGGGCACAACAAATCTTCAAAACATTTAAACTGATGTCACTCAAGAAAGTTCCATAATGCTATAATTTCTAACAGTTATAATTTCTATTAGGGGGACTAAAGAAAAATGCCCTCACTCAAGAAACCAACCACAAGGATGCAGAAAAGGCTCTCTCCAAGTGGTTCACTGGAGCTCGCGATAGAGGTGGAAAAAGAGTTAGACCTCGGACACAGCTTCTACAACTGGATGATGCACCAACCCAGTAGGCAAAGTCTCTGTCTCTCTTTCTCTACAATGCTGCCCTGTGGTTGGTTCTGTCACTGGGGATTAAAACCGAAAGGCTGAAGAGACACGCACAGAGGGCCCAAGATTTTTTTTTATTGCACTGCTTGGACACACCACACCACACCACACCACCCCATCCTCGCGGGGCGGAAGAGCAGCCACAGCTGGTGGCTCATCGCACTGCCAGCAGGTACGAAGCGGTTCAATAACTCCTTTGTCCCATCAGCCATTAAACTGTACAACTGCTCGGTGGGCAGCAGGTTGCAGGTTGCAGGCTTGGGGCAGGGTGGCGGGTGGTGACTCCACCACTACCCCCACCATTACCACCAACCATCCACCGCCGCCCCCCCCCCTCCCCCCCCCCCTACCCTGCCACACCCCCACCGAACTGGAACTGTACCGAACTGAACTGAGTCACTGAGTGAACGGCCGTGACCTGAACATACGAACACTTCAGGAACACTACTGTAACTGCAACTCAACTGTACTGTACTGAACAGAACTGAACTGAACTGAACCTAACGAACCGAACTGAGTCACTGAGTGTACTGAGTGTATGGACGTGTCTGTTTTGTGTGTGTTGTCACTGCTGTTGTATCCTACTGACTCACCTGCCAGTGAGGACGCAGAGACTTTACCACTGTGCCACCAGAGCGCCCATTTTTATTCTTATATTTCTGTTCTGTTATTAGTCTCTGTGGAGCATTGTGGGAATATTTTTTTATTTTAAGTGTACAATTTGTATGTATATACTGTATGTACACCTGTACATTTGATGTGTGCCTTTTCCTGCACCTTTACACTGCTGCATTGTTATTTTCATTGTATTTTTATTATCTTGTTGTAATATTGTTTTTAATAAATTTGTCAAAATATATATTGTCTATTTTCATCCTGGTAAAACTTAAGACGTGTAAAATGTTATACCCAATTTTTATTTTAGGTGTGTTTACAAGAATTAACACGGTTCATGTCAAATACTGCTTAATCTATTTTATTTATATTTAAATCTTATTAGGACCCACATTGGAAATCAAAGGAACCATTGCACAACCAAACCCAGTTAGGACCCACCTCGGTCCCATATAGACTTGCCTGGTTGGGGCCCACCTAGGGCCCAGGTAGAACCCACCTAAAGCCCACATGGGCATCCCAGTTAGGACCCACCTCGGTCCCATATAGACTTGCCTGGTTGGGGCCCACCTAGGGCCCAGGTAGAACCCACCTAAAGCCCACATGGGCATCCCAGTTAGGACCCACCTCGGTCCCATATAGACATGCCTAGTTGGGGCCCACCTAGAGCCCAGGTAGAACCCACCTAAAGCCCACATGGGCATCCCAGTTGGGACCCAAGTGGATCCCGCTAACATTGCCGACATGAGGCCCATATGGGTTAGCCCACCTTGAAACCATATGGGACCCACGTGGGCGTGCTGGCTGGGCTACTTTCAATGGGTTCTGAAGGTCTGAGAAACTTGCCCTTTCTACCCTAGGTAACTAACCCTGGTTCTAACCTTGGGTTCAAATCTGGAGTGTGTGGGACCAAATCTGTAGATGTGGTGAGCTAATGAAGCTAAGGGCGCTTGTGACTTTAAGAGCCAGGAGGGAGTTAGCGATGTTAGCTTAGCAAGCTCCGTCGTGTTTTTAATTAATTAAAATAGCTTCCCGGGGTCATTTGTACAGTAGATGTCCTTCATTTGTACCTCAGCAAGTGTGTCACATGACATAACACCGTTTTCTTGTCTTATTTGTTTGCTGTTATGTTCTGCAGTAATATAGTTCATAATAGGAGTCTTTGTCTTAAAAAAAAAACATTTACAACTTGATTCGATTCCACACACACACACACACACAAACACACACACACACACACACACACACACACACACACACACACACACACACACACACACACACACAGGCAAAGTCAGAACATCATCTCAGAACTATTTATATATATATAAATCATCTTATCATCATCTTATCATGTGTTTTGAGTGATAAGTGACTGTTTTGTGCTGAAGCCTATTTTCTAAGAAGTAGAAAAGGAGATATCCAGAGCAAGGTTGCTGGCAGTCAGATGTCTGCTCATAGGCAGCAAGTAAGAAAGAAACGCCAGGTTTTGGAGTGTGTTGTGGATGTGGTGAAGGTGATAGGCAAGAGGGGCTTGAGCTACAGGCATGTGGAGAACGAGGCAGCATACAAGTGGGACGACAGTACCCTGGATCATGGCAACTTTTGGGAGCTCATCCTTATAATAGGAAAGTGCAATGTTAGCCTCAAAGAGCATCTTGAGGAGTGCATTAAAAAGAGCAAAGAATTGCATGCATCCAGTGGAACAAAAGGTAGAGGGTCCCTCGTCACCTTACTGTCCAAGACCACTGTAAACTCAGTGATAGACAGTATTGGTCATCTCATTCAGGAGACCATCGCAAGTGACATACAAAAAGCTGGAATGTTCACTGTTCAGCTCGACACCACACAGGACATAACCAGCCAGGATCAGTGTGCCGTCGTTATTCGGTACGTGACAGAGGAAGTCCATGAGAGGCTGGTTGCTGTGGTGAAGTGCCATGCATCCACAGGGCAATACTTTGTGGAATTGCTCTCTGGGGTCCTGGATGGTCTGAAACTGGACAAGGCCATGTGCATCGGCAACTCAACAGATGGAGCATCAAATATGCAGGGTCAGTACAGAGGCTTTTCAGCACTTATGGCATCCCAGTCTCCTACTCATGTCCATGTATGGTGCTATGCCCATGTACTGAATCTTGTCCTGGCAGACACGACTGGAAGTGTTTTGGAAAGTGGATCTCTGTTCAGTCTACTAAACGACGTGGCAGTCTTCATCAAGGACTCATATCAGAGGGTCATACTGTGGGACAATGAAGCCCAAGACAAAAGGCACAGACGACTATCTCCAATAGGAGAAACACGGTGGTTGTCCAAGCATGAAGCAGTTGGAAAAGTGTTTGGACACTTTAATAAACCGACAAGCAGCCTCTACCTCGAAACAGTGCTCACACTGACAGCCATAGAACAGCAGGCAAAGGAGAAGCCAACCATCCGTGCCAAAGCAAGAGGATTCAAAGAGGGCCTCCTCAAATACGAAACCGTCTTAACAGCACAGATCTTCCTCAGAATATTTGAGCTGACCACGCCACTCTCCAAGTACCTCCAGACCAGTGGGATGGAAATCCTCTCCGCCCATCGGATGGTTATAGCCACACAAGACAGCCTCAAAAACATCACACGGGATTTCACTACTGTGAAGGCGGCTGCAGACACCTTTGTAAAGTGGGCCAACGAGAACTTGGAAGAGAGAGAGGGAGGAGCAGACATCGAAGTGGAGACTTCACTCCCCAAGAAAAGAATAAGGAAGAGGAAGAACATGCCGGGAGAGAAGGCTCTAGATGAGGTACCTGACAATGCTCTCAGAGCATACGAGGTGAATGTCCACAACCTAATTCTGGACACAGCCAGCGAGGTAATCCAGAGAAGGTTTTTAACAAACGGCACTCTCATTAATGATTTGGCATGCCTGGACCCCAGGAACTTCAACAATTTCAAGACGACAGACCTTCCTCACAATGCTTTCCAGGACCTCAGCAAATGTCTAATCAGATTTGACAGCAGGGCTACAGTGGAAAACCTTCAGATGGAAATGAAGAACTTCGCTCTGCAGTGGGACAGGCTTAAGGCATCCCACATGGAGGAATACACTGCCAGAACAGTGGAAGAAGATGGGTCTGCAGGAGAGGATAAGGAGCCAGATATTGTCAGCAAAAGCTGCGCCTCCTGCAGAAACTGCCCACTCTGCTGCTTTCAGGTACTTCGACAGTTCAACATGCTCTCAGATGCCTACCATGTCCTTGGGCTTGCCTACAAGTACCTGCTGACGCTCTCCGTAACCCAGGTGGCCTGCGAGAGAACGTTTTCAACACTCAAGTTCATCAAGAACAGACTGAGGAGCACCCTGTCTGCAGACAAGCTGGAGACGTTCTTGTTGATGGCGACCGAAAAAGATGTCCTCATGGGGTTGGACTCTGACACCATCATTGACAGGGTAGCTGAGAAGAGTGACCTCATGAGAAAGATGCTCCTCTAGCTTAAAAAGGTGAGACATATATTTAAAAATATCTAAATGCTCATCACAAGGCTAGTCCAGTCTCAGGGATGTGTGTGCCACACACCGCCACCTACTGTGCGGGAGTGTGCCACAGCCAAACAAATGCTAATCTCTCTCCTTTTCTCTCTCTCTTTCTCTCTATGTCTCATAGGATGCCTTCCCTTGTCATGTTTTAAAGACTGCAGCCTTTCCGTTTGTGTTGGTTGATCTGGAGTTCACAGGCAGCGTTTTTACTTGGTGAGTATACACTATATAGACATGCTGCAAATCTGTTTTTTGATTCCCAGAAGATTCTGATCTGAATCTGTCATGTAATCATTCCTCTCTCCTTCTCTCTCTCTTGCTCTCTCTCTCTCTCTCTCTCTCTCTCTCTCTCTCTCTCTCTCTCTCTCTCTCTCTCTCTCTCTCTCTCTCTCTCTTTCTCTCTATGTCTCATAGGATGCCTTCCCTTGTCATGTTTTAAAGACTGCAGCCTTTCCGTTTGTGTTGGTTGATCTGGAGTTCACAGGCAGCGTTTTGACTTGGTGAGTATACACTATATAGACATGCTGCAAATCTGTTTTTTGATTCCCAGAAGATTCTGATCTGAATCAGTTATGTAATCACTTATCATGTCTTCTCACTCCTTGTCTCTTTATCTCTGCCCCTCCCTCTACTCTGTTCCTCTCACTATCTTTCGGATATGGCCATTAATTGTCCAGGTGGAGATTGAAAGGGCTGAGCCTTTCGGAACTGGGTGAGTATCCAATCTTTTCAGCTATAGCCATCTTTTACATGTGTTGCTGTACCATGTCTCACATTTCTCTTGTGTGTGTGTGTGTGTGTGTGTGTGTGTGTGTGTGTGTGTCTTTCTCTCTCTTCCCTATTGCATTGTCTGCAATTTTTTTACAGTGGTGTTATATTGAGTGATATTTGATATTGTTTGTATTTAAAATGTTAATAAATAATTGTAATTATTCCTATGACTGCAGAGCTTTTTGTTATACAACTACTTAACAGTATTAAAATGTTAATAAATAATTGTAATTATTCTTATGACTGCAGAGCTTTTTGTTATACAACTACTTAACAGTATTAAAATGTTAATAAATAATTGTAATTATTCCTATGACTGCCGAGCTTTTTGTTATACAACTACTTAACAGTATTGAGTATGGGTATTGTTTGCTCAGCACAGCAGCCATGTCTCATCACCGTGGAGTACGTCAACAGTGAGTGAGTACACTGGTTCACACTTGCATTGGTATACTTGCTGTCCATGTCACTTACTCCGCTCTATAGGGTTTTTTACAAATGGTATATTCAACAGACTGCCAGCATGTTGATCGGCGGTGTCGGACCGATTGTGTTGGGCCGGTCTGAGCCACATGGCAGGGCCTAATTTTTGTCCCAGTCCAGCCCTGGATCCACCTACATATGTGAACAGACATTCTCAGTTATGAAGTTTACCAAATCCAGGTACAGATCCTCTCTCACTGATGAACATCTGTCAGCTGTGCTTCGCCTCTCCACCTCAGACATTCAACCTGACTTTGATGGACTTGTTAAAGCTCAACAGAGACTGGATTTCTCACACTGAATGAAAAAAAAGAACTGAAGAACACTAAAATGTGGGAATATAACAAGTGAAATGGGACACTTGATCCTTTTCTTTTTTTCTGCACAGTAAAAAAAAAGAACTGAAGAACACTAAAATGTGGAAATATAACAAGTGAAATGGGACACTTGATATTTTTCTTTTCTTTTTTTTGCACAGTTCTGAAAACATTAAATGTTTAATATAGGCATGTAAAGTCAAAAAGGCTACAAAACTGGGACACTTTTCTTTACACAGTTACACAGTTCAGTGACATGTCTTGTTTATTTTGGCTACAAAGATGATGTGATGTCTTTAGAAAGCTAAGAAAGTCCTTGTTTCAATAGTATATGAAACTCAAAATGCCCTTTGTTATTAATGTGACTGAAAATGAGTCAAATGTTTCACATTTTGTTTATCATTTTGGAAATTCTATTTGAATAAATGATATTTTTGAAAGCTAACCTCACCTTTTAATTGCCAAATAATAACATACACTCTTACCAGCGGTCAAAACAATGCCATTTACTGCTTTTTATATAGAAATAAAATGTATATTATGCATAACTGAGTTCGGAATTTTGGCCCGGCCCTCCAAAATATTTTCAGTTGCTCATTTGGCCCCCTGGGAAAAATAATTGCCCACCCCTGGGCTAGGGGATAGTGAGTTGGACTGGTGATCAAAAGGTCATGACTTCAAATCCCACCTGGGAACACCACCACCACTAGTGTGCTCTTGAGTAAGGCACTTAGCCCTAAGTTACTACATGAATATGGGCTCCAGAATTGTCAAGTTGTGTCACAAATTCTAGCAACATGAACTCTGTTGTAGGGATCCCCCAAGTGGTCATCCTCACCAGACTGGATCTGGCTTGCCCATTGGTCAGTGCAGATCTGAAGGAAGTCTACAAAAGCAAGTATATCAAGGAGAAGGTGAGGCATGTTCTTGACAAGCCACGAAATGTGCCCTTCTAGCTAGATGTTAAACTGCATTTCATTGTCTGGTACTTTGGTACTCTGCAATGATAATACATTTGAATCTAATCTAATCTCAAAGTGGTCTGAGGTCCAGCTGAATCCATATCCCATGCCATCGATTTCTACCTGTATGGCACACACTGTTTTCAATCAGTGAATTCAAACTTGACATTTTACATTTATGACACGGTCTGGTAATTTGGTCTGCAAGTCGGCATCCGATTTAATGTTCTGACTTTTCTTTCGAAAAATGTAAACACATTTCAGCGTTGTTGAAAACCAATGACACACTCGCTAGTCAACTAACACAGCTTGTTTTGTGAACCTGCTAACAATGTAAAGTAGCGTTATAATTAACTAGGTAGTAGTGGGGATTACGATGATGATGATGAAAACCTTTATTGTCCCCAATGGGGAAATTTTGTTGTCAAACAGCTTAGTTAGGGCAGACAGAAAACATTCAATAAATAAATAGATAAAACAGTGCAGGCTCAATAAGTAAAAAGTTCCAAGTTCCAAAGTTCCAGCTCCAGGTCTCCCCCACCCTGCAGGGCCTGGTTGTAGAGTCGGAGTGCAGCTGGAACAAAGGACTGTCCAAATCTTTTTGTACTTTGACGGGGGAGAACAAATCTGTGGCTGAACTTGCTCCTCATCCCCGCCAGCTCGCAGTACATCGGGTGGGAGGGATTGGCCAGCATGGCCGCCAGTTTTTTCCCCATCCTCTGTTCTGCCACCACCTCTAGGCTGTCCAGCCCGGTCCCCACCACAGAGCTGGCCTTCTTCACCAGTTTGTTTAGCTTCGCAGCATCCCTGGCACAGATGTTTCCACCCCAGCAGGCCACGGCGAAGAACAGAACGCTGGCAACCACCGACTGATAAAACATTAGCAGCAGCTTGTTGCAGACGCCGAAAGACCTCAGCCTTCTCAGGAAAAACAGTCTGCTCTGCCCTTTCCTGAGAAGAGCCTCGGTGTTGTCAGTCCAGTCCAGTTTGTTATTAATTTGTACTCCCAGGTACCTGTAGGAGTCCACCCTCTCGACTTCCACCCCCTTGATGGTGATGGGGGCTGGGGTCCTTCTCTTCCTCCTAAAATCCACCACCAACTCCTTTGTTTTGCTGGTGTTAAGCAAAAGGTAGTTGGTGTCGCACCACTGCACAAAGCTCTCCACCAGGGCCCTGTACTCCTCATCCCTGTCGTCTGTGATGTAACCGACGATAGAGGAGTCATCAGAAAACTTCTGCAGGTGGCACTGGTCGGAGCTAAACTGGAAGTCGGAGGTATAGAGGGTGAAGAGAAAGGGTGACAGAACAGTTCCCTGGGGGGCACCGGTGTTGCACACCACCACCTCAGACTGACAGCCCTGCAGTCTCACATACTGACGTCTGTCTGTGAGGTAGTTGTGGATCCAAGCCGTCAGGGAGTCCTCCACACACATCACTGCTAGTTTGTCAGCCAGCAGTGATGGCTTGATGGTGTTAAATGCACTGGAGAAGTCGAAGAACATGGTCCTCACCATGCTCTGTGGCCTCTCCAGGTGTGTGTAGGCCCTGTGCAGCATGTAAATGATGGCATCCTCCACCCCAATGCTCTCCTGGTATGCAAACTGCCGGGGGTCCAGGAAGTCCTTCACCTGGGGCTTAAGGTGTTGCAGCACTAGCCTCTCCAGGATCTTCATGACCTGTGGTGTCAGGGCGACAGGTCTGTAGTCGTTTGGGATGCTGGGCCGTCCCTTCTTTGGCACTGGGACGATGCAAGAGGTCTTCCAGAGCTGTGGCACCCTCCTCAGTCTTAGAGATAGACTGAAGAGATGTTGGAATGTGTCCGCCAGCTCTCCAGCACACACCTTCAGAACCCTGGGGTTGATGTTGTCTGGACCTCTGGACTTGTTCACATTCACCCTGGAGAGCTGCCTTCTCACCCAATCCATTGTGTTGCAGTATTTTGGCTTGACTAGCGAGTTTGATTTTCAACAACGTTGAAATGTATTTCCGTGTTTCAAAACAAACGTCTGAACATTTTGATTTGGTTGCCGACTTGCGGCCCAAATGACCAGAACGTGTCACATTTGGCTGTCTTGACCAGAAGAGTTTAAACCAAAATGCAACAATTGGTTACCAAATAGGGTTCCTTGCTGTTTGTTAACAGACTGGAGAGTATAGGAAATGGTGGTTCCACAGGTTTTCTAAAAACTTCTCATTTAATATCTTCACGTCACAAACTGAAGATGGAGCAGTGCAGCGTGAGACTGGGCGTCCCCATGAACTGCATCCTGCCTGTCAAAAACTACCACAAGGAGACTGACATGAATAACGTCATCGACGTTCTGCTTTTGAGAGCACTGAAGAAAATCCTGAATTATGCCGATGACTTCTCAAAAGACATTCCTCTATCTGGTGCTATGGCTGTGCTGATCCCTCTGGGCGACTATCTCTCTGTGTTTTTCAGATCCTGTGAATGGATTATCAGGGGGTTTTACAGGTTTCTGAGAGAACCAGCACAAAAAGCAGACCAACACGCCCATGGTCAGTAGGCTCAAACTCAACCTGCCAGTCATCCTGTTGAGCATGATTTGATCTAACACTGCCCATTGCATTCTTCTTTCTTTCTTTTTATTGCCAAGTATATTTTGCACATACAGGAAATTGGCTTGGTGAGGTTGGTGCCTAGGACATAAAAACAACAATATATAAGCAAAAATAATGTAAGATGTTATTGTTATATTGTTATTGTGATAATGCAGAGCTTTAAGATATGCAATCATTAGAAGTGAAAAAAAGCATGATTTCAAAGGGTTTGTGTCTTTAATGTTGTTTAGAAACAGACTATTTCCTTTTTCAAGTAGCTCAACACAAAACAGTGTTTTCAAAATAAATACGATCAATTAAAAAAAGTGTTTCCCTATTACTAAATTTTTTTTTCGAACATAACTGCAAGGCAAACTGTAGATATGTCCCTATTGTTTTGAGTGTACTTATACATATAACCTTTTCTTTTTTTGAAATGTTATTTTTATTGTCAATGGTCATTGGTTACAACAATCGTCATTACATTCTACATATCACAATCAACTCAGTTCCTATGAGCAAAGTATTTTTTTCTTTTTTATATTAAGTAAAGTAAAACAAAAACAAACAAATAAGAAAGAAAATAAAAATAAATAGCGAGTGAACTTGGGGAGCTTTCATCTTACATATGACAGATTAGAATAGACAATGATTCAAGAAAATAAACAAAATGACATCACCCTCTCATGTTCTTTTAACAGTTCAACAGAAATCGGACCACATATAACCTGTTCAATTGCGTAGAAGACCAAAGTGCATTATGTAAAAAGAAGACAAAATTCCTCTCCTGGGAGCAGCAATTGTTCCTAGTGAGAGGGCATCACACAGATGAAAGTAGAAGTAGAGGATGATACTGGCTGTGTTTCAGCTTCTGTGAGCAGAGTTAACACATGAGAAAAGAAAACAAAGACTTACAACAAATTGGGAGTCAGTGCAAAGTATGCAAAGTCTTTGTACAGCTAAAAATACATACAAATGTAAGAACATTTACCATTTTTCATATTATTAATTTTAAATGCCAAGTTTACAATTCCAATAAAATAATAAAGAACTTCTCAGTATACCTAGATATTTCCTTAGGTTCCCAACCTTGAATGAAGATAGTATCATGTGTGTGTGCGTGTGTGTGTGTGTGTGTGTGTGTGTGTGTGTGTGTCTGTGTGTGTGTGTGTGTGTGTGTGTGTGTGTGTGTGTGTGTGTGTGTGTGTGTGTGTGTGTGTGTGTGTGTTGGTGGTGCACTTGGTGCATAGGACATAATAAAGAAATATATTTATTTATTTTTAAATCTGAGTTTTTAAATTTTTATTTATTATGTGTCCTCTTTCAAAGGGCTTTAGTACAGTATATCACAGTACAGTATGGCCCATTCCGATTCCCTTCCCTACCCCTACGGCTCATTTTGGAGTGCCACTCACTTTGGAGCCAAGGCCTCGGAACAGAGCCACAAGCCGTAGTGGTTGACATCTTTCCCTATGAAATTGGACAACCCTTCAAGACCCTGATACGTCATCGTTAGTGTCATAGAAAAGCATTGACACTCGCGATTGAAAATTGATTGATTGAAAACTTTATTAGAAGATTTGCAGAAGTAGGTACATGAAAGTACATATTACATACAAGGTCAACTAACAGGATAAAAACCCAAGAAAGCCACTGGCTTATTTCAATTGGGGTCCTTGATTCTCAATTCATCGTTACATGTAAGACAGACAAAAAAAACTAGTACTATCTACAAGATAATACAGACAAATAACTAGTACTATCTACAAGATAAACATACATCCATCATGGGAAGAACAATACAACAAAACATAAGGTATGTACAGCGGGTAGGACAGGTGGGGACATACACCACAGGTGGGGGCGGGGGACAAAACACAAAGTATGTACAGTGGGTAGTTCGGGTCTTTTAATTTGATTTTTGATTTAGAGGGTCCAGTTACGGATTGCAGCCTCCTGTAAATGTTTTTTGAGAGTGGTTTTGAAGGTGGGCAGTGTTTTGCACTCCTTTAAGATTATAGGAAGGGCGTTCCACATTTTTACTGCATAGTTTGCAAACGAGTTTAACCCCTTGTTTGTGGTGCAACGCGGTTGAACGTGGTTCGTGGAGCTTCCTCTGGTATTGTATGTGTGGACGTTGTTCACTTTTTGGAAGTATGTTGACAGGTACTTGGCTGTCTTTGTGGTGTAGCGTATCTTGAAGACCAGGCCCAGTGCAAGCTGCTGCACTCTGTCAACTACTCGTAGCCAATCAAGGCTCAAAAAATGAGCAGCGGTTAGATGTGTCCTAGGGTTGAGGCCTAGCAGAAGCCTAACCAGTTTATTTTGGGCTGTCTGGAGTCTTGTTTTTTGGGCCTTTGTGGTTCTATAGTACCATGATGTTACGGCATAGTCGAAGTGACATTGAATGAAAGCTCCTGATAGGGTCCTCAGTGTGTTTTTACTGACAAGTGAGGATATCCTGTACAAGAATCTAGTTCTATGGTTAACTTTTTTGATTACTTTTGCTGCCATTTTATCTCCGGAAAGATTTGCCTCTAAGATGGAGCCCAGGTATGTAATATCCTCTTTTCTTGTGATAGTAATGTTACCCACTTTTATTTTGTAATTTACAGCCTTTCTGAGTTTAGATGGGGATCCGTATAGGATGGTTTCAGTTTTACCTAGGTGTATTGATAGTTTATTGTCAGCTAGCCAGATGCAGATTCTACTCAGTTCAGTGCTTAGCGCTTTTTCCACCTGCAATATGTCCCTGTCAGAGACCAGCAGAGCCGAGTCATCCGCGAACAGGAACAAATTGCAATCACATGCTGATGACATGTCATTCACATATATTAGGAACAGTAAAGGTCCCAATATGCTTCCTTGTGGAACGCCGCAGGTCACTGGGAGGGGGGGGGACAGTGTTCCGTTCACACTAACCACCTGTTCCCTCCCCTCTAAGTAGGATTGCATCCAGCTCACCGATGTTCTATCGAACCCAATTGCTTTCAGTTTATCTAACAATATGTGGTGATCTACTGTGTCGAAGGCCTTCTGTAGGTCCAGCATGACCATGCCGCAGTACTTGCCCGAGTCCACCTCATGGTTGATGTGGTCGTTCAAATAGAGAAGGCATGTGTCAGTGGAATGGGATGTTCTGAATCCTGATTGAAATTCATACATCAGATT
Source organism: Nansenia antarctica (assembly GCF_963989245.1). Classification (NCBI taxonomy): domain Eukaryota; kingdom Metazoa; phylum Chordata; class Actinopteri; order Argentiniformes; family Microstomatidae; genus Nansenia; species Nansenia antarctica. Next base: position 83,022,001 of record NC_137675.1, read on the forward strand.
TTTTTCGGTAAGGTACCTATCAACCTGTTCATAAACTATTTTTTCCATAAGTTTCGAGATGGAATTAAGAATAGAAACAGGTCGGTAGTTGCCTGGGTCTAATTTGCTTCCTTTTTTATACAGTGGGGTTACCCTTGCTATTTTAAAGTCAAGGGGGACGTGTCCCTGTTTGATGGAGAGGTTTATTATGTGGGTGATGATTGGTGTAATGGAGGCAGCTGAGTCTTTTAGAAATTCATTCACAACTTAAGTTTTACGCTATCAATCGTATTTTATGAATTACAAACTCAAAAATGTCAACATTTTAAAAATAACACCACAGGCATTAATAAACACCTAATGGATCAGATTATGTAAAAAAAACTCATTATTAACATTATTAACCAACATTATTTTATAATCCCAAAGACTCGAAACCTAGCATGGATATAGTGACTGTTATGTTCTTGCCACAGTTCTGAAGGCATGTATGATTCAGCTCAATCCACAAGCTTTCCACAACCCAAGCTTTTGTCTTTCAGCTTCGGCTTTCAGCTTTGCCTGGTTCAGAATGTGGCTGTGTGTGTTACTTTTGACTGTGTTGTATGACCTGTGGTATGCTGCCCCCATGTGGATACCGAGTGGCACTGCAGCTATAATGGATGCACTTGTGGAAGTATGGTTTTTACCGGCTGTGTGTCCTTTACTGGGGGGGCCTAGAAGCCTGGCATAGGAGGCTGTTGCTAGTGACATCTGGAATGTTTATCTACACTGACTCGTCCTGAAAATGATATGTTTCTACTGAAGGCCTACCACTCAACATATGTGTACCGTGTCTATCTGTTTGATTGATTGATTGAAAACTTTATTAGAAGATTTGCTGGAGTAGGTACATGAAAGTACATATTACTTTATTAGAAGATTTGCAGGAGTAGGTACATGAAAGTACATATTACATACAAGGTCAACTAACAGGATAAAAACCCAAGAAAGCCACTGGCTTATTTCAATTGGGGTCCTTGATTCTCAATTCATCGTTACATGTAAGACAGACAAAAAAAACTAGTACTATCTACAAGATAATACAGACAAATAACTAGTACTATCTACAAGATAAACATACATCCATCATGGGAAGAACAATATAACAAAACATTAGGTATGTACAGCGGGTAGGACAGGTGGGGACATACACCAAAGGTGGGGGCGGGGGACAAAACACAAAGTATGTACAGTGGGTAGTTCGGGTCTTTTAATCTGATTTTTGATTTAGAGGGTCCAGTTACGGATTGCAGCCTCCTGTAAATGTTTTTTGAGAGTGGTTTTGAAGGTGGGCAGTGTTTTGCACTCCTTTAAGATTATAGGAAGGGCGTTCCACATTTTTACTGCATAGTTTGCAAACGAGTTTAACCCCTTGTTTGTGGTGCAACGCGGTTGAACGTGGTTCGTGGAGCTTCCTCTGGTATTGTATGTGTGGACGTTGTTCACTTTTTGGAAGTATGTTGACAGGTACTTGGCTGTCTTTGTGGTGTAGCGTATCTTGAAGACCAGGCCCAGTGCAAGCTGCTGCACTCTGTCAACTACTCGTAGCCAATCAAGGCTCAAAAAATGAGCAGCGGTTAGATGTGTCCTAGGGTTGAGGCCTAGCAGAAGCCTAACCAGTTTATTTTGGGCTGTCTGGAGTCTTGTTTTTTGGGCCTTTGTGGTTCTATAGTACCATGATGTTACGGCATAGTCGAAGTGACATTGAATGAAAGCTCCTGATAGGGTCCTCAGTGTGTTTTTACTGACAAGTGAGGATATCCTGTACAAGAATCTAGTTCTATGGTTAACTTTTTTGATTACTTTTGCTGCCATTTTATCTCCGGAAAGATTTGCCTCTAAGATGGAGCCCAGGTATGTAATATCCTCTTTTCTTGTGATAGTAATGTTACCCACTTTTATTTTGTAATTTACAGCCTTTCTGAGTTTAGATGGGGATCCGTATAGGATGGTTTCAGTTTTACCTAGGTGTATTGATAGTTTATTGTCAGCTAGCCAGATGCAGATTCTACTCAGTTCAGTGCTTAGCGCTTTTTCCACCTGCAATATGTCCCTGTCAGAGACCAGCAGAGCCGAGTCATCCGCGAACAGGAACAAATTGCAATCACATGCTGATGACATGTCATTCACATATATTAGGAACAGTAAAGGTCCCAATATGCTTCCTTGTGGAACGCCGCAGGTCACTGGGAGGGGGGGGGACAGTGTTCCGTTCACACTGACCACCTGTTCCCTCCCCTCTAAGTAGGATTGCATCCAGCTCACCGATGTTCTATCGAACCCAATTGCTTTCAGTTTATCTAACAATATGTGGTGATCTACTGTGTCGAAGGCCTTCTGTAGGTCCAGCATGACCATGCCGCAGTACTTGCCCGAGTCCACCTCATGGTTGATGTGGTCGTTCAAATAGAGAAGGCATGTGTCAGTGGAATGGGATGTTCTGAATCCTGATTGAAATTCATACATCAGATTTTTTTCGGTAAGGTACCTATCAACCTGTTCATAAACTATTTTTTCCATAAGTTTCGAGATGGAATTAAGAATAGAAACAGGTCGGTAGTTGCCTGGGTCTAATTTGCTTCCTTTTTTATACAGTGGGGTTACCCTTGCTATTTTAAAGTCAAGGGGGACGTGTCCCTGTTTGATGGAGAGGTTTATTATGTGGGCAGGCACGCGGGAAGGTATTTTGACTGGGGGTGCTGAGGTGCTGTCTATATACACTACAGGGAAAAAAATTGCCAGGGAAAAAATTATAACGATTTCTCTCCCTCCCTCCCTCTCGCTGATTGCTCGTTCGCTCACACGCACACAGTGGCATAACGACGGGCCCCAATGCACGGGCAATAATAGTTAAGCACGCACGCACCCACACACTACAACGACGTAACGTTAAATATTTTACCAACAATGTGTTGGAATTTACAGTAATTTCCACTCAGCTCACAGTGTCCCACAATGTCCACAAACATGATGTTGACCATTATTACAGACAGCACTCCATGTCGATTGTTATTGCCTCTTAACGGAAGCCCTTCGCTGCCGAAGAATCGGATGGATCTGAATATCAGTTCTAATACGTTTCTGGCCGTCTGTTGCTCTTTCTCAACAACGTCCGACAGTAGAGCATTAATGGGAGTGTTGTTAAGCGAAGCAAGCAACTGCATCAGCATCTTCTTCCAACTCCACTTCAATTGTTCTGGCTGATTTAGCATTTTTGCTAAAGAACTCAGAGATTCCCTAGCAAGATATGACCATGTGATCACTAACATTAAAACTAACAAACACATTTTTACATTTATTACAAAAAACACATTTATTTTTATTCCCAAAAGCAACAATAGTTATTATATTGTTTTAACTTATTGTTTGAATAATATTTTTATTTTTTAAATTCAGGCAGGAGGAGCTCCTTCTGCCTGCCGCTAGGGGGTGCTGCAGCACCCTCAGCACCCCCCTTCCCGCGTCCCTGTATGTGGGTGATGATTGGTGTAATGGAGGCAGCTGAGTCTTTTAGAAATTCATTCACAACTTAAGTTTTACGCTATCAATCGTATTTTATGAATTACAAACTCAAAAATGTCAACATTTTAAAAATAACACCACAGGCATTAATAAACACCTAATGGATCAGATTATGTAAAAAAAACTCATTATTAACATTATTAACCAACATTATTTTATAATCCCAAAGACTCGAAACCTAGCATGGATATAGTGACTGTTATGTTCTTGCCACCGTTCTGAAGGCATGTATGATTCAGCTCAATCCACAAGCTTTCCACAACCCAAGCTTTTGTCTTTCAGCTTCGGCTTTCAGCTTTGCCTGGTTCAGAATGTGGCTGTGTGTGTTACTTTTGACTGTGTTGTATGACCTGTGGTATGCTGCCCCCATGTGGATACCGAGTGGCACTGCAGCTATAATGGATGCACTTGTGGAAGTATGGTTTTTACCGGCTGTGTGTCCTTTACTGGGGGGGCCTAGAAGCCTGGCATAGGAGGCTGTTGCTAGTGACATCTGGAATGTTTATCTACACTGACTCGTCCTGAAAATGATATGTTTCTACTGAAGGCCTACCACTCAACATATGTGTACCGTGTCTATCTGTTTGATTGATTGATTGAAAACTTTATTAGAAGATTTGCTGGAGTAGGTACATGAAAGTACATATTACTTTATTAGAAGATTTGCAGGAGTAGGTACATGAAAGTACATATTACATACAAGGTCAACTAACAGGATAAAAACCCAAGAAAGCCACTGGCTTATTTCAATTGGGGTCCTTGATTCTCAATTCATCGTTACATGTAAGACAGACAAAAAAAACTAGTACTATCTACAAGATAATACAGACAAATAACTAGTACTATCTACAAGATAAACATACATCCATCATGGGAAGAACAATATAACAAAACATTAGGTATGTACAGCGGGTAGGACAGGTGGGGACATACACCAAAGGTGGGGGCGGGGGACAAAACACAAAGTATGTACAGTGGGTAGTTCGGGTCTTTTAATCTGATTTTTGATTTAGAGGGTCCAGTTACGGATTGCAGCCTCCTGTAAATGTTTTTTGAGAGTGGTTTTGAAGGTGGGCAGTGTTTTGCACTCCTTTAAGATTATAGGAAGGGCGTTCCACATTTTTACTGCATAGTTTGCAAACGAGTTTAACCCCTTGTTTGTGGTGCAACGCGGTTGAACGTGGTTCGTGGAGCTTCCTCTGGTATTGTATGTGTATTGTTCGTGGAGCTTCCTCTGGTATTGTATGTGTGGACGTTGTTCACTTTTTGGAAGTATGTTGACAGGTACTTGGGTGTCTTTGTGGTGTAGCGTATCTTGAAGACCAGGCCCAGTGCAAGCTGCTGCACTCTGTCAACTACTCGTAGCCAATCAAGGCTCAAAAAATGAGCAGCGGTTAGATGTGTCCTAGGGTTGAGGCCTAGCAAAAGCCTAACCAGTTTATTTTGGGCTGTCTGGAGTCTTGTTTTTTGGGCCTTTGTGGTTCTATAGTACCATGATGTTACGGCATAGTCGAAGTGACATTGAATGAGAGCTCCTGATAGGGTCCTCAGTGTGTTTTTACTGACAAGTGAGGATATCCTGTACAAGAATCTAGTTCTATGGTTCACTTTTTTGATTACTTTTGCTGCCATTTTATCTCTGTGGTGATGACTACCCTGCCAAAGTTTCTCTATTTTACTGGATACTTGAAGTCCTGACCTGCACTGTCTGATATAATGAAAGAGATGTTTACTGTATTCACAATCAGGCATTAGGCTCGATGAGAAAGAAAGAAATGTTCCTAACTGTTTCAGTTATCTGATTTTGCTGTTATGAAAAACCTGAGAGATCAGGCTTATTATGAACGCCTTAAAATGTCATTTTATCATCCCTAAATAAATGTTCCTCTCTCTATATCCTCACACGAATTAAATAAAGAATGTCATTTAAAACTATTTGGTTTTTTCTAGCCTACACAGTCACGGATCAATTCAGATTCAGATTAGATTTAATTGCCATTGACAAAGTACAAAGATGACCAAACGCAGTTTCACACAATTTCCTGTACACATTAACACACAAATGATGACAATTCCTGGTAGTGGTCAGTTTCCGGTAGTGTAGTGGTTATCCCGTTAACCTGAAAGTTCCCCAGTTCGAAAGTGGGCGGAAGTAATCTGTTACTGCATTTCCTTGTCTGGTACTTGTACTCTGACAATGAAGTTGAATCTAATCCAGTGTGTCTTGCTTTGCACTATTAACACCCTTGAAAAAGATAACACTAGATCACACTAGTTCTCTTGCGTTATGCCTTGAATGCCTTGTGATGATGGTGCATGTTAGTGGTGTAACCCTTCACATGTATCTGAGTGTAATGAGGTTATCTTTTGTAGTGGATGTATTGATGTGTTGTGTGTTTGCCGTCACGTAGAAATGCTTGGGGTTTTGGACAGGGTTTGGGGTTGAGGGGAGGGGGCCTTGAAAAAAGGGGGACTAGGGGCCCCAGGGGCTATGATAGTCTTGATCAGGCCTTACAAGAACATTGATTGCTTCACTTGTATTGATTTGCAAATCGGAAATCTACAATTTTAAGAGGGAAAATATGCTGATTGACTTATGTTAGACACAATGTGCATTTCCTCTGGTACAGTACAGTGTGTTTTTGCTCAGTGGCCTTAGCATGTGACTTCTCTGTCTCAGACATAATCACATTAGATTTGCATGTCTCAATCATATTTTCCATTCATAAAGAGGTACACAAATAGAATTGGAGGATGGTTTTATTTATAAAGTTAACTACGTACTTACAATTCCCAACTAATAACTATGCAACCTCATAATGACAAGAGTAGCTTGTGACAACAGTTATTATTACACACGTTAAAAGGATACATGTAATAGGGGTTTGGAATTCCTCCAGGCAAACTGTGCAGGATATTATCCCAGTGTTTCGGCTCCTTTCCCTGTTTGAAAAAAAGGAAAAGATGGACAACCTTGTGTTTGAAATAAGTGTGGCATGCTGCTTTGTCTTTGAAACCGAGGCTTAGTTGTTTTGTTGGTGTATACTAGCATAGACTTTAATAAAATAGATGAATGGCCTACATTTTGACATCACATGACTTTTCGTGATTGCAGAATGGACAGGTGAACTGGGTGTCCAGGTCTCCTGTCAGCTTCTTCTTGGGAGGGGGCTTTCTCTTGGACTTACGGCGTCCCATGGCTGTGTTCACGTGGAGCTGACTTCTTCAGGATAGCAACAAAATAAATCACAACACCGAAACCGTGAGCCTTGTTTACTCAACGTAAACTAAACTACCCCAAGCAACAATATGTCACATTATAAGATCATCACTTTTCGTGAAGTCGTCGAAGAAATCGTGTTGTTGACAAATGTTCAGTTATTTATCCCAAAAGCTAAATACAAGTTCGACATCCAATCGACTATCAAATATCTCAGACCAATTATAATGGAGAATACACGATTATCTAGAACTAGGAATGACAGGATGTTTAACCCTTGTGTGGTGTTCACTTTTTGGACCCTTTCGTACTCTTCGGGTCCAGTTGACCCGGGACATCATTGGGGTTTTGAAAGCACTTTTCCTGACACGATGCTCCTAGTCCCAATGGTGACCCGTACAAGGGAGTATGCTCAGGGTGCAAGATAGCCCCAAAATAGCCCATAATAGTAAAGATTCTGTGGGCACAAACAGGTACTGTACCCATTAATGCACAATAGGTACTGTGTTCACATTCAAAAGTGTATATTTTGTTCTGGTGGACCTAGGGGGCTGCCCTTTGGAGGGGCTGGAGCAGAGGGTGCCTAGTAACAACCCTCAAAGTGTCAGACCCCTGGGAATAGGCGGGGCCGAACGGCAGCATGATGAGTAGAGGCGTTTTTACGCACATGATGCTCCTAACTTCCACTAAACAAAATCCACTATAATAAAGACTTGGTTGTCATAAATCATACTTATCTAGGAAAAATGTAAATGAAACAATGTTTTTATTGATGTTTATTATTTTGAACTTATATTCTCAATTGATTTTCAAAGCATTATAATCAAAGCTGTAAAAAATACAGGTGATGAACAAGAATAATGCTACAAATGCTGAAACACAAAACATGTGGAATGTACACTGTTTTAGTCACTGAAATAACACTGGTTACAATTGTGTGTGCATGGGCATGTCTGTCTACACAACACATGAAGTACAGCATTTGACAGTATGTGTACCACAAATGTACTTTTTGCAGTTGCTGCATGTGGTCCCTGTCTTTGTGTCCTTTGAGGGTCCACACACCTCACAGCACTTCCTCTTTTTGCCATCGGCTGCAGTCTAGAATAATGAAAATACTTTTTTTCCCACCACGTCTCCTAATACTCTAAATCACTCACACACACACACGCGCACACACGCACACACAGACACACATACACACACACACACACACACACACACACACACACACACACACATATTTACATTTACATTAACATTTTTGGCATTTAGCAGACGCCTTATTTCAAAGCGACTTACATTTACCAAAGCGATCAATACATTTGGCTAAGCAAGTGAATCAACACAGACACACACACACACAAACAACCGCAACAGGACACTTACCTCAGGCACTGGAGATTGTGGTTGTGTGGGTTGTGCAGGTGGAGCATCTGTAATCCTCCTCACTATGGCTAGAGAAGTTGGGGTCCTGGGCAACATATTATGTTGTCTCCTTTGGATATGCGGTGTCACCAGTGCCATACCTAGCTCCTCAAGGAAAAGACGTCGTCTTTGGAGCTTCCTTTGGTTCCAGTCTGGGTTGACTGCCATCCAGATTGAAAATGCATTGTAGGCTGAAACATCCAGGATGTTGAAGAAGATCACGAGAGGCCACCGTAGAGTTCTTCTTTGGCAGCTGTAGCAGGCCAGCAGCTTGTCCAGGTTGTCTACTCCACCTTTGGGGGCGTTGTAGTCAAGTATGACCTCTGGCTTACGGTCCTCCCGGCCACTGATTCTTCCATCCCTATGTAGAGTGCTCATGAGCATCACATTCTTGCCCTTTTTTGGTATGTAAGACACCAGGGTAGTGTTGGCTGTAAAGACAAAGTTGGAGGAATGGACTGGCCTGTTCTTCACATTTAGAAACTGGGGTGGGAGCTCCGTCTTGTTTTTTCGGACTGTTCCAACCATTGTCACCTTTCGTTTGAGAAGTTCCTGTCCCAGGCTGTAGGATGTAAAGAAATTATCACAGGTGATGTTATGGCCACTGAGGCCCTGTGACATATCCAACACCACCCGTGTCCCCTGGTTTCTCTCAGGGGCTCCTCCCTCTTGCTTCCCTGTATAAATGTGCATGTTCCATGCATACGATGAAACGGCATCACAGGCAACCCAGATTTTTATTCCGTACCTTGCTGGTTTGGAGGGCATAATATACTGCCTGAAGGGGCAACAACCTCTAAACCCCACAAGCCTATACTATAATCACTGCTACCACACTATACAAACTACCTTAACTGTACATAGCTCATAACTGAATATACCTCTAAGCTAAACTGATGTTCATAATACTACCTCTGCACATACTGTATATTGCACACTTACCTATCACTATCATTGTCATGTTTATTTATATCATGCTCTTATATCGCTATTTGCACTTTTTTTATTTGTATACAGAACACTCAGTACACATCACATCTGTTGATAGATTTAAGCACTGTCTTCTTACTTTGTGACTGACTGTTCTTGTTATCTCTGAAGTTGTCACCGTTTACACTTAATATTTTATATTCAGCTGTCTAAAGTATAGATGTAGATCCACCTTCCCTTAGTTTATTGGCCACTTTGGCCATGTTGTGGTTGTAATGTTTTCAATGTTTTTCAATAAGTAATGTTTGTTGTTGTTTGTCTCTTGTCTGTCTGTATTTTGTCATAGTTGTACTCTTTATTATTTTGACACTCTGTTGTTATGATTGTGATATATGTTGGGACCCTCTCTAAAACGAGATGACACATCTCAAGGGGTTTATCCTAATAAAGAAGTCTAAATGTAACTGAAAACAGTCCTTTTTTTGCTGTTCTGTGACTGCTGTAGATGTGAGAGGGTCTCTCACACCCAATGCCGGCTCTAGGCGAGAATATGATTTGATAAATAAAAAAATACTGACTGATACTGAAAAACGTTTCTCTTACCACTTCATCACGTGTCAAAGCCATGACAGAATATCAGGTGTTCCAATCAGTTACAGTACTGTAGTACTGTCATCTGGGAGGCCTCACACTCCTATTAGGTCTACAGTGCAGTGTACACACACTGTGTGATAGAAGTTGTAATGACTGTTGTTAGTAGCCTGAGCTGTTGAAGACATCGCGGCTGTATAAAACCCAGTTCTACACCACCAGATAAATGGTTGTTGTAACCCTCAAATGTAACCTCACACATTCAAACGACTGTTTTTACTTTGAAAGATTGTCTAAAGCCTCTGCCTTTTGAATCCTTTTTTCTACTGTCAAAAACGTCTCTGTCCAAATAAAAAACGATTTCTATCTTTATGATCAGTGTGGTTTATTTCTAAAGTTTCATTAGTTTAGTGCGACCATGTGGAATGGATGTTGCATAATATGTCCATCACCATTGTAGGTCAAAGTGCAACGGAGTCTCTTCCTGACGATGTGAATGGAAGCTGGACCACTGCATTTATTTAGGAGCGACTACGGAGACACGCTGAGCCTGAAAACCATTAATCTCAGCCCTGACCATAACCGAACCGTAACCATTTTTTACCGAAATCGGAAATCCAACTTGGGTTGCAGACCCAGCCTGCAGTCCAGAGTACAGAGAGACATATTGCAGGTGGAAAAAGCGCTAAGCACTGAACTGAGTAGAATCTGCATCTGGCTAGCTGACAATAAACTATCAATACACCTAGGTAAAACTGAAACCATCCTATACGGATCCCCATCTAAACTCAGAAAGGCTGAACATTTTAAAATAAAAGTGGGTAACATTAATATCACAAGAAAAGAGGATATTACATACCTGGGCTCCATCTTAGAGGCAAATCTTTCCGGAGATAAAATGGCAGCAAAAGTAATCAAAAAAGTGAACCATAGAACTAGATTCTTGTACAGGATATCCTCACTTGTCAGTAAAAACACACTGAGGACCCTATCAGGAGCTCTCATTCAATGTCACTTCGACTATGCCGTAACATCATGGTACTATAGAACCACAAAGGCCCATAAAACAAGACTCCAGACAGGCCAAAATAAACTGGTTAGGCTTCTGCTAGGCCTCAACCCTAGGACACATCTAACCGCTGCTCATTTTTTGAGCCTTGATTGGCTACGAGTAGTTGACAGAGTGCAGCAGCTTGCACTGGGCCTGGTCTTCAAGATACGCTACACCACAAAGACACCCAAGTACCTGTCAACATACTTCCAAAAAGTGAACAACGTCCACACATACAACACCAGAGGAAGCTCCACGAACCACGTTCAACCGCGTTGCACCACAAACAAGGGGTTAAACTCGTTTGCAAACTATGCAGTAAAAATGTGGAACGCCCTTCCTATAATCTTAAAGGAGTGCAAAACACTGCCCACCTTCAAAACCACTCTCAAAAAACATTTACAGGAGGCTGCAATCCGTAACTGGACCCTCTAAATCAAAAATCAGATTAAAAGACCCGAACTACCCACTGTACATACTTTATGTTTTGTCCCCCGCCCCCACCTGTGGTGTATGTCCCCACCTGTCCTACCCGCTGTACATACCTGATGTTTTGTTGTATTGTATATCTAGTATTGTTCTTCCCATGATGGATGTATTTTTATCTTGTAGATAGTAATAGTTATTTGTCTGTATTATCTTGTAGATAGTACTACTTTTTTTTTTTTTTTTTCCTGTCTGTCTTACATGTAACGATGAATTGAAAATCAAGGACCCCAATTGAAATAAGCCAGTGGCTTTCTTGGGTTTTTATCCTTTTAGTTGACCTTGTATGTAATATGTACTTTCATGTACCTACTTCTGCAAATCTTCTAATAAAGTTTTCAATCAATCAATCAAGAGGCATCCCTGAGCTGCGCTGACGAACTGCTCCCTGCTCTACTCTGTAGTAAGCTATTAGGTAGCTGTATAACTGCGCCATCTAGTGGCTACAGCTGGTAATTTAAGAACCTATGGAGTGAGAGAATCTATGACAGTGACGTTTCATTCATTTAAGTGACACTTAAATGTTGTTTATAGTTTATGCTCTAGAGAATGTATGTTGATTATTGCTTCCCATATCAAATCTCCATGCTATGATAGTGTTCCCATGGTCGATGTCTCCCTGTCAGTCCACATGTAAATATTCCTTCTGTACTGATCACAGGTTATGAATGTGTTTCTGTACTGATCACAGGTTATGAATGTGTTTCTGTACTGGTATGAACCAGTCTGGGTTTTTGCTTCATGTGATTGGATCACCAAGGTGTCCGCTCAGAGTGACACAACTATGTAGATCCAAGACGTCTCTCTGACTATTCTGGGACTAATAAAAAACACTGGATATCTGTTAAAGAAAATGAACCTGTGTTGTACAACATAAAATCATTAAATTGGAATAAATCGTACATCTTCAAATTGTGGAACGTTTTTTTGTCTTTGTATATCCACATGATTGCTCCTCTGTGCATCTCTGCTTATTGAGGTGATATGAATGAGAGGGAGGTAAGAGACTAGGGGCAGGCGCTGACATGTTATTGACATAATCCCGGTAGAGAAACATATCTTTGTGATAACCCAGGAGACATGAATCGAGAATAGGGGAAGGTGGTGCAGCATATTAGTTGGTCAACTGTATATAGTAACTCTGCATGGTGGTACAGTAGTGTCCCATGTTGTAGGTTCTATCAATAGAGTTCCTCATGGGGTTCGAACTGGGCGAGGTGTCGCCACGATGAACAGCCGCACGCTCTGCCACTCCATCGCGCTCTGCAGCTCGTTCCAGAACCGTTATCGGTTATTTTAGATAATGCACATGTTACACCCACCATATAGGTCCCTAGCATAATGACAGTTGAGAATGTACTTTAAATAGAAAATAGTTTTATTACATTAGTTCACAATCCAGGCCCACATTGACCTCTCTCCAAAGAACCTCAGTTATTGTTACCAGGGCAGGTGTTATATTCACTGCACACCATAGGCTACACACTGTAGAAAAGGGTTGTTCACTGCACACGCCCGTAGGGAAATACTTTGACACTCTGGGTGAACAAGTTTACACACGTGATAGGATTCACTGCAATCATCTATAAATATAGCACACTCAAACCTGCCCTGATGGTCGAACTGGGATTAACCCGGTGAAGTGGCAATGGTGGGGGGAAAGCGGATTTAAATAACAAATAAACAAACAAACAAACAAACAAACAAACAAACAAAAAAGAAAAACTAGTCCGCCCCTAAGATAAGAACATAAACTTTAACCAAACAAAACGTCTCACGGCAAGAGCAGCTGGCCGCACTGATGCTCTGGTACGTCGATGGCAGCGTCCTACCAGCGACTACCAGCCGCCTTCAACCCAGCAGGGAAGTAGGTGACCTCTTGATCTCTGCCTGTCAGCATGGAGTAAGGTGTGCAACTACCTTACCTCCGACCTGATCACACGGCTGCGATCTGGCGTTCCCCCTAAGGTGAGCCCTAAGTGCTTTCCTTTGGGCACCTCCCCTTTTCCTATTGGCGCCACCCGCCACATATCTCCCCCTCCAAATGGATCGGCGCTCCGACGATGTACTGATTAAAAAATACAGTGGGGAAAACTCTCAAATGAGGAAAAGAACACTATACATTATCTGATCCATCAACATCCGGTGTTACGGATTTTGGAAGTCGAAAAAGATTACTGTGTTTGCCTGCAGTAATTCTAGTAGACTTTCGGGGGCCCTCAACTACCACTGGGGACCCTGGTGTTTCTATCTCCTCCTTCACCCACCTCAGCCTCTGGGCAAAACTCAGATTCTGACAGTGACTCCTCACTATGAGATTCCAATGTCAACGCTTCTGTGAGTTTAAACTCTGTTTCAGCATGGTCTCCTATGTCCCCCTGCTCTTCTCCTGTATCGTGGCCTGTATCCGACCTCAGCCCACCCACAGGCATACCTCTCAACTCAGTCCGATGGACTTGCCGTATTGGCCCATCCTGGACTGCTGGAGTGATAGAGTAGACAACACCGCGTTCTGGGGGACACTGTACCCCCTGGTAAGGGGTCGATTGCCAGACGTCCTGGATCTTGTTCCGGCCCCTCACCCCATGGTTCCGGACATACACAAGGTCTCCCTCACTTAAGGATGGGTCTCTCACTTGCTCCTCCTGTTTCTCGTCTCTGCACTGTCTCCTTGCAGCCAACCGCTGTCGTACATGACTGTATGCTTCCTCAAGTGACTCCTGATGCTCTTGCACCCAGTCTTCCTGGCCCTGCTCAGACTCCTCTACCTCCCCCCCTAGAAAAAAATCTATAGGCAGCCGGGGCTCTCTGGCAAACATTAAAAAGTAGGGAGTCATGCCAGTGGACTGATGCACTGTGGTGTTGTATGCATAGGTCACCTGCGGGAGGTGCCGTGGCCAATATCTCTTCTGATCTGGGGGCAGTGTGCGCAGCAAATCATGCAGTGTACGGTTGAACCGCTCACACTGACCATTACCCTGAGGATGGTATGGGGTAGTACGAGACTTGCGAATCTTATAGACCTTACATAACTGATAACTGTCGGACCAAATTACTCTCAAAATGTCTTCCCTGGTCTGAATGGATACGCTCAGGGGGCCCAAATAAATGAAACCAGTGTTTCACCAAAACATCCGCTACGGTACTGGCCCGCTGATCCTTGGTGGGAATGGCCTGGGTGTACTTGGAAAACACGTCTGTTAAGACCAACACATTTTCTCTTCCATTTGAAGCTGGCTCCAACACAGTAAAATCTATTGCCAGGACTTCATGTGGCCGAGAAGCATGTAAACTGCCCATAAAAGGTTTGATTGTCGGCTGTACAGCTTTAGCCAAAACACATCTCCCACACTGTTGACACCATTTCTCGACCTCTTTATACATGTTGGGCCAGTAGCACCGGGAACGCACTAATTGCAAAGTACGTTCCACCCCCTGATGCCCATGATTATCATGTAGCTGAGTAAGGACATCTTTCTGTAAACACTGTGGCAGAACAAGCTGGTAAGTCTCCTTACCACCATCAGGAGAGTTGAACTGACGGTACAGCACTTTCCCTTCCTCCCTTAAGCGTCCCCATTGACGTGCAAGCTCCTTGGTAGCACGACCAAATCTCTCCCTCTCCTTTGAATCAGGTGGCCTGGCTTTTCTCCAACAGGCCAACAGTGGTCCAATAACTGGGTCTTGGGCTTGCAACATGGCTAGGCTCTCTTTGGAACAACCTGGGAGGACAGAAATGTCAGATTGAATTACAAAGGGCACTCCCTCGCAGACATTCTCCTCCTCTGAGGCCTCAGCTGCACTGGCCTCCCTGTACTGGCGAGACAAGGCATCTGCATTACCATTACGAGCCCCCGGGCGATATTTTAAGGTAAGGTTGAAAGGAGCCAGCTCGCCTGCCCATCGTTGCTCTACTGCTCCAAGTTTTGCTGTGTCTAGGTGGGTAAGTGGGTTGTTGTCTGTAAAAACAGTGCAAGACCCGCCTAACAAATACCCTCTGAATTTCTCGGATACTGCCCACTTAAGAGCAAGGAATTCTAATTTCATAGAGCTATAATTTTGCATGTTCTTTTCCGTAGGCTTGAGTGCCCTACTAGCATAAGCAACAGGCCTGAGCTTCCCTCCATGTTCTTGACAAAGTACTGCTCCCAAACCTGCATGACTAGCATCAATTTCCAACACAAATGGCTTATGAAAATCTGCATAGGCCAACACTGGTGCAGAGACCAGTGCTTTCTTTAACTGGCCAAACATCTCCTCACACTCTACTGTCCAGACTGGAGCCAGTGGCTTCCTGGGGGTCTTACCCTTTTTTATACCTGGGGACAGTTGTGCTGCCGCATTGTGCAAGGGAGCAGCCAACTTTGCAAACCCAGCTATGAAGCGCCTATAATAACTGGCAAACCCCAGAAAAGATTTGAGCTCAGCCAAATTAGTGGGGGTCTTCCAATCTTTAACGATAGCGACCTTGTCGGGATCTGTTGCAACTCCCTCAGCCGATACTACATGGCCCAGATATTTCACTTGTCTCTGAAAGAAGTGGCACTTTGAAAATATCGCCTTGAGCCCCTGCTTCTGTAGCCGAGCGAAAACCTCCTCCAACCTCTCCAGGTGCTGTTGGATAGAGGAAGAAAACACAATCACGTCATCCAGGTACAGTAAAACAGATTGATAACGGCAATCTCCAAACATGCGCTCCATAAGGCGCTGAAAAGTGCTAGGGGCATTGCACAATCCAAATGGCATTCTATTAAACTCGAATAATCCAAATGGAGTACAGAATGCTGTCTTTGCCTTGTCTTTTCCAACAACCTCAACTTGGTTGTAGCCACTGGCTAAATCCAAAGTGGAGAACCATTGAGCTCCTACAAGTCCATCTAGTGACTCTTCAATCCGTGGCAAAGGGAACGCATCTTTCCTGGTTTTAGCATTCAGGCGACGATAGTCTACACACAATCTGTTTCCACCATCTTTTTTCTGCACCATTACGATGGATGATGCATACGGACTGCTACTCTCTCTGATTATTTGGCTGTCCAACAGTTGTTTTATATGGGCTCTCACCATGTCATACTGAGTAGGGATGATGCGACGGTATGGCAGACGGACAGGAGTATCATCTAGCAGGGGGATCTCATGCTGAATCAAATTAGTGCAACCTAAATCAGATTCATCCTTTGCAAACAGGGAGTTATATTTACCAAGCAAAGCTGCCGCTTGTTGTTGCTCGGATGCCTCTAGTCCCTCAAAAGGAGGCATTTCCCAGTTCCCCCCCCCTCTAGTCTCAGCTCCCGAAAGGAACACCGATGCTGTACACTCGTTGCTACTAACATCCCTGCAAAACTCAACATGGGGAGTTTGTTCTGACACCATATTTGCCATGCTCACTGTAGCAATGACCCTACGTGGGACCAGCCAAACATCAGAATGTCCTACGTTAGTAACTGGTACATATAGTATACCTGATTCAGATGTCACTAAGGCAGGTGAAACTAGCAGCCCCTCTGGAAGTACACCCTCTTCTGACTGTAATGGCTCCACTAGAAACTCCAAATTCTGCTGTGAAGGGACCTTAGGACATGTTCCAGGGACCATAATTAATGTACCTGCAGCTACACAAAATGGGCTTTTACCTCTCACTCTTACTTTGAAGGGCTCAGGGGAGTTGGCTATCGTCTCTTCCACTTGGCAATGTCTGAGGGCTCGCCTCCATTCTGGGACCTCCATTACCCTAGGATCATCAAACAGGCTGGGGCCATACTTCACAAACAACTCGTAGTAAAAACCCTTTATCACATTCATTCCAAGTACACCAGGGGTTCGCATTTTTTTATACTGCATTTGAGGGTCATCTGCATCTCTGACCACCAGAACCCCCCTGCGTGTGACACATTTTCCCAATATAGTGATGTCCAACTCCAAATAGCCCAGATATGGCAGCTCTAGACCATTTCCTGCCCTAAGATCTAACCATGCACAATCACGTAACTGAGCATCTGTGAGGTGGCCAAACTGTTCTTTAAAAAAAGTTTCAGTGATAGTTATGACCATGGACCCCGTATCCAACAATGACGGAACGATAATTTCCCCCATTTGAACTTCTACTACTGGACACTCGTTCACCAGTGCAGACATAACAACTGGGTCTTGTTCTGAATGAGGCTTTGCCTCTAGATGCGTGTGACTTTGTTCACTAGCAGGCTCTTGTCTTTCAACTTGGACTGTTCCTTTTTCAGGCTGAGTTGTTTTAGGGAAGGTTGCAGTGCAATAACGTGCTATGTGGCCGCTCCGATCACACCGAAAACATATCGGCTTTCCATCAGGAGTTCTTCTAAATTTAGGTGGAGGTTGAGTCCCATACTCCTGTTTTGGGGGTTGTAGTGTTTTCATTAGCAAATCTAACTGCCTCTGTTGGGCTTCAATAAGGGCTTTCAGTTCAAAATAACTTGAATTATTTTCAATTGACTCACAAGATGCTTGTGCCTGGACTTCATTAGAAAAAAGTGAGTGGCTATCTTTTTGCTTAAATGACTGTCCTTCACACTGTGTTGTCCACTGAACAGCCTCGCTGCATACATCCCGAATTGTCCACTGGGGGTTTAAACGAACTTTATCTCGCAGTCTTATACCCAGACTGTGGTCCCTGACACCCTCACAAAACTGGTCACGCAGGTCTCTTTGGGACTTAGGCTTAGCTTGCTCATCCGATTCAACAATCTGGTCCATTAGACACATAAGGGCATGGGAATAGTCCAACAATGACTCTCCTTCACGTTGTTTACGGTTAAAAAACCTGCGCTGAAGAGAGATTAGAGAGTGTGAACATCCATATACTTCTCTCAACATTTGAAATATACCAACAACAGTCTCTCTCTCCTGTTTAGGCAGATATTTTACCTCTACACGGGCAGCCCCTTCTAAATGGTTATACACACAATTTACTTTTTCTTTCTCACTTGGTTTCAATTGGATATGGTTTTCGATCAGTTCAATCCATTCTTCCAATGTAGGAGAGTCTGCTTTGTCCAAATTACCAGAGAACTTGGGTACCTTTTCACTCTGCTGAATGTAAACCACCCGTGTTCCCCCCTCCAGCTCTGCAGCAGCTGGTTCCACATTGTTCATGGTGCTGCTCGAAGCTCCAGGTTGAGCTGTAGAATGTAATGTCTGTAGCTGTTGCTCCAATTCCTGTATGCGCTGCGCCAGCGCCTCCTCTGCTGGCTCCATGGCCTGTAAGTGCTGAGGAGACGACTGGATCCTGGTCCTGGATCCTCTCAGAAGGCGCCACGTGGTCCTGGCCCACCGCTGCTCTTGCCGTTTCACGTAATCAAAAAAATAAACACAAAACAACAAACAAAAATTACCTCCGCTCCCCCCCCCCCCAAGGAAGATAATTGTTTTCTTAGCTAGGCCTGTCGACAACGCCAAATGTTACACCCACCATATAGGTCCCTAGCATAAGAATGACAGTTGAGAATGTACTTTAAATATAAAATAGTTTTATTACATTAGTTCACAATCCAGGCCCACATTGACCTCTCTCCAAAGAACCTCAGTTATTGTTACCAGGGCAGGTGTTATATTCACTGCACACCAGTAGGCTACACACTGTAGAAAAGGGTTGTTCACTGCACACGCCCGTAGGGAAATACTTTGACACTCTGGGTGAACAAGTTTACACACGTGATAGGATTCACTGCATTCATCTATAAATATAGCACACTCAAACCTGCCCTGATGGTCAAACTGGGATTAACCCGGTGAAGTGGCAATGGTGGGGGAAAAGCTGATTTAAATAACAAATAAACAAACAAACAAACAAACAAAAAGAAAAACTAGTCCGCCCCGCTACCGGCACACTTGCCCAGGCGGACTAGATAAGAACATAAACTTTAACCAAACAAAACGTCTCACGGCAAGAGCAGCTGGCCGCACTGATGCTCTGGAGGAAACACAAATGAACAATCTTAAAACACTATTACCGACATATTAAAATACATAATGATTCAATTTACATGACGAATACATTAAAATACCTGGTACGTCGATGGCAGCGTCCTACCAGCGACTACCAGCCGCCTTCAACCCAGCAGGGAAGTAGGTGACCTGTAATACATCACACCATCAATATTACATACAATCAAAGAAATAATATAAAACGCTACGCACAGAAAATAGCCATAGGCTGCGGCCTACCTCTTGATCTCTGCCTGTCAGCATGGAGTAAGGTGTGCAACTACCTTACCTCCGACTTGATCACACGGCTGCGCTCTGGCGTTCCCCCTAAGGTGAGCCCTAAGTGCTTTCCTTTGGGCACCTCCCCTTTTCCTATTGGCGCCACCCGCCACACCAGATTGGGCTACTTTTGGTCACACTGGACGGGTGGATTCGGCAGCTTTTAGACCGGTTGGGCTGGACATTGTCAATTCCGTCTGGCAACCGTGGTAGCAAAATATGTGCATACATTACAACATCGTATCTGGTAGCCTACTGGACTGGGTTGCACCAATATGGCCTAAGTCATTACTAAATGCAGGCATTTAGTAGTTACTAAACCCCTAGTTGTTACTAGTTAGTTTCAAACTAGTTGTTTACTAATTTCGGTTGCACCACGCCACGCCTTTTGCCAATCTTAGCTACTCAGTTTTAGTAACTGTTTTTTGTTTCTCTACTGTAACATAACCAGGTACATTAATAATAATAATTAATAATTACAATTTACAATACAAATACAACAATTGGGGGTCCCTCAAAAAAAATATGGGCTCGCTGTATGTGCACAAAATCACCCACCAAGCCCTCATTCGGACCCAGGAAAAACCCGGGTATGTACTTTATAACATGATAGCCATCTATGAGCAATGCACTGTATATAAGATGATGACCACGGGTCTTCCTGCTGCTGACCAAGGGGCTGAGTCCTGTTGATGGGGCCCATTTTTCTTTTAGAGTCTGTAGGCTACTGTATTTGTTTATTAAGATTTCATAAATATGATATATTGTCTGAATTTTTTTCTTGTTTTATAAAATGTTATTATTTATTATTTATTATTTTCATTTCTTGTGCTGGTTTATTATGAACAACATGTAAAATTGCAGGAAACTAGCACAAATAATTGGGTGGGAGAGAGGGGCCGCCGCTGCCAAAACGTGCGCCGTTTTTGTTACATATCATCGTAGGGTGTTAGGTACCAATTTTAAAGATTGCTTTTGCTGGTACAATTGATATACATTGTTCTAGAGTATACTCTCAGAAGCACAGAGCACTTTCTTTTATGAAGATAGGACATACGGTTGCTGAGATACAACCCATTTTGTGAACCGAGACAGGGTCAAAAAGGTCGCGCACCTAACAATGGACACCTGTCTTCCGGAATGGCACCAAATGGACCTTTTTATCACTATATTTTACATACTTTACTTCATAGCTTAAGATAGGTTGGTCACACTGTAATGACATTTTCAGGGATGATAGAAACTACTATGCATGACATTTAAAATAAATAAATATGAAAATAGTATGCTAATTAAATGAATAATATGCAAATGTACATGTTAATTTACGCAGATCTGTGGGAAAATCTGGATTAAAAACCGTTTTAACAGCTCCATATACCCCAATCACTTAAAATAAAGTGTTAACTTATTATAGTATACTATTATAGTATAAGTAACATTGCTCCCTTTGTGTTGAACATGATTTTTAGTAATTGTGATAATTGTGATTTAAAATCCATATTTTGAAAACTATTTCTATAATAGGCGAATCAGTATTGTGACCATGCTGAGTTATGAAAAGCCCATTTTCATGTAGGCTAACTATTTATTTATTTATTTAATAAACAATGAGTTATAATCAAAGATGATATATGATCAAAGGACAGCTAACACTCAATAGGCTTAGCCCTTAGCTGTACTATAGACATTGTTTTATATTATGACTAAACCAATGTCAAATGAAAGAAATTAGATTCCAGACATTGTATCAAATCAAATCAAGTTTTATTTATATAGCTCATTTCTCACAAGATGTGACTCAATGCGCTTCACATACTGACCAGGGGCGGATTTAGGATCGTAGGAGATCCGGGGCTTAGCCCAGAGGGAGAATGTAATGTGCGCGCGGAGCGCGCCGGAAAATGTTGCCTTCAACCTTCAACTTACCACCACCTTAAAGCGGACAAAAGGCACTGGAGAACACATATACATTCACACCCTTTAATGAAGCAAACTAATTGTGGTGGTTCTGGGCACAGAGGGAGGTCAGCACACGTAGCTCCCCCTGTCAGTCAGTCACCATCATTTATATTTGTATAGAATTACATAATTGATGGGCTGAGGCTAGTTATGTTACAGTATGTATATCAGGGCAGACTCTGTGCTCACCACTTATATTGTATTTAGAGTCTTGTCCTGTGTTATATGACGATATATTACATGTATTGTTGGCCTGTGTATAGTACTGTGAAATCAAATCCCCCCTGGGACATTAAACAAACTTAGTTAGTTAGCGTTACATCTTAGGATAGATTTGAGTCATGTTCTGTATACATACATACTACCATAAGGGCATACTTAATGTGGTTACTCCATGTTTACTAGCTGTAACATTAACGTTACATCATTCTTTTTCACTTGTTACTCAGTCAACCAGAGTGCAGATATCAAAGACTATCAGCCTGTTATTCACTTTATTTGTATAAGTATTATCCTTTGTTTGATTTCTTACCATGTACCGTAACAGTACCTTGCTATGTTTCATTTTCATTATAACATAACGTTATGTTATGATAGCCAGCTAGCATCAGCAAACCGGAAAAGTAGTGTCAGTGAGTCAGTCACCTTTCTAATAAGATTCACAAACCTGAAACATCATCTATGTCATCACTGCTGGTCACTGGTGATGTCATTCTTGCTGCTGATACTGCTGCTGCAACAGTTCTTGGCGCTTGTTTTGTTGAAAACAACTTTGGGATATCCATCCTTACAATTTTGCAAGTCAGGCACTGATTGAGATCACTTCTTCTTCAGGGCAGGGCAGGCTACGCAGTACGCAGGCTAATGTCGCGCAGCTGCTGCCTCTCTGTTGGACTCCGGTACTGCACGTTACTCAAGATTTTTTTATTATTATTTTTTTTATTTTTTTTAAGTAAAACATTCGGGGCTTTTCAGAAAACATCCGGGGCTTGAGCCCCAGTAGCCACCCCCTAGCGCCGCCCCTGATACTGACAGAGCCACAAGCAGGCAAAGGTAAAAAATCTGTACACCAGCTGCTGCCGCGTTGCTCCACTGAAAGCCCGCTGCTGTTTCAGGCTGCGGTGGCTGTCACCATAAAAGAAAACCCGGATCGCATCACGGATCTGGATCAACCACCAACAACCTGTATATCAAACTTTAGCTTAGAACTTGCAGTTTCTAACTAGCTATGTTGTGAATACATATCTGTAAGAAATCCTGTCATAATATCGAAGTGAAATGGTTCTTACCTTGTATTTCAGTCAATATTCGTTGTCTGCTTTCACAACACACTTGTGGAGGTCGGGATGAGTCTTGCCAAGGAAAACTCACTTGACTCCAGTCCAGTTTTTATTACTGCAGTTTGCGAAAGAAAGAGATTTGGCCACACTAGGTTTTGCGGGGAGCATTAAAAAGTGAAATCTCATGAAACCGAGCGTTCTACGGGTCTGTCGCTGTAAACATGATCTCATAACTTATGATTATTAAAACGGACATTGACAAAATAATACAACACTTTAAAAAACACATAGAGGTATATTTTTATGTTGAAATGTAACAATATATTGTCATAGAAATGCCACAAAAGTGCATTTGATATTGTAGTAGCATGTTATTTTTGTAGAATTATTCCTAGCGTCCACATTCTGTCACGTGACCTAACACCCTAGGCATATGTTAGTAGCCTGTGTTACAGGGACACCTAGGGGTGACCTGATAATGTTGCATGTGGGCGTGCGCGGGAGGAACCGCAGTTTAATAAAAGTCATACTGAAACATGGAGTCAGAAGCGGGATCTAAGTAAAAATAAAAATAAAATAAAGACGATTAAAGAAATGAAACGCCATGGCAAGCAACAGCATCCCCGCGCCCGATGGTATGCGCATGACTGGTGATCTGGCGAAAAACTGGGAAGTTTTCCGTGCAGAGTTTGAGGACTTTTTGCTCGCTACCGGACTGAGCGAGAAGTCGAAGCTGATCAAGGCAGCCACGCTGAGACGGCTGATGGGAAGTGAGTGCCGTCATGTGTACACACATAGCCTCACGTTGACGGAGGATGAACAGAAGGACCCAAAAGCGATTATGGACGCTTTGGGGGTTTACTTCAAACCGGCGAGAAACGTCATTTATGAGAGGTACATGTTTGGAAGCTGCAAACAAGAGGCTGATGAGCCAATAGACAGTTTCCTGACAAAGCTAAGGAGAGAGCATCGTCATGCAAATACCGTGCGCTGAAGGACGAGCTGGTTCGTGACAGGCTTGTGCTGGGTGTTGCGAGTGAGGGCAACAGGAGGCGTCTGCTACGCGAACGTGAGTTGACGTTACACACAGCGACTGAAATCTGTAGGCTCGCTGAGCTAACCGAGAGACACATGAGAGTGATGGCCCCGCTAGCACAGACGGACAATGTGAATGCCGCGGACAGGCAGAGTGAGAGGCGCGCACATCAAAGGAAAACAGCGCCAGCGGAGAGAGAGCCACAGTGGAGCTGCAAATACTGTGGAGGCAGCCACAAACGGGGCAGGGAGCAGTGCCCAGCCTACGGTAAGACATGCCGGATATGTGGCATAGCAAATCACTTTGCCAAGGTATGCCAGGCTGGCAGCAAGGCTGACAAAATAAAAAAAGTGAATGTGCTTGAAAATGATGAGCAAAGAGAAGATGACTCAGATACTGATTATAGACTGTTTCTAGTAACTGAATGTGTCAATACTGCAAAGGCCCAGCAGGGGCGCAAGTGGTTTGTGAATCTATGCCTGAATGAGAAAAGGCAACAGTGTCAGCTGGATACAGGCTCCACCTGCAATGTCATGGGCCGCAAAATTAAAGAGAAGCTGTCACCCAGAGCGGCGCTAGGCCCGAGCGCAGCCAAGTTAAAGTTATACTCTGGGGAAATCATGCCATCACTGGGGAAATTCCACACTGAATGTGTCATCCGGGGAGAAAAGCACAACCTCACATTTGAAATAGTCGACACAGAGCAAAAGCCTCTTCTCGGGGGGGGGGCACATGCGAACGTCTGGGCCTCGTATCCTTCACCGTTCCAGATGAACTCCACACAGTTGATGCAAGCCAATCTGTGCCCCTCACCAAAGATCAGCTGCTGAGAGACTATCATGACGTCTTCAATGACCCAATCGAGTCAGTCCCGGGCGAGATACACTTCGAGCTGGATCCTGATGTGACGCCGGTGCAGTGCGCGCCGAGGAATGTTCCAGTGGCTCTGAAGGCGAGAGTCAAGGAGGAACTTGACAGACATGTCAAGGTCGGCAACATTGCGCCGGTGACTGAGCCGACAGCATGGATAAGTAACATGGTGACTGTCGCAAAGCCAGAGAAAATAAGAATCTGTATCGATCCAAAGCCTCTCAACCGAGCGCTGCTGAGGTCTCACTACCATATGCCTACGCTGGAAGATGTGTTGTACAAGTTGCCCAAGGCTCGCCTCTTCACGTTGGCAGACGCTCGTGTTGCCTTTTTACAGTGCAAGCTTGACGACGCGAGCAGCGAGCATCCTGGTGGTCGGGTGTGGCGATACGGATGCCGAGGCCGAACTGGACCATGACAGAAACTTGAGTGCTCTCATGGAACGATGCAGGGACTCAGGCTGAGCGAACGCAAGCTACAATTCAAGCTCAAAGCCGTACACTTCCACGGCCACATTCTGTCCTCGGAGGGAATGAAAATCGACCCAGAGAAGACACGGGCTGTGCTGGAAATGCCGGCACCCACCGACGTGAAAGCAGTGCAGCGCTTTATTGGGTTCGTGACGTACCTTGCAAAGTTTCTGTCAAAGCTCTCGGAGGTCTGTGAGCCGCTCCGCAGGCTCTTGGATAAGGACGTCATGTGGCACTGGTTGCCCAAACACGAAGATGCAGTGTGCGGAGTGAAGCGTATGGTCACCTGCACGCCCGTCCTCAAGTACTATGATATCACAAAGCCTGTCACGGTCCAGAGCGACGCCAGCATGACCGGGCTGGGGGGCTGTTTGTTACAAGGGGGACAGCCGGTGGCTTTTGCATCGAGGGCACTAACGCCGACAGAGCAAAACTACGCTCAGATTGAGAAGGAGTGTTTGAGCATAGTCTTTGCCTGCCAGAGATTCCACCAGTACCTGTATGGCAGGGAGGCTATCACTGCAGAAACAGACCACAAGCCGCTTATCACAATATTCAAGAAGCCCCTCCTGAGCGCACCGAAACGTCTCCAAGGCATGTTGCTGCAGCTGCAAAGCTACAATCTGGATGTTGTGTACAAGCCGGGCCCCGAGATGTATGTCAGCGACACTCTGAGCAGGGCCACGCCCCCGTGCCGTGGGTCTGACACCCCGTACGTGCAGCATGCTGTGTGCACCGTGAACAGCACCCAGGCCGGGTATTCACAGCTGGACCAGGCGCAGCACCTGGACGTTACGGCTTTCAGATTCCACCAGATTGTGCAGCACACAGAGACGGATGATGTGCTTCAGGAGCTGGCATCTGTGATCCTCAGTGGCTGGCCAGACTTTAAAGAGGACACTCCGCTGGCAGTGCGGGAATACTGGCCCTTCAGAGACGAGCTGAATGTTCAAGACGGAGCGTTGTACAGGGGACAGTGCGTCGTCATACCAAAAGCCATGAGATCTGAGCTGCTCAAACGCATACACGCTAGCCACATTGGTGGGGAGGCGTGTTACAGACGGGCCAGGGATACGCTCTTCTGGCCGAACATGAGAGCGGAGATAAAGGACTTTGTGGCGAACTGCTCCGCATGCAATGAGTACGCACGGGTCCAGCAGAAGGAACCGATGATGTCGCATGACATACCGGTGCGCCCGTGGCAGGCAGTGAGTATGGACGTCTACTCATATGCGGGCAAGGACTTTCTCGTCATTGTCGACCAGTATTCGGATTTCTGGGAAATCGACCAGCTGCCAGATCTGTCTGCTGACACGCTCATCACGCGCTGCAATGCTCAGTTTGCACGTTATGGGCAGCCAGAGAGGGTGGTCTCGGACAACGGCCCACAGTTTGCATGCGAACGGTTCAGGAAGTTTGCAGCGAGCTGGGGGTTTGCCCATGTCACATCCTCACCCCGACATCCTCGATCCAACGGCAAGGCTGAGTCGGCCGTTAAGATTGTCAAGTCACTCTGCAAGCGGGCGAAATTGGATGGCACGGATGCGTGGATGGCCATCCTTCACTGGCGCAACACACCCACAGAGGGGTTGGACAGCAGCCCGGCCCAGCGCTTAATGGCACGCAGGCTCAAAACTTCACTGCCCGTCGCGGACAGCCTGCTTCTACCACGTGTGGTAGACGGAGTGGCAGAGAAGCTGCGGTGGAAACGGCGGGTCGCCAAGTCATTCTATGACACGTCTGCCAGAGACCTTCCAGAGCTGGATGTTGGAGATCACATTAGGATGAGGCCTCTGCCAGGTGATCGCACAGGGCGGTGGCGACGAGGCCAGTGCCTCCAGAGAGTCGCTCCCCGCTCGTTTGTGGTGGATGTGGACGGCACACTGTACAGACGCAACCGAGTGGATCTGCGTGTTGCAGAGCGCTCAGCTCAAGCGCAACAGACAGACATTCTACGGCCTGAGCGGAGCAGTCCTGACCAGACCCATGTCGCTGGGGAGACTGCCTCAGCCGAGACACGGATTGTCTCAAGTCGGGGGGAGACAGGCGGTGAGGTACATCCTCGTACACCAAGGGCACCGGCGACGCCGGGGGGTCCTGCCACGGCAGGCCAGGGTGTCTACTCACGGAGTGGTCGCCTGTCACGGCCGCCACAACGACTGGACTTATGACTTTGAAAAACAAAATGAAAAAAAAAGGAAGGGGTGAGTAAAGGGACAGCTCTTCTCGGACTGTTTTGACTTTGCCTCAGACGGCTGTACTGGACTGTTGTTCTTTGTTCAGAAAAAAGAAAAAAGAAGAAAAAAAAGGGAAATAATGCAATGTTGTAATGCTATTGTTAATGTTTGGGATTGTTATTGTCAATGGAATTGCAGACGGAGATGCAAGCATGTCATTTGCAAACAGCTAAAGGAAAGGAGATGTTACATATAGGCATATGTGTGGTGGCCTGGGAAAACCCGTCGGATGTCGCTGGCGTTCGTTTGTGGCAAAGAGCAAAAATAGATGGACATTTCCTATTTCGGCGATTTTGATATTATGTGGTATTCTAGTACTTTGAACTCCATACTACATTATGGTGAATAAACATTTTAAGAAAACAAAAGAGAAAGTACTTATTTTTATGATTTTGTGGTGGGTAGTTTGCTAGCGAAACAACGTCACGTTGAATGTGTCTCATTCTCAGTTAAGCAACGCACGCACACATGAGTGAAAGGAGAGACGATACTTCCACCTGTGTTATTGCCAGTTTACTGATGCTCACAATAAGCATAAAGTAATACAATCTTAACTAGAAGACACACAAATGGGTCTGTCCCTCGCATACCGACGAGACGAGCAGACTAACACCGCATCACAAGCAGACAAACGAGACCGGCCGATCTGCATAGGCTCCTCCCCCGACCCGGAGGAGAAAGGAGTCGGGGGCAGCATGGGGGCAGCATTTCTCACCTTTCACTTTTTTTGACATAATACATTAAAATGCTCATAACTTTTAAAAATAAAGGGCTATCTCAGTCATTCAACCAGTTATGAATAGCTGAGAACTTCTAATTTATGGAAATATTACAAAATGAATGAGTTAGGGGTGACCTGATAATGTTGCATGTAAGACCCGGATGTTGTTTGTGGGCGTGCGCGGGAGGAACCGCAGTTTAATAAAAGTCATACTGAAACAGTTTTGGGTCGCTCCACCGCCAAAAAATCTCACTCCAAACTTTCGGTGAAACTTGGCAGCCCTGCAGATTCACCCAAGATGGCCGCCAGCCTAACAACACAACCAGACTCACCTAAGATGGCCACCAGCCTCACAACACAACCAGACTCACCTAAGATGGCCGACAGCCTTACAACGCAACCAGACCCAACTAAGATGGCCGCCAGTCTTACAACACAACCAGACTCACCTAAGATGGCCGCCAGCCTTACAGCACGACCAGACTCAACTAAGATGGCCGCCAGCCTTACAACACAACCACTCACCTAAGATGGCCGCCAGCCTCACAACACAACCAGACTCACCTAAGATGGCCGCCAGCCTTACAAACACTCTGCAAGTATATCCAGCTGCGGACATCACGCCTATCACCCGGAAACTTGATGGACCATATTTGGTTGGAGTGGTTGGAGCGAGTCATCATACCGTGCCTGCATATTTGCATATTGCGCCTGCATATTTGCATAGACTACGTCATCGCCTTACGTATGTTTTTTTCAAATCATTTATGCAAGAAATGTTTATACTAAGGATAGTTGATTGATGAATGGACTTTATTGTCATTGCTACAGTACAGGTACCAAACAACGAAATTTAGGAGGGGTGGCTCCCCTGGTGTTAGGAAAGGGAAAAGAAAAAAAATAAAAAAAATAATGAAAAATAATAAAATCACAAGAAGGTATAAGGAGCTGGTTTACATAAATAAAGGCTATGTACACAATCCACTGTACTATACTGCACAGATAGTCAACTAGGGTTGTCATATTGCACAAAAGTATTTTTTCACGTTATTTAAAGTGTCACAGTTTGCAGGCTTGAAATGTACATGTTTGTGCCTCAGCACTAGCTGCCATACAATCCGTCCAGACTGTCAGGGCCCAGAACTTAGGCCTTTGCTGTGTTCAGGGCCTTGACGGCCCTGTGGTAGAAGCAGTTCTTCAGTCTGTTTGTCTTAGCGGCCGGGGTCCTGTACCTCCTTTTCGAGGGCAGCCTGATAAAGTGTACGTGCCCAGGGTGGGTCGGGTCCCTGGAGATCTTGGAGGCCCTCCTGAGACAGCGTGTGTTGTACAAGTGATTGTTCAAGTGACTGGATGAAAAGGTAATCTTGTGGCTTATATGCCTTGTTGTGATTTTAATAGATAGCTGGAACTCAGCCATATGTTTTACGTACCATTTTCTAGCATTGACTACTTTTAGATGCACTTGAATTCTACAGGGAAAGGAGGTTTTCATTGCTGACCTTCATGTAACCGCAACGTGGGTCCAGCCCCACAACTGTGATCCCATGAGCCATTTCCCAGTAAGTCAAATGATTGAGCCGGTATTTGAATAAGATAAACAGCTATGTAGACAACATTGTATCCAGCATTACAATTGGCATGCCCTTCATGGGACATCAGCACATTAGCTGTGTTGGTCCTAAATACCTTCTTTTTTTTTTAACTTGATTTCATCAAGGTAAATTAAATGGTTTCCTAACACTAAGCCAAAAAAAACACTACATGTATGAGAAAGGACTTAATCAAATCATCATTATCACCCCTCCTAAATTTCGTTGTTTGGTACCTGTACTATAGCAATGACAATAAAGACCATTCATTCATTCATTCATTCATTCATTCATTCATTCATAATCATGCACACCCCAGTTAAGTGTTGGATAAAAATGATAAATGCAGTACATGGTTTTGAACAGGAACATGCTGATCAGAAGGATGCCCTTATCCTTCCACTGTGGGTTCCAGGCCACTTTGTCCTGTGTGTAAGTGTACTATACCCATATATATATATATACAGAGCATAACTTTATGGTGAATGGTGAATGAATGGTGAATGGTGAATGGTCTTTATTGTCATTGCTATAGTACAGGTACCAAACAACGAAATTTGGGAGGGGTGGCTCCCCTGGTGCTAGGAAAAAAAAGAAAAAAAGAAAAAAACTAAAAAGACAAGAAGGGAAAGGAGCTGGTTTACATAAATAAAGGCTATGTACACTATCCACTATACTATACTGTACAGATAAAACACTGTGCTGTACTCTATGCTATGCTATACCTATTCTAACATTTCCTATTTCTCTGCAACCTTGTGTACCCTAGGGTCAGTGGAGGCTGGTGACTTCCAGAATTGAGGAGGCCAATTTTTTTCCACTTGCTCGCTTCACTCGCGATGGAATGTTCCCTGTTCTTCTTATCTGTCTTTGTTAAAAATTATTAATTTGTGTTTGGCGGTACTGAAGGGATTGGGACACTCTCAGGATGGTGGATGAAGCAGCTTTTATTGCCTGCACAATGGGTCATCAAATAAACAAAACAATTGGCATGAATCTCTGGTCCGCCTGCAGCAGCTATTGTCCCTTCTGCTCAGGCTCACAACATTCACCACAACATACTACATACAATCAATGACATGTCAAAAGCACTCAAACACTATGTCAATCAGACACACAACATACAATTCAGAACAATACTTCATCCATTTCTAATATTTATCCTGCAGAACAGCACTCATACGCGTGTGGCGGAAAAAGGTACTACACGGAGGCCAGGCCTCCTGTGCCCACCCATTTTCAGTGATTTGGCCAATCACATATTACCATGAAAAGAATTGCATTACATTGACTTCTATGAGAAACCACTTTCCGACAGGAGGCCTGGCCTCCGTGTAGTACCTTTTTCCGCCACACCCGTGTATGAGTGCTGTTCTGCAGGATAAATATTAGAAATGGATGAAGTATTGTTCTGAATTGTATGTCATATATCTGATAAAAAATATAATTATTGCTTTTTTAAATCTCTCTCTCTTCTCTCAAATTATTGGGGAGGCCAGGCCTCCTCCACCTCTATGGAGGAGCCTCCACTGCCTAGGGTTGTCATATTGCACATAGTGCACATTCATTTAAAGTGTCGCAGTTTGCAGGCTTGAAATGTACACATTTGTGCCTCAGCACTACACCTGATTTTTCAATCCAGCAGCTGCCATCAATCCGTCCAGACTGTCCAGGGCCCAGAACCTAGGTCTTTGCTGTGTTCAGGGCCTGGATGGCCCTGGGGTAGAAGCTGAGCTTCAGTCTGTTTGTCCTTGCGAACATGGTCCTGTACCGCCTGTTCGAGGGCAGCCGAGCAAAGTGTTCGTACCCAGGGTGGGATGGGTCTCTGGAGATCTTGGAGGCCTTCCTGAGGCAGCGTGTGTTGTACAGCTCTTCCATAGAGGGAAGGGGGGCGCCGGTGATCTTCTGGGCCGTTCTCACGACTCTCTGTAGCGCATTCCTCTCTGCGTCTGTGCAGCTGGAGAACCAGTTGCAGATGCAGTAGGTGAGGATGCTCTCCACTGTGCAGCGGTAGAAGGCCACCAGTATCTGCCTTCTTGATGATGGCTGCTGTGTTGTTCTTCCAGGACAGGTCATCCTGTATGTGCACCCCCAGGAATCGGAGGGTTGAGACTCTCTCCACGCTCCCTCCGTCGATGAGCAGGGGCTGGACCTCAGATTTTTTCCTCCTGAAGTCCACGATGATTTCCTGGGTCTTTGACGGGTTCAGCAGCAGGTTGTTAACCTTGCACAGCTTGCTCAGCTGCTCTACCTCATCCCTGTACGCCGCCTCGTCCCCCCCCGAGATGCAGCCCACCACGGTGGTGTCGTCTGCAAACTTTACGATGGAGTTGCTGGGGTGGACGGGGGTGAAGTCGTAGGTGTAGAGGTTGTAGAGGATGGGGCTTAGCACGCAGCCCTGGGGGGACCCAGTGCTGAGTCTGAGGGCTGTGGAGGTGTGGGAGCCCACCCGCACCCTCTGGGGGCGGTCGGACAGGAAGTCCTTGATCCATGCACATATAGAGTGTGATAGTCCCAGGTCTAGTAGTTTGGTCACTAGCCTGTCTGGAAGGATGGTGTTGAAGGCAGAGCTGAAGTCCACAAAGAGCAGTCTCGCGTAGCTGTTTCCCCTCTCCAGGTGGGATAGAGTGGAGTGGAGAGTCGTCGCGATGGCGTCCTCTGTGGACCTGTGGGCTCTGTAGGCGAACTGGTATGGATCCAGGTTGGGCGGGAGGCGTGTGACTATGTGGGCCCGGACTAGTTTCTCGAAGCACTTCATGATGATTGGTGTGAGTGCCACCGGGCGGTAGTCGTTTAGGCAGCTCACCGTGCTTTTCTTCTTATATGCAACATATGACATCCACAGTAGTAGATTATAAAGACATACAATGTAGTTGAGCATTTCTCAGCTTTAACCTTCATATGCCATTTGTTTGTGAGTTTGTGTCTATTGTATTACCCCCAGTGTCCTTTTTGCTTATTGCACTAGGAAAGCCGTGAGGTGTCATAGGGCACCAGTGAGTACAAAAACAAATCTACCTTTGCACCCGATCAAATGTCAGGACCCTCCTTTCATGACTTTTCCTAGATATGTGCGTTCTACCACCCAGCATCTTTACATTTTCAAAATCTAGTTAGTATAAAGCGTTTTTGCAGTATTTCTGTGTGTGTCTGTGTATTTGCCTTGGAATTCGGCTGCCATCTTTTTCTCCAAGGCTGCAATTCTCTTTTATATCAGCAGAGGTAGCAAGGGGACACACACTGTACTCAAACTTCAGGCTTCAGTGCTGAATTAGATACAGTGGATAAGATTGATACATATGTAACATAATGTGTTTATATATAGGCTATATAGCAATAGGGATACATAAGATATGTATATGTACAGACAGTTATGAAAATGATCAACTGTACAGTTGTCTCCCAATCCCTTCAGATTTGTTGGAGCTGAGGGTTTTTTTTCACAGCGGGTTTACCCAAGTTCCATGCAATAGTGATAAGATATTATGATATGTGTAGCCTATGTACAGTTATGAATGATACACTGCACAGTATGTACCTATCAAGTTGTGTGGTGCATGCATAGCTCCCGCAGCAAAGTAATTGCAGTAGCCTACGTTTGATTATGCATGTACTCATCAATGAATATTATATAACAAACGGATATTTATAATATTGTATATAATGTATTTTTTGTATATCACTGTAGACCACGGTGCTAGACCACTGGACCACCTCAGATCACCAGTAATAACCATAATTGTGGATTACTATTTACAATTAGTAGTCTCCTAATCTTGCTACAGTTTGAGCGAGTCTGTAACTACTTTTGTTTCAGCCCATTCTTGCCTATAGACAACAATGTACAATCATTCATATTGAGTTTATTCACCCAATAAAGTAAAGATGAATAATACTGCCCTTCATCTTATTATCAGATGTTCAGTTATGATTAGACCTGTGTCGGCAATGATAATAATACACAACAGGCAAGACGGTTGTACCATAGATA
This sequence comes from Nansenia antarctica, assembly GCF_963989245.1. Lineage (NCBI taxonomy): Eukaryota > Metazoa > Chordata > Actinopteri > Argentiniformes > Microstomatidae > Nansenia > Nansenia antarctica. The sequence continues at coordinate 83,055,641 of NC_137675.1, forward strand.
TACGCAGATTAATATTTGTAGATTCTTTTTCGAACATTAGATAGGCCTAGTTGATTTTGGCAACATTGTAGTAGCCAATTGCAGAGTGTATTAATTATTTTGTTTGTTTGAATCCTCACTGTGTTCATGTTATAATGTTTAGTGAACGAACAATTGTTGGGTGAATAAACTGTCTCTTGCCACAAATCGGAATTCTCTTGCCGTGAAATGTGTACATCAAATAACATGATGTCGGCGATCTACTAGAACTGGAGTGGGACGACTGCAATGTATATCTGCCATAATATCATACCGTTTTATATTGAAAAATATGATGGTAAATAAATACATGTGGGACCGATGTATGATATGGCAGAGGTGTGGTGTGTATCAGTCTGTCTCGTTCCAGCGAGTCAACTGGTCTTGACTCAATAAGACATTATTGCGCTCTGCGCTGCTGGCTACATTTGATTATGTAATCATCAACGAATATTATATAACGAACGGATATTTATAATAGGCCTACAGTATATAATGTATTATTATTTTTATTCTGAGCAGTCCCACTCATAATAAAATACTGATGTTCTCATAATATAATTATAGATATAGCCTAGCTAAATCGTGTAGACTGCTATGGAGGTATATTGAAAAATATGATGATACATGTGGGATGGAGGTAAGGTGTGGGATGGCAGATATATGTATGATATATTATGGCAGTTTCTCGCGCCTGTCCCGCTCTGTTGTTCAAAGACTATAATATAAAACTTTAACTTTACTCTCATTACTCTCATGTGCCGTGGGCTCTCGGAAAGCTGCGCATTTAATGTATTATGTATGAAAATAATGCAATAGGCTACATAGGAATAAGTGTTCATATGCAAACATACTCGAGAGATATGAGTTCAATCTGTAAACTTTTATCATCTCAATAGGACGGCCAATGTAATGCGTTGTTTTTTTGATTTTGCATTCCTTGTTTCGTTGTAAACAAATCTCTTTCTGATCGTCCCGTTCACAAAAACCTAAGGTGCATAAGTCACGTAATATGGCGAAATAAATGTTCGTTCAGACAATACAAGATATATTGAAAAATATGATGATGAATACATGTGGGATGGAGGTACGGGCAGAGGCGCCCCGTCCATAGAGGCAACCAAGGCAATTGCTTGGGGCCACCAAACAAAAAGGGCCTCCAAATTTTTGCAACAACAAAAAAAATTCCAGATGGGAGTGTTACATTAGTTTTCTTAAGATAGGATAATAAATAAATCTGTTCAATGGGCATTTGCCAAAGTAGCCTACTGTTAATCAGTATTTATCCTGTATAGAATAGAATAGAATAGAATATACTTTATTGTCGTTGTACAGTTGCCTATACAATGAAATTGTAGTGGCTCTTCCGAAGGTGCAAAAAAACAGAAAACATATTCACAAACATATACACATATAAGATAAACATTTATGAACATGTCTTATGTCTACTGTTCAGTGTCTACTGTATGGTATATATGAAGATGTTATGACGTTTTATCATGAAAATAATAAACAGCAAGCTAGATCCAAAACTAGGGCCGGTGGAGGAGGGCAATTGTCACATTGGACAGACTACCAAAACAGAAAAATAAAGTATCTTAACGACAGCAAAAGTGATGGATGTCAGAAATACATTACCTGGAGATTCAATAAGGTACTTTTATATGACAGGATATGGGTTAGGGTTATATGACACCTGTAGCGAGATAGATAGATAGAGCCAAAAGTAAAAAGTCGCTGAGAGACGCAACCAGGGTCTGGCTGGTAATTGTATGACGCGCCAAACAATCCGCTGAGATGAAAAGTACGTTTTAGAGCATTTATTGAATAGAACAATCAAACTTGGCGCCGTACAAAAATAATCCATAAGCGATCAAAACCAGAAAAATAACAAACTATGCGTATAGAATATGCGTATAATGCGGTAAAGTAAACTCACAATAAACCCATTAGCCTGTTATACTAAATACCCCCTAAATCATATTCATACCTCCTACAACACCTCAGGCCTTTGGGTCGGGTGGTTCATGGAGGCAGACTGAAAGGACACACATTCATTGCCTATTTCATAAATGTTCTCCATATAACGACGTTGATCATTGATCGGCAACGACACTATATAATTGTTTGCCTGACTGGCAATTGGATTTGGGCAGTCTGGGGATTTACACGGCAAATCAAATGAAGAACTACAAATCCCAGATGACAGGGAGATGACGTATGACTGCTCTGATAAATCAACCCCTATTTCATTAATTTTCTCTATATAACGACGTCGATCATTGATCGGCAACGACACTATATAATAGTTTGCCTAACTGGCCATCGGATTTGGGCTCCTAATATCTCAAAAGCACTACGGTTTTCTTATTTTATCGGATTAAAGTAGCGAAGACCAGAAATTCCCATTGACCGCCAGTCAAACTTCTCCCCTTCTATCACCCAAAAAGGGGCGTGATCATTCTGATGACAGGGAGATGACGCGCAATTGCTCTGATGAATTGTAGTTTATTGATAGCTGGCTAGTCTCGCGGTGCCAGCCGTTTCCACTTCCGCTTTGCTCTCGCTCCAAACGTCTGGAGACCTTTATCCATAGAACGGATTCTATGTGCCGCCCGGAGCGAGCGGCAAATCTAGGACACTGATAGGCCGGACCGATGGGAAGCACCGCCCCTCCGTCCTTCTCATTGGTTCAGCGGGGCTTTTTTTTTTTTTTTAAGTTAACTATTCATTTGTTACGTATTTATTTGACATCTGGGTACAAAATACAAATAGTTAATACATCATGTAGCCTATATTAAAGCCTTTAAAAATGATTCATGATAAGATCCATCATTTACATGCATTTACATGCATCATTTACATGCTCCATGTTGCATGTAATTTGTATGCTACTTGTTTTGATTGATTGAAAACTTTATTAGAAGATTTGCAGAAGTAGGTACATGACAGTACATATTACATACAAGGTCAACTAACAGGATAAAAACCCAAGAAAGCCACTGGTTTATTTCAATTGGGGTCCTTGATTCTCATACTTGTGGTCCAGTATGTCGCAATAGTAGGTGTGCTACTGTACCTGTGGTCATGTACTGTTTTTACTGTTTCTACTGTTTTTACGTAATGTGCTTTGCATGTTTTTATGTGCTTTTATTTATGTCAAATGTAATTGTTGTATTGTGGCTGTCTTGGCCAGGGCTCCTTTGTAAAAGAGACGCTAGTCTTTCAGACTGTTTTTTTACTTACACACACACGAGCGCGCGCATATGCGCGAACTTCGTAAAACCGTATTATATTTTAGTGTCAGGGAAATAAATACATTTTAAAATGTCCACATCGTCACCCGCCTAAGACCCTTACCAGGGGCCTCCATAATGTTGTTTGCTTAGGGCCCCCAAAAGTCTAGGGGCTCCACTGGGTACGGGGATATGTGGCATGTCCGCTCGCCAACTAAAGCCCATTCTTGCCTATAGACAACTGTACAATCATTCATATTGAGTTTATTCACCCAATAAAGTAAAGATGAATAATACTGCCCTTCACCTTATTATCAGATGTTCATAGACCTGTGTCGGCAATGATAATAATACACAACAGGCAAGACGGTTGTACCATATATACAGTACGCAGATTAATATTTGTAGATTCGTTTTCGAACATTAGATAGGCCTAGTTGATTTTGGCAACATTGTACATTGTAGTAGCCAATTGTCCGCTCGCCAACTAAACACACCACATATCATACCTCCGCCCTATATGTATTTATCATCATATTTCTCAATATAAAACGGAGGTACAACACTACTGAAGCATCCAGTCTTACCTAGCAACACTACTGAAGCACACAGGAAAGGAATCAAACCATTGTTTTCGTAAAAACACTACACTCCAAAAGTTTGGAAATCAAACAATTACTTTGTGGTAATAGATTACAGTACACGTTGTTGATGATATTTGTATACGTTCAGATAAAGGTCAGAAACCTGTATAGAGCTTACATTAGTTAGTCAGTATGTACAGCTTTATTTATACAGAACCTTTCATACAGGAACTGCAGCTCAAAATGCTTTACAACAGGGATAAAAATATAAAATGAATATAAAAGCAGGGGAAGTAGATAAAACAGTAAAAAGAAGGTAAAGATAAAATGCGATAAAAGAAGAGAAACAAATGTAAGAAATTAATAGATAAAACATTTAATAATAGTCTTAATCCCCCCACACAAGTGAGGTTCTATCCCCTAAACCGAAATGTAGGTTCTACTGCCTTAATAAAATGCTTAAGGAGTTTGTACCACTGAGTCCCTTCCCTTGACAATATTTAAGACTTGACTTGAAAATATTTAAGACTTGACTTTATGAACATATTTAAGACTTGACATTAAACCTCACAGGTTGGTGAGAAAATATAACATTTATCTTTTTTGTCTTCAACTGCCCTAAGCACTAGTAGGCTTTCAGTATTTCTTAAAAACATGTTTTTCCCGTTCAGTCGTTTCCCACCGACAGCTGAGCTGTTGACCAGAGGTGCGTTCGGAAATGCGCTCTGAGAGCGCCGGAGCACACACTGGGTTCACCGTCATAAAGGGACCAAGTCATTTGATTGGACAAGAGGCATTCCATGAGTGCTGATCAGATTTCCCAGCGCGTGTTTACGAACGCCACCCCCAGACGATCGGTTGATGACGTCATGTCCTCAAAGTGGGGAATGTAGTCTTTTTGTTGTAAATGTGTAGTCTCTAGTTTAGTTTATTTATGTCACAAATGTACCTGTCACATCCAGTATGATCATAATGTGTTCATATAAATTCGTTTGTAATGTTTTTTCTGGCAATTTGACCATGTTGGTTTGATTTCGCAATGCATGGTTAAACACAGGATCCTCATATTACCCCTCTATAGTTCATCTACTGTTCAAAATAATAATAATAAAAATAAGTAATTCTTCCTTCCTTCTAGCATTGCGACTGCCAACGGCACCTGGTCCTGGTATAGATGTCGTATTATGATGACGTAAAGATGATTCACTTACTTTAGACAAAATGCACTTGTTGTAAGTCGCTTTGGATAAAAGCGCCTTCTAAATGTCAAATGTAAACGTAATCTATTTTAATTTGTCTTACCTAAACAGAATACAAATTGAATTCAAGGTAGAATGTTTCTTTATTGTCCCCTAGGGGGAGTTAGTTCTGCAGCCAGGTTCACATCAACATCAACCTCAACCTCAACACAATAATCAATACAATAAAATCGCAGAGCTAATTCAGAGAAATGGAAATTCATACCAATACAAAAAATCAACCCCAACACAACAATCAATACAATAAAATCTCAGAGCTAATTCAGAGAAGTAAACCTTGAGAATTAAAGGATCATTAGAAAGAGGAGGATCCTCTCAATACACTAAGTTTTGATTAAGTAACATTTTTGATTAATTAAAATTGATTTTTGATCAAGTAAAATGTTTGATTAAGTACAATTTTAAAACATTTGCAAATCCAAATGCCACCGTTTCTGTAGAATGACCCACAGGCGTTCCGTCACCCATCATCGTGATCTTTATTACAACCCTGCCGCTTCCTAAACAAAACGTCCGTTGCCGAGAGAAAGCAAGTTCCGTCTGACATGTCCGCTTCCAGAACTCCCGTAGCGTGGGTACATAGGTGTCATGTTTGGTCCTGAAGTACCGCTTCACGAACAGCTGGGGGAGACAGAGAGTCCATTAAAAACAGCAGTAGAGGAAAGTTCACCAGAGTATGGAATGGAATGGAATGGAATGAAAGGGGGGTGGTGTGGGACGCCTTCATGCTACGCACTTCTGCAATATGTTCATGAGTGCATGGTCAAGACAGGGAAACGTTTGTGAACAGGACTTTACTTGCGCATGTTGGCGGGGGGGGGGTTCAAGGATACCAAACAAGGGCTGTGTTTATGCCTCTGTTTTTATACTTGTTAATCATCTTATTTTCTAGTGATTTTTTGAGTCCTTTTGGTTAGGCAGGGGATTAGGCACCCCGAACCTAGCCAAAAACAGGCGGCGGTGGAATTGCAAAGTTCCGAGGGCACGTTAAAGACCTCATATAGTGCTGGGGAGAGGACTGAAGGCCCCCGTGTCTGATGAAGTATGAATGAACATACTACCGTGGTACCGTCTAGTCTGCGCAGCTGTCGCATCTAGGTGTGTGGGCAGTGCGTGGTACGTGGGCGACAGCCCACACCTAGCGGGATGTGAGGGGAAGTCACACCCGTGAACAGGCAAGAACACACCCGTGGCTGCGCTCAGCTCAATGTACAGTCAGGCCACTGTAAGCTGAAACCGAATGCGTTAGTAAGCGAGCAGTGCTTTCCGTGATCAGAGCTCTGAAAAGGAGACGTCTGGGAAGCGGAAGGGGTGGGGGTAGACTGACTCTGACCCAAGAAGGGGTTGGAGGGCAGTAAACCTCCATCGGAAAGGGTTCCAGCCTGAGACTGCGCCCTGGGAAGAGGGGAGGTCTGAAGGAACCAAGTGAGATGGTGATGAGGATGTTTACAAGAGGTGTATGCAAACGCTTGAGTTAGCACTGTTATTGGTGACTGGTTCGACTCTGTTTTTGTTAAATGAAAAAATCTGGCTATGTCTATGCTCACTGCCCTCCTCATCTCTGCCACATTGTTGATCCTGTTTGATCCTGTTTGGCTATCCCTTGCATTAGAGGCCTGACCCAGCGACTGATTACTACGGCCCTAACCAAGGTTGATGCTGGAACACAGATGCCATTACAAATGCTTATTGCTGAGCAGCAGCAGTCACTGTTGGAGGGTGAGGAGATCATGGATCATGATACAGGAGTTGAAGACATGTTGTAATTATGGAGGTTTGTGAAGGAATGGTGTAAATAAAGGCATTTGCGGTCTACGACCCATCTCACCATGTCTGGCTACAAATTCTCTGTAATGGTCATAATTTTGTTTAATGACCAAAGGGGGGATTTGTTGGGAATTTGTATTAAAATAACTAGAAGTGATAAATCATGTACTATGTGCTCATTTAAATAATATGTGACTGAGGTCAGTTGAGAACAATAGGAAGGTCACGCAAAGCCAAAAGAGAGGTTCTGTTTTTGAGCGACAAGAAGAATACAAGCTCCTGACTAAAAGAACGTTTTATGATTCAAACTGCCTGTAAATTACTTATTTTTACCTATGTGCTAACAACCATTTTACACCTGCTGTTATAATATTCTATTTTTCTGTACTGATTTTATACTTTCATAACTAATGATTAATGATAAGTCTATTCTTCTAATACTATATTTTAACTTGTAAATCGAATCCTAATATTACTGTGTAACTTCAATAGTTGTGTTTTCACAAGACATTCTGATAACAAGACATTCTGATAAGGACACTGACACAATGCTCTGCTCATACAAAGTACGATATCACCATGAGAACGAGAGGCTAGCAGGACACTCAAGCTGATAACACACAGTACACTCTCGCACCCACACAGAAGAGGAATTGAAGGCCAATGCTTACGAGAAGACTTGCTGCAGCTGCAACGGATTTGTGCTGACAATTGGAAAACTACCAGATAGAGGGGGGGAGGCATCACCCAGCCCAAAATGTTAAATCAAATGTATAAAGGACTATGTACGAAGGGAGAGGAACTCTTGTTTTGGTGGAGCCACTGCAGTTAACTTGTTGACGGCTAGCTGAGACGGGCCTGCAGAGGTGAAACTAGATGAGACACTTTTCCATGGAAATGAACTATTATTGCTTGCTGATGTGCTTGAATAAATATTATCTTAATGAACAGTTCAGTAGTGGTGCCTAATATTTGATTGGATCATATCATCTTAAGAAGTGATATCAAGGACGTCTCGTTGAGATTAAACGAACTCGCTTGTAAGTGACGACTCAATTAAATCGATTCTGGAGAAGTTGATCGCCTTACAGTAGGTACACGAGCTGCTTGCCTACAGAGCACTGCTATTCTGTCATGTAGAAGTATTGTTCTTTTTTATTTGATGACTTATTTGATCGATTGATAGCATGAAACGTATATGTTGTGAACGAATCGCGAGCGTCCATGCTTTCCTCTGACACTACTGATGACGTATCAGTAAGGGTTGCCCCATCTCATAGGGGGTAACATTTCATAAGCTAACTCTGTTCAGAGAGAGGCAAGTCGAAAACAAGGGGCACTTGAAAATGAGGGGTAGGAGTAAAGATAACAAAATGGGATTGGGCCCAAGTCCTGATCTGACACTTGCTGTAGGCCTGAGATAGAAAACATCCCCTGAGAAAAGCAGCTTGCTATGTGGACCCACCTGCTGGTTCCAAGTGCCCTAGACAAGTCTGGTGCAGAAGGAGAGTCTTCAAGAGCTGGGGTTGAGAGGCAGCCCGTGCACATTCCTCCAAGACAGCGGGGGCAGTACTGAGCCAGGACACAGTCTGAGGTGAAAATTGAGAGGTCAGTCATCAACTTCTGTGACTTGGTACAAATCCTCCTGAGAGACCCTACTGAGAGAGCACTTTTCTACAAGGTCAGACCTCCTCCTCCTCCTCTCAAACACCATCAATGAACAGATCTTATCGGAAAAACCTAGTCCATAACACACACACACACACACACACACACACTCTCTCTCGTCTTCCTCCTCCTCCTCTTCCTCTAGGATGAGTTTCCTGTAGAATATGGACCTCAGTTTGACCAGGCCCTGGAGAAACTGCTGTGGGAGTTTCTGATCAGACTGGACCAGCTTCTCCCAGTCCCAAACCTTGCTCAGGTACAGATACAGGGTTTCCGCGGTGTCTTGAAAAGTATTAAAAGTTGATTAATCCATTTTGGGAAAATCAACACCCTTAATAAGTATTAAAAAGTCTTATCACGATTTTATGAGGTCTTGAATTTTGTAGGTATTTTTCTGAATTAGACTCTGTCCAAAGAGTTTGAGTCCTAAAAACTTTTAGTAAAAGTTCGTGAATTTATTAGTTTTATTAAAAAACAAAGATGAAATTGTGTTGTATGATAGTGGTCTAGTCTATTGCAAACTAAAACTGTTAAGTTAAAGGTGTCACTGATGTAAACGGTTACAGCTCGAAGTGGCGGTGAGGTCTGGAAAAATATTGACAAGGTCTTTAAAAAGTCTTAGAAAGGTATTGAAATTAACCCCAAGATTCCTGTATATACCCTGAGTAGGTAACATAGACACGGCTGTTCTAGTGTCAACTGTCACTTAGACCCAACTGTCACTTAGACCCAACTGTCACTTAGATCCAACTGTCACTTTCAAATTAACCTCAAGATTCCTGTATCTACCCTGCTATACCAGTTTCCCTCTGTTGGTAGGCTAAATTGATACAGAGCGCTTTGCTTTCCCCTCCTCTCATGTTTAATGCCACGTGTTTACTGCTTCTCCCTCTACTGTTCTTGAGTTGTTCGTTGACACTGAACAAGTTTCACTTTTTGTAATTCCTCCTTTGTATGATCTTTAATAGCTGTAACTTGAATAGTTATAACAGAACAATTGAACCACTTTAAACATATGTGATCACTCTGAATCAGAACATTCTGCCTCACTAGATTCTGAATCCTCCTCTCCCTCCTCCTCATCTCCCTCCTCACTCTCATCTTCCTCCTTGTCTTCAGCTGGCCCTGGTGCAGGTAGATTCATTGGGAGAGCAGGTTGTGTGTGGCGGACAGGACGACAGTGACCACCCACCAGCTCCCAGCCATGTCCGAGGGGCGAGGGGTGGTGCTTCAGGGAGGGGTGGCGCACTAGATATGCCAAGTAGTTGGCACGGAGACAGTGTTGGCGTTTTGCATCTGGAGGGAGACGGATGAAGTCCAAGAGTTGTTTTTCATTCTCTTCCACTTCTCGGCACGGGCCTCAGCCATGGTGCTGCTCTTTTTGTGTCCATAGATGACATCTTGTGTGAACTGGAAGAGCTCCTCTATCATCTCCTCCTTGCCGTCTTGCCACAGGGCTCTTAGCCACCTTGTCATACACCGACAATTTCCTTGTTCCATAGAAGCCTGAGTTGGCATCACAGCCTGTAATACAATGTAGCTGCACAATACAGTCTGCCATCTCCTCAGTCACTAGGCCACGGCATACAATTATCTCCTGCTTTCTCTTGATATAGAGCATACCTGGCAACTGCTGTGAGATGGCCGCTGCTGCGACATAGGCATCGGTGTCAGCTGCATCTATGACAACAGGGCCACTGTAGCCTGACTCACGCAGAACTGCATAAGCAGAGAAGAGGATGGTGTCAGCCTCAGACTGGTCAAAGATGTAGTTCTGCATTGGTTGTTGTGTTGACAAGTTGGTTGCTGACGCTACACAGCAGCGTTTTGAACACTCTGGCAGAGGGGAAGGGGTCGCCCAATTTCATGTAGGTGTTGGGGACATGTGCCTTACCCTGTACCCGCAGGTCTCGCTCGTCATCTTTCGTTGAGTATGCTCCATCGTACGGGTCATTCACACAGATGATACGGTCAGCATCACCATGGCGGGCAAGGATGATGGATGACACCTTGTGAATCTGAATCTGCTGCGCAATGAGTGAGAGGTTTGGTCAGTTGTGAAGAATAACTGAGGATTAATATCTAATTGGGATTATATTTAAGGGTAACGAATATGAGTAAATATGAGTAATATGAGTATTTAAGGGTAACGACTATGGGAAAGATAGTTGCCTTCAGTTATTGGTAGATAGGAAAGGTTTTTTACAATTACTCGCTTACATTTAATAAGATCATTTTCGCTGCTCTCTGTAAAGCGCATTGGGTCACTTTTGTGAGAGATGCGCTATAGAAATAAAATGTGATTTGATTTGATGTCAATCAATCAATCAAACTTTATTTATGTTCTATAGCACAAATCATGCATTGAATGTAACTCCAAGTGCAGTATTTACTAAACCACAATATAATAAAACAAGAGCTATACGGATCAAGAGTGTTTGTGCACAGCGCCACTGTGTGTGAAGGCGCTACTGAAAGTGATGACAGAACGCATGTCTCAGAAGATACGCGGTCACTTAGTGACGCAAAGGTAGTTCTGTATTTATCTCTATCTGTATTAGTACATTTATTTTGAAAGCTCTATTTTGACAGCTCTACCATGGGCACTGTTATTTTGATGGGGCATTCTTTGTTGATTGACTTACGACAGTTCAGGACGAGTCAGTCTCGCGGCATGTGGTTTTTATGAAAAGTTTTAAGTATGTTCACTGCATAATTCTAAGTCTAATATTTCAGTGATTATTGAGCAGTATTCAAATATTTAAATACATTGAGCAGCAGCTGAAACTTTGTCTAAGAACCAAGATATTGAGAAAGCAGTTCATTCAATGAAGACGCTGTTCCAAGAGATGATCTTCCGTGCAGGCGTGCACCCTGGATCAGCGGAGCTGGTGTGTTAAGTGTTCATGTGTTTTCTTGTATGGTGTAGCTTACAAAAGTCTGCCTTTCCACTTATATTTGTGAAACTAAGTAGCCTAAATGTGTTGCGACTGTGCTTACGGTGTTTTAATGGTGTTCGACATGAGTGTATTGTAGCAGTAGGGCTCAATTATTTGAAATTGGCGCTCTTTTTTTTTTTTTTTTTTTGCGGTTAACCGGAAAACCCCGGTTTTAGTCTTTGACGGTTTTTCGGTTTCAATAATTGGAAACCGTCCATCCCTAGCCCCTAGTCAATGTTTCAGTTTTGCTTTGTTTGTTTTCTGTTTTGTCTGTCTGACCATCTTAGAATTGTAAAGCGTCCTTGGGTTGTTTGAAAGGCGCTATAGAAATTCAAGTTATTATTATTATTATTAAGATGATACATTTGGACAGGTTTTTGCTCTCATATAATACCGATTTTTTACAGTACCTCTAGACATAGTCAGTAGCCAAAACTATTGATCTATAGCTATACTATACTACTAACTATAGATCTATAACATAATATAATTATAGCAAAACCATCCTTTTGCTTTTAAGGCTTTATCAAACTTTATAAAAAGCAGTGTTCTTATTCACCTGTTCCTTGATATATTTGCTTTTGTAGACATTCTTCAGATCTTTCTTTACCAATGGACAGCTCTCATCCACCTTGGTTAAGAGGAGAATTTGAGGAATCCCTGTCAACATAAATAGAAACAGATTCAATCAACAAGTGATCTGCATCAGTTCCTTGTAGTACATAGTCAAAGGCCTCAGTATGTGTAGTCATGCATTGTCCTGATAATAAGTTATTATCGTCAATCGACATCAGGGGAGGTTGGTGGAGATTTAGGATTAGAAACATAGTGAAAACCTGTTTTGACTGTTTTCTAGGTGTATTCTAAGAAGCAAGCATAGAGGATGGATGAACGATAACACAACACATACACAACATTGTGCACCAACAAAATTAATGTATTGTAATGTAAGAATTTCTTACCCAATTCACTGGCAGATAGTCTGACCTCCCTCATCTTCTTGATGACATCATGGCTGATTATAGGTAATTGGTCAGCTGGTATTATACTAACCAGGCAGTGAACTTTGTCTTCAAAACTCGGGCAATTGACGTAGCACAGGTCCGCTTCTGACAATGGCACCGCTGGACTGGCCATACAATCTACCTGCCCACTGGCAGGTGGGCCGCGCTAGTTTTGGGCCGGTCGGGCCGCCCCGTCGGCCCCCTCCCCCACTCTGATCCCTCGGCCGACAACCCAAGTGCAGTGTCATGTTCGTAAATAAGATAGTGAAAGGGGGTGCCCAGAAAATTAGGGAGAAAAAAAGTAAGAAGCTAGCAGAGGATGCCTCAAATTGTCAGAAACTGACAGATATGTTCTCTGGATCGACTGTGGGGGCTAGGCCTACTACAGATACAGCAGTCATGTCTCATCACCGTGGAGTACGTCAACAGTGAGTGAGTACACTGGTTCACACTTGCATTGGTATACTTGCTGTCCATGTCACTTACTCCGCTCTATATTTTTTTTTTACAAATGGTATATTCAACAGACAGCCAGCATGTTGATCGGCGGTGTCGGACCGATTGTGTTGGGCCGGTCTGAGCCACATGGCAGGGCCTAATTTTTGTCCCAGTCCAGCCCTGGACAATGGTGACACGTAATTAAACTAGCCAAGGATGAGACACAATGATTTCAAATCAATGTCATTGACTGTTTGGTTATTGTTGTCGTGTTTTAATTTGTTTACATGTGCCTTACCTTGTAACCCTCTTTCACATGTCCTTTCAAGGCACTGATGATGTCTGTCTGGTGCATTCCTGCGTCTCTCATTTCAAAGCCCATGACATCATTGAAGACAAAGGGGAAGAAGGTTCTTGGGTCTCCATTTTCAATGGTGTGGGTTTTATACTGTCAAATACAATGAACATTATTATTAAAAGATTTTTGAAAACATAACAATTTCATGAGTTATTATTATATAAATTATACTGTCAATGTGTTGTTCTCTCTGGTTTTACAGTGAAGTAAACTCATAAACAATTCTGGTAAAATAATTATTCAGACAATTGTTATTTACTGTTTTTCACTTACTTGTTTGGTAAAGCTGCCACCTGCCTGAGCTGCGTCAACCAAGGCGACACTCGTCATTTGGCCCTGAAAAATACTGTTGACTGAGTTGATGAAGCTGGACTTCCCTGCTCCAACAGGTCCATGGAGAAGCACTCTCACATGCTTCACTTGAGGGTTTGATGGTGTATATTGTCAAAACATCTGCAGCATTTCTTCTCTGTCACTGTCAGGGGGAAGCAAGCCTGTTTCAGTTTGACTTTAAAATCTTCAAACCAATCCACTGTTGCACAATGCAATGTAATTAGATCAAGAAACATTTGTTTTTACCCCCAAGGTGTGGTCCTCCATTCCTTTTGAAAAGCTGTGAAACACATGGAATATATATTTTGATAAAGATGCTGACACATTACAAACATCTGCACACACAATCTAAATCTAAACACGAATCTTACCTAGAGATGGAGGTAGTGGAGATTTGGAAAATATTTTTTTCATGTCTACAAGTACAAAATATAATGTAAGTACTGGATTGGGCAAATGCTCACTTTTAAAAAGATACTCAGTACACTTTCTAAACACTGTTGCACTGAAATAGTGTGAATATCATCTATCAGGCTACTCGTAAAATAAACCTCCAGTTCTGTCGCCGACCTGATGGACACACAGAGGTAAGAATGTGACTTCCAGTAACTTCACAATGTTTTATTATACCTCACATGATCTGATATCTTATTGGTTATGAGACTGTTGGTATGAGACTATTGGTATGGTTGGTATGAGACTGTTAGGAAACATCCTAATCAGGAACTGGTTTTCACCACACCCAGTGATGGTGAGTGATACAGTTCGGTGTGACCAGAACTGGCAAACCATTAACATACAGGTTGGTCTGACATGAAGATATTAATGTTTTGTATACTGCTTCAAACTGGGTGATAGATAATAATAATAATAATAATAATAATAATAATAATAATAATAATAATAGGGTTTGGGGATTTGATACTATGGCAGCGGTTAATACCACTATGCCATCGTAATTATCTGACCGTGTATTAGCCTGCTGCTGATATCACCACAGTAGTGAATATTCATTTATTAAAATATGAACATAAAACAATAAGTAGGGGCAAGTATGACCTACGCATTTAATCGGTCAGGAATTTCTTGCCAAACCATTTCCCTCGCCTTGTTAATTGCGGCAGTATTGCACTATTTTACATCTTATTTTTCATCTTCATAAAGATCAATAAGTAGAACCGCTGCGGAGTGTAGTATCTTCATTTCGACAGTTCGACTCTTCTGGGCAAAACATTTTATATATATTTGTTTACAGTTTTTTACGGTCGCTAAGTCACCATGTTCAATACTGAAACCAACGTTTCACAACTCTTCATACAGTCAGCAGAGCAGAAACCCATGTGAACAAAACTGTGACTCTTTCTCTGTGATTTGTGCATTGCTTTCATACAGAATGCATTCAATGACTACGTTCTCCAAATGCCATAACACTTCTCTCATTCAAACTCCCCCAAACTCCCCCAATACTATGTATTTGCAACACATTTTTTCATTGCTAACATGTTCAAAACTCTGAAGAACACATTCAAAACTGAATTATTTGGTGCAATTTTGCAGTAATCATATTCCTATCATATATGACAGAAAGCTCGCAATAAACTGTTTTTTTGCACAGTGTTTGAGTGTGCAGATGCTGTTATGTTGCACTCTATTGATACTCTTCAGTTCCAGAACCTCAGCAAAGTCTGATAACGGATGAGCGGTGGTATTTTCACTATTTGCAGTAATCATATTGAAATGTCTAGAAAATATTACAGTAGCAGAATATATACAATGAAATGAAATAGACTAGATGCATTGCCTGGGAAGACATTAGATGTGACCAGATGCAGACCAGAGGGTGGACCAAAATCCTCAGGAGTGAGACATGTTTGGTGTGATTGCTATTGTATTGTAGCCCTGGAATTTCTGTTTTTCTTTTTTATTTGAACTTTGCATCTTCCACTTTATTTTTCACTTTTCATTTTGCACAAGTAAATGTAGTGTACTTTGTGGTAAATGTACCGTAACTTACTTTCTGCAAAGTTACTGGAAAAAAAGGATAAAACATAGAATATAAAGGATAGAAGCAAAAGATAGAATAAAGGATTGAAGCAAATTGTGGCGTTTCTGATTCATTCTTGTTGCCTAATACTTTACAGTGTTACAGTCAACTATTCTGTCTATGATTACTATAAATCAAACCATTTTTATAATGAAATATTCATTCTTGTGAAAATCATTCAAACTATGTAATGCTCCCTGTTGTTAGTATTTTGTAAGTCAGAATGTTATGAATGACAGTGTATGCTTCTGAGTGAACATTGTTGACAGTGTGTGGTTGAACGAGCTTCTTTTGAGATATGAATGAAGTCATTGGCCAACATGAGTGTTACGAATGCAGACTGTATGAAGAGTTGTGAAACTGTGGCTTCAGTATTGAACACTGTGACTTAGCGACCGTAAAAAACTGTCTTACAGTTTTTCCCAATTGCTAAAACACAAAAGCCAATTCTCTAAACCAAATGACCAGTTCTCTAAACACATTTAATAAAACTAGCTCCCATTTGCCAAAACCATAAACACATTTCACATGAAGACACAATTCACAAAACACAATCCTCCTTTTCTCATAAGTCTAAACACATTTTGTCTTGCTAAAACACAAGTTGCAAAAAACTCTGCTCAAATTCTCAAATTAAAGCTCATGTGATGCAAAATGCTTGCCACAGTCAGCTAAATTTGAACACAATGAACACACCTAGCTTCATTCATTAAACATAACGACTCAAAATGTAAGACACTTGTTGCAAATTATTGTGGTGTGTGTGTGTGTGTGTGTGTGTGTGTGTGTGTGGTATAGTTCCATAAATAAAATAAAAAAACATCACACCCTGAACATTGTTTTCAGTGAGTATTGTTGTGTGTAATGGATCCTCTGTAGTGTTTGCATGGAGTTGTGATACAGTACAGTAGTGTACATGTTACGGTACATGTGGGAATACAGTACATGTGGGAAAACTAGGGTTAGGGTTAGGTGCTAGGGTGCTAGGGTTAAGGTTAGGGTTAGGATTAGGGGTAGGGTTAGGGTTAGGGTTAAGGTTAGGGTTAGACATGCCAGCATGTACCAAGTCACCCTAGCACCTAACCCTAACCCTAGTTTTCCCACATGTACCGTATTCCCACATGTACCGTAACATACATACTGTATTTTCTGTAGATTTACATATTGTTCATATGAAACACACAAATCTATGAATGCCCAATACTCTACAGTGATATATTCTGAGAACAGATACTGTAAGGTTTCTAAAAATGTGCTTTGGCAGTTGTGAAAAAAAATAACATTCTCACACACTGAACATTGTGTTTTCAGTTGTTTTGTTGTAGTCTGTAATGATGCATATAGTGTTTACATTTTTGCAGGCTTTGAGCAGCTGTTTTGGTGTGAAAGTTTGAGTTTTGAAGAGAGAAGGTGTGGTTTTGCTTATGTAGCTTTAGAAAAGTGTGTTGTGTTTAGAGTTTTGGGAAAATGGAGGGAAGTTTTGTGAAATGTGTTTTAGCAATTGAGAAAAACTGTATGTCCTATGCACCAGGTCAGTATGTGTGAATATACTTGGCCAGTAAAAATAATTCAGATTCTAAATTCTGACACAAATGTAGGTAACACATTTTGTAAACACATGTAGTAGTAGTAGTAGTAGTAGTAGTAGTAGTAGTAGTAGTAGTAGTAGTAGTAGTAGTAGTAGTAGTAGTAGTAGTAGTAGTAGTAGTAGTAGTAGTTTGTTTGCTTTCTACCCAGCCCCTCAAGACACACACACACACACACACACACACACACACACACACACACACACACACACACACACACTCGTCTTCATAAAGAGCAACAAGTAGGACCGCTGCGCAGTAAGTAGGACCGCTGCGCAGGGTAGTATCTTCATTTCGACAGTTCGACACTTCTGGGCTCTTTATGTCTGCGTGCACGCGCCCAAATCGAGTATTTCCAAAAAG
The DNA here is from genome assembly GCF_963989245.1 of Nansenia antarctica. Lineage (NCBI taxonomy): Eukaryota > Metazoa > Chordata > Actinopteri > Argentiniformes > Microstomatidae > Nansenia > Nansenia antarctica. Next base: position 83,073,238 of record NC_137675.1, read on the forward strand.
GTGTTCTGTGAACACTGATGACACAAGGCTGATCCTCGTTCGAGGAATCACTTGAGGCTTGAATCCCAATCACGAGTTGCCTGAACGAGGCTTTTCTTTTAATCGCCGATATACCAATCCAACGTACGTGGAATAGCCCCCAGGATGATAGCCTACAGAGCACCGTTATTCTGTCATGATCTGATACTGAAGCAATGTTCTTTTTTAATTGACTTGTTTGATCGATTGATAGCGTAAAACTTAAGTTGTGAATGAATCGCGAGCGTCAATGCTTTTCTATGACACTAACGATGATGTATCAGGGTCTTGAAGGGTTGTCCCATTTCATAGGGAAAGATTTCAACCACTACGGCTTGTGGCTCTGTTCCGAGGCCTTGGCTCCAAAGTGAGTGGCACTCCAAAATGAGCCGTAGGGGTAGGGAAGGGAATCGGAATGGGCCATACTGTACTGTGATATACTGTACTAAAGCCCTTTGAAAGAGGACACATAATAAATAAAAATTAAAAAACTCCGATTTAAAAATAAATATATATATTTGTTTATTATGTCCTATGCACCAAGTGCACCACCAACACACACACACACACACACACACACACACACACACACACACACACACACACACACACACACATTATTATAATATTAAGTTATTATGGACTGTATCTATGCTCAGAGATGCTAAATACTCATGATACTATATCTTCATTCAAGGTTGGGAACCTAAGGAAATATCTAGGTATACTGAGAAGTTCTTTATTATTTTATTGGAATTGTAAACTTGGCATTTAAAATTTATAATATGAAAAATTGTAAATGTTCTTACATTTGTATGTATTTTTAGCTGTACAAAGACTTTGCATACTTTGCACTGACTCCCAATTTGTTGTAAGTCTTTGTTTTCTTTTCTCATGTGTTAACTCTGCTCACAGAAGCTGAAACACAGCCAGTATCATCCTCTACTTCTACTTTCACCTGTGTGATGCCCTCTCACTAGGAACAACTGCTGCTCCCAGGATAGGAATTTTGTCTTCTTTCTACATAATGCACTTTGGTCTTCTACGCAATTGAAAAGGTTATATGTGGTCCGATTTCTGTTGAACTGTTAAAAGAACATGAGAGGGTGATGTAATTCACTCGCTATTTATTTTTCTTTTCTTTCTTATTTGTTTGTTTTTGTTTTACTTTACTTAATATAAAAAAGAAAAAAATACTTTGCTCATAGGAACTGAGTTGATTGTGATATGTTGAATGTAATGACGATTGTTGTAACCAATGACCATTAACAATAAAAATAACATTTAAAAAAAAAGAAAAGGTTATATGTATAAGTACACTCAAAACAATAGGGACATATCTAGAGTTTGCCTTGCAGTTATGTTCGAAAAGAAATGTAGTAATAGGGAAACACTTTTTTTAATTGATCGTATTTATTTTGAAAACACTGTTTTGTGTTGAGCTACTTGAAAAAGTAAATAGTCTGTTTCTAAACAACATTAAAGACACAAACCCTTTGAAATCATGCTTTTTTAAACTTCTAATGATTGCATATCTTAAAGCTCTGCATTATCACAATAACAATATAACAATAACATCTTACATTATTTTTGCTTATATTGTTGTTTTTTATGTCCTAGGCGCCAACCTCACCAAGCCAATTTCCTGTATGTGCAAAATATACTTGGCAATAAAAAGAAAGAAAGAAGAATGCAATGGGCAGTGTTAGATCAAATCATGCTCAACAGGATGACTGGCAGGTTGAGTTTGAGCCTACTGACCATGGGCATGTTGGTCTGCTTTTTGTGCTGGTTCTCTCAGAAACCTGTAAAAACCCCTGATAATCCATTCACAGGATCTGAAAAACACAGAGAGATAGTCGCCCAGAGGGATCAGCACAGCCATAGCACCAGATAGAGGAATGTCTTTTGAGAAGTCATCGGCATAATTCAGGATTTTCTTCAGTGCTCTCAAAAGCAGAACGTCGATGTCGTTATTCATGTCAGTCTCCTTGTGGTAGTTTTTGACAGGCAGGATGCAGTTCATGGGGACGCCCAGTCTCACGCTGCACTGCTCCATCTTCAGTTTGTGACGTGAGGATATTAAATGAGAAGTTTTTAGAAAACCTGTGGAACCACCATTTCCTATACATTCCAGTCTGTTAACAAACAGCAAGGAACCCTATTTGGTAACTGTTTGGCTAATCCATGGGAGGGTTCATTTGGGGGTTATTTTATTTGTTGTTTGTGATTGGTTAAAAGTATGCATGAGTGGAGTGATTGGTTAGATAGAAATGGGGGCGGGCTTAATGAGTGTGATCTGAGAGACAGGGGAGAAGGGAGATCAGTTGTATAGAGAGATGGGAGTTGGTAAGTTGAGTTCTGTATGATTGTGTAGTTTGTTAAATCTTTTCTGTTAGTTTGTTCACTGTTGTTTATTTACATGTACTAATATCAATGTATTGTGTTCAGTTTTACAATCTGTTTATTAGAGGAAGAAGGAAACCAAACCGAATTGTGTCAGTCTCATCATTTCACCCGTACTGCCGGAGCAAGCAGAAAATTCACCATTCAGCTAACTAGAGGGAGAGCTGAACAATTGTAAAACACCCGCTGACGACCGCAGGAGGACGGACCGTCAGTTAGCTAAGGAATACAAGCCCGGTTGGACGCAACAGAAGCTCCGGGAGGACAAGGATCCATTCACCGGAGATAAGAGCAAGCTAAAGCCTGGTCAGGTTAGTGACGGAGCCGCGGCGCCCGCAACTGTAGCTAACTAGCCACTTGCTAGCCAGCGTAGCATTAGCAAACTAAGCTAGCGTTAGCCCTGTTGTTGCAATAGCGCAGCAGGCACGCGGTAGAGCTTATAGCACTCAAAGCTACAGCTAACTAGGCCGGCAACGGAGCCGTGGCGGCCGCGACCGTAGCTAACTAGCCACTTGCTAGCCAGCGTAGCATTAGCAAACTAAGCTAGCGTTAGCCCTGTTGTCGCAATAGCGCACAGGCACGCGGTAGAGCTTATAGCACTCAAAGCTACAGCTAGCTAGGCAGGCAAGGAGTGAAACAATCCACGGCTAGCTTCAACTGGTTAACCCAACTGCAAGAATCCACAGCCAGCTAGGCTAACCTACAAGACCCACCAAGAAAGGAATTGCGAGCTAATAGCAGCTACCCAGAGAGCTACCCACACCCAGCACTCTTCTCTGTGACTCTATTGACTGTTTGCATTAAAATAGGTTTGTGTGTACCTGGGTATTAAGTCGTCGGGGGGAGGAAAATCCTCTCCCACTTTATTATTTTATTTTTAGCAGTATCCCTGGGATGACCCCACGGTGAACCTGGTTCCGCTGCCGAAGACTAGTTAAGGAAGTGCAGGGACCAGCGCAATTCAGCTCAGGGAGTCAGAGAGGGCTGAAGATATAAGATAGAAAGACGAAACAGGTACACACAAGTTATTTCTGAGTCACAGGCAGAATGGAAGCACTAAGGACCGAAAGGGAAAAGTTGGCAGTCACTTTTGAGAGAGGATACCGCCACATCATCAGGTCAGTGGCATTGATGGGCGAAGATGACATGAAACGCGAGTGGATAGCGCTCCTATCAAACGCGAAAGACCTAAACTCTGCAGACGACAATTATGAGGAAGGTTTGCAGGCCAAAGCAAGTCAGGAACCTGAGACGGGTAACAGTCAGCTTCTTCAAGACATCACCAAGGCCGCTGAGGAGAGAGCTCAGAAGGTTGAACAGGTCGGTCACGTTTTAAAGGCCAACATGTGGACAAGGTTCGCGGGGGTCGAACTTTCATCCACAATTAGACGAGCAGAAAGGAGTCACGAAGGCGCGAAGAGGATCAGTCTAGAAGAGGCAACCCACGACGTTTGTAAAGAACGAAGCACACTCACAGAGAGCCTCATCATCAAAGCGCGAAGTCTGCTATCAAGCTGGGGGGAGTGGATCCCTGTAGTTGAGGCGTGCAACACGAGAAAGTCACTAGAGGAGCTGGAGGACAAAAGGGATGAACTTTGGGAAACGTTTGTGACTGAATTTGGAAGAGTTGAGAAGGAGAATACTGACAAAATGGCCGACAAGGCCGCCGCAGCAAAGCAAATGGCCACCGACACTCTCGCCGAAGATGAGAGGAAAAGGGCCGACGTTCTCGCCGAAGATGAGAGGAAAAGGGCCGATGCTCTCGCCGAAGATGAGAGGAAAAGGGCCGATGCTCTCGCCGAAGATGAGAGGAAAAGGGCCGACGTTCTCGCCGAAGAAGAGGCCAAAGATCGAGCGACGAATAGAGAAAGGGCCGACGCTCTCGCCGAAGATGAGAGGAAAAGGGCCGACGTTCTCGCCGAAGATGAGAGGAAAAGGGCCGACGTTCTCGCCGAAGAAGAGGCCAAAGATCGAGCGACGAATAGAGAAAGGGCCGACGCTCTCGCCGAAGATGAGAGGAAAAGGGCCGACGTTCTCGCCGAAGAAGAGGCCAAAGATCGAGCGACAAATAGAGAAAATAAAGAAGCGATTGCCAAGCTGGAAAGGAAAGCCGCTGAGGCAAGACTGAAGTCAGCTGATAGCGTGGCCGAGTTTGAGAAGGAGACAGCGAAGGTGAAATTGGGGGCCGAAGAAGAGATCGCTGAGGCAAGGCAGAAGGCGGCCGTGATTGAGTTGAAGGCAGCAGAAATAGCCGCTCAAGAGCGCGCCAAACTACTGGAGGCTCAGCGGGAAGCATGGGAACAAGCCCGGGAGGCAGGGCTGGAAGGCAACCGCACTGGAGCCATCTCCAAGATCAAACTCCCTCCAACAAGGCTGCCCGTGTTCAGCGGGTGTATGAGAGATTTTCATCGATGGCGGAAAGATTGGGAGAGCCTGCAGCAGCAGGGAGACCCATCGGGGTCGCCAGAGGTGAAGAAACTCCACCTCCTCGAGAGCATAGACCGAAAGGTTTTCGAGGAACTCAAACTCTCGAGCTACCGCTCAGCGGAGGACGTATTCAAAGCCTTGGAGAATCGGTTTGGAGACAAGGCAACCATCGCGCTGCAAATTATTGAGGAATTGGAAAGAATACCAGCGGTAAAAGGAAACCAGCCGAGGAAAGCGATCGACCTTATTCAGGCAGTGGAAAGAGCCCTCATGGACCTGACTGACCTAGGAGAAGTGGGCGCTATGAAGAACCCACTTGTAATTAAGGCCATCGAGAGCAAACTGCCAGATCGCGTGCAGGAAGGCTGGTTTACCTTTGTAACCGAACCCGAAAACCAAGTCACCCCAGACAAGCAATTCGATGCTCTTCTGCTGTTTCTGAAAAGGCAGGAAGTAATCCTCGAAAGGATGGCGCGAATCCGAGGCTCCACAGAAACCTCTGGGGGAACACCGGAGAGGCCAGTCAGATGGGAGAAGAGGGCATTCACGAGGGCCATGGAGAGAGACTCACCGGTAGATGAAGAAGAGGAGGAACATCGAGGTGAAACCAGAGTCACGGGCAGGAACTCGGAAAGAAGAGAAGAGTGTGACATCTGTGGAAGCGATCAGCACGGTGGCAAAATATTCTTCTGCCAAAAGTTCAAGAGTTTCAGTCTGGCAGAGAAACGAGCCATAGCAAGGCAAAGCAAAGCCTGTCAGAAATGTTTGGGCATGCACGGCGCCGACGGGGAGTGTAGTAACCGGTACCTGTGCAGAGTGTGCAAGCAGAATGAAGGAAGGGCAAGTCATCACTACCTTCTGTGTCCCGAGTGGAGTGAGGGAAAGAAGACAGGGCCAGGGTTCTCTGATAAGCAACGGGAAGTCCTGGACTCTTTGGGACTCAACCCTGAACAGGAAAGGAGGATGAAGGACGCATTCACCAGTAGGGCTTCGATGACGCTGAACACGGGCGCAGAAGGCGGGGGTCTCTTCGCGGAGAATGGGCCAGAGGAACATCCAGTACTAATGATGACATTGATAGTCAAAACAGAAGCAGAAAATGCCCTGGGAACCCTCATAGACCTCGCCTCCGACACAAATTATATCACCAACCGGGCCGCCGATCGGCTCCAACTGGAGCGGAGGCAAGTAACACTGACTGTGCAGGGGGTCGGTGGAATGAAGGTCAGGGTCAAGACTAACAAATACCTGCTAAAGGTCAGGGCGTGGAGCAACAACAGATGGAGTCCCCACGAGATGGTATGCTACGGGCTCGACACAATCGCTCGTGCAGACAAGGTCATCAGTCCAGAGCGACTCTGTAAGTTCTTCCCTGGGGTCGAGAAGAAAGAGCTGGTCCGACCTAAGGAAATCGAGCTCTTGATCAGCCACCGAGAGGGACGACTCGCTCCACGGTGGAGAAGAGGGACGGGAGACTTAGTGCTGTGGGACGGGCCTCTGGGGAAGACCGTGGGAGGAACGCACCCAGACCTGTTTGAAAGTTGGGAAAGATCCGCACACAACTCCCAGACGCACTTTGCACGTTCTCTGAAAACGGAGGCAGTAAGATTTGAGGAGATCCACTGCAAGACGCCCAGCGCAAAAGAAGAGGATGGAGACCAGAAGCCGCAAGGTCATGAAAAGACCGGGAGAACAGCTGCAAGCAGCAAAGAGGTCCTCGAGTGGTGGAGCTGGGATAGCATCAGCGCCGCGTGCGAGCCAAAGTGCGGAGGGTGTCGCTGCGGAAATTGTCAGCCGGGCGGGAAAGAGATGACTCTCGCGGAGGAAAAGAAGATCAAAACCTACACAATTACCCGCGTCAACATCGGGGACAAGCCAGCCGGATGCATCGCCCAGCTGGCCATGAGGAAGACGGCAAGGCTGCCAGAGGTCGCCCACCTAAAAGAAGAGCGGAGAGCGCTTGAGGAGGACACCTATGTAGACGACATTCTAGCGTCTCATGGCGACAGGAGAGAGCTGAGGAGCATCACGGAGGGAATCGAGAGGACGCTCAACGCTGGAGGTTTCGCTCCGGAACCACGTATCCAGTCGGGTCAAAGTGGGAGGAGCAAAGAGGGCCAGCCTGCAGAAACGAGGGCCAATGTGGAGCCAGAGTCAGAGGTGTTGGTGCTGGCTGATCAGCTGAGCGAGGAAACATCCAGGGGAGTGGCTGTAAGTGCTCGAGACAGCGTGAGCATGCTGCAACGGAAAGCGTTCACTGCAACTGTAACACGCGCTCAGGCGAGGAAGGGGCTGGACCCGAAATGCGCCATTGAGGAGGAAGCAAATGCAAAGGGGACATCCACACCGGTTGGGAGTTCCAGGGACCTCAAGCATGAGAGGGAGAGGCTTTGGGGCGCTGCTCTCATGGACCTGATTGAGCCAGATCGCTTCAGTGAAATAGGCAGGCTCATTCGGGTAGTTGGGTGGGTCCGGCGAGCTGTTAGGCAGTGGTTGTTTTGCAGGAGGGCTCCAGAAGACGCAAAGTGGGAGGCTACTCGCCTGAGGGAGACAAGAAGCGGAGTTAGCCTCGGCGTCCAGGAAGAAGTGGGACGGTTTTGGCGACAGTGGAGTCAACTAGCTGGGCCCGGACTTCTCATCCGCACCAAGTGGCACAGAGAAGCCCGAAATGTGGCCGTGGGAGACGTGGTCTGGTTGGCTGACCAAAATGCCCTAAGGGGGCAATCCCGCCTGGGGCGGGTGGTGGAAGCGAGGCCAGACGAAAAGGGGTTGGTTCGGGACTTAAGAGTGAGGGCTTGCCTAAGCCAGCCTGCTCTAGGAGTGGGGGCTTCAGGACGAAGAAGGAGCGGAGGCCGCGATCTCTTCCCAACGCTCGACCGAGACGTCAGGCGGGTGGTCGTGCTGCTTCCCGTGGAGGAGCAGTAAAAATGACTGCATTGAAGAGAGGGAAAGTTGTGGTCCATTTAGTTATAAAGGACCAATGGACCAAGTGGGAGGTGTTTGGCTAATCCATGGGAGGGTTCATTTGGGGGTTATTTTATTTGTTGTTTGTGATTGGTTAAAAGTATGCATGAGTGGAGTGATTGGTTAGATAGAAATGGGGGCGGGCTTAATGAGTGTGATCTGAGAGACAGGGGAGAAGGGAGATCAGTTGTATAGAGAGATGGGAGTTGGTAAGTTGAGTTCTGTATGATTGTGTAGTTTGTTAAATCTTTTCTGTTAGTTTGTTCACTGTTGTTTATTTACATGTACTAATATCAATGTATTGTGTTCAGTTTTACAATCTGTTTATTAGAGGAAGAAGGAAACCAAACCGAATTGTGTCAGTCTCATCATTTCACCCGTACTGCCGGAGCAAGCAGAAAATTCACCATTCAGCTAACTAGAGGGAGAGCTGAACAGTAACCAATTGTTGCATTTTGGTTTAAACTCTTCTGGTCAAGACAGACAAATGTGACACGTTCTGGTCATTTGGGCCGCAAGTCGGCAACCAAATCAAAATGTTCAGACGTTTGTTTTGAAACACGGAAATACATTTCAACGTTGTTGAAAATCAAACTCGCTAGTCAAGCCAAAATACTGCAACACAATGGATTGGGTGAGTAATCCCCACTACTACCTAGTTAATTGTAACGCTACTTTACATTGTTAGCAGGTTCACAAAACAAGCTGTGTTAGTTGACTAGCGAGTGTGTCATTGGTTTTCAACAACGCTGAAATGTGTTTACATTTTTCGAAAGAAAAGTCAGAACATTAAATCGGATGCCGACTTGCAGACCAAATGACCAGACCGTGTCATAAATGTAAAATGTCACAGAAGTTTGAATTCACTGATTGAAAACAGTGTGTGCCATACAGGTAGAAATCGATGGCATGGGATATGGATTCAGCTGGACCTCAGACCACTTTGAGATTAGATTAGATTCAAATGTATTATCATTGCAGAGTACCAAAGTACCAGACAATGAAATGCAGTTTAACATCTAGCTAGAAGGGCACATTTCGTGGCTTGTCAAGAACATGCCTCACCTTCTCCTTGATATACTTGCTTTTGTAGACTTCCTTCAGATCTGCACTGACCAATGGGCAAGCCAGATCCAGTCTGGTGAGGATGACCACTTGGGGGATCCCGACAACAGAGTTCATGTTGCTAGAATTTGTGACACAACTTGACAATTCTGGAGCCCATATTCATGTAGTAACTTAGGGCTAAGTGCCTTACTCAAGAGCACACTAGTGGTGGTGGTGTTCCCAGGTGGGATTTGAAGTCATGACCTTTTGATCACCAGTCCAACTCACTATCCCCTAGCCCAGGGGTGGGCAATTATTTTTCCCAGGGGGCCAAATGAGCAACTGAAAATATTTTGGAGGGCCGGGCCAAAATTCCGAACTCAGTTATGCATAATATACATTTTATTTCTATATAAAAAGCAGTAAATGGCATTGTTTTGACCGCTGGTAAGAGTGTATGTTATTATTTGGCAATTAAAAGGTGAGGTTAGCTTTCAAAAATATCATTTATTCAAATAGAATTTCCAAAATGATAAACAAAATGTGAAACATTTGACTCATTTTCAGTCACATTAATAACAAAGGGCATTTTGAGTTTCATATACTATTGAAACAAGGACTTTCTTAGCTTTCTAAAGACATCACATCATCTTTGTAGCCAAAATAAACAAGACATGTCACTGAACTGTGTAACTGTGTAAAGAAAAGTGTCCCAGTTTTGTAGCCTTTTTGACTTTACATGCCTATATTAAACATTTAATGTTTTCAGAACTGTGCAAAAAAAAGAAAAGAAAAAGATCAAGTGTCCCATTTCACTTGTTATATTTCCACATTTTAGTGTTCTTCAGTTCTTTTTTTTTACTGTGCAGAAAAAAAGAAAAGGATCAAGTGTCCCATTTCACTTGTTATATTCCCACATTTTAGTGTTCTTCAGTTCTTTTTTTTCATTCAGTGTGAGAAATCCAGTCTCTGTTGAGCTTTAACAAGTCCATCAAAGTCAGGTTGAATGTCTGAGGTGGAGAGGCGAAGCACAGCTGACAGATGTTCATCAGTGAGAGAGGATCTGTACCTGGATTTGGTAAACTTCATAACTGAGAATGTCTGTTCACATATGTAGGTGGATCCAGGGCTGGACTGGGACAAAAATTAGGCCCTGCCATGTGGCTCAGACCGGCCCAACACAATCGGTCCGACACCGCCGATCAACATGCTGGCAGTCTGTTGAATATACAATTTGTAAAAACACCTATAGAGCGGAGTAAGTGACATGGACAGCAAGTATACCAATGCAAGTGTGAACCAGTGTACTCACTCACTGTTGACGTACTCCACGGTGATGAGACATGGCTGCTGTGCTGAGCAAACAATACCCATACTCAATACTGTTAAGTAGTTGTATAACAAAAAGCTCGGCAGTCATAGGAATAATTACAATTATTTATTAACATTTTAATACTGTTAAGTAGTTGTATAACAAAAAGCTCTGCAGTCATAGGAATAATTACAATTATTTATTAACATTTTAATACTGTTAAGTAGTTGTATAACAAAAAGCTCTGCAGTCATAGGAATAATTACAATTATTTATTAACATTTTAAATACAAACAATATCAAATATCACTCAATATAACACCACTGTAAAAAAATTGCAGACAATGCAATAGGGAAGAGAGAGAAAGACACACACACACACACACACACACACACACACAAGAGAAATGTGAGACATGGTACAGCAACACATGTAAAAGATGGCTATAGCTGAAAAGATTGGATACTCACCCAGTTCCGAAAGGCTCAGCCCTTTCAATCTCCACCTGGACAATTAATGGCCGTATCCGAAAGATAGTGAGAGGAACAGAGTAGAGGGAGGGGCAGAGATAAAGAGACAAGGAGTGAGAAGACATGATAAGTGATTACATAACTGATTCAGATCAGAATCTTCTGGGAATCAAAAAACAGATTTGCAGCATGTCTATATAGTGTATACTCACCAAGTCAAAACGCTGCCTGTGAACTCCAGATCAACCAACACAAACGGAAAGGCTGCAGTCTTTAAAACATGACAAGGGAAGGCATCCTATGAGACATAGAGAGAAAGAGAGAGAGAAAAGGAGAGAGATTAGCATTTGTTTGGCAAGTCTGTGGCACACTCCCGCACAGTAGGTGGCGGTGTGTGGCACACACATCCCTGAGACTGGACTAGCCTAGTGATGAGAATTTAGATATTTTTAAATATATGTCTCACCTTTTTAAGCTAGAGGAGCATCTCTCTCATGAGGTCACTCTTCTCAGCTACCCTGTCAATCATGGTGTCAGAGTCCAACCCCATGAGGACATCTTTTTCGGTCGCCATCAACAAGAACGTCTCCAGCTTGTCTGCAGACAGGGTGCTCCTCAGTCTGTTCTTGATGAACTTGAGTGTTGAAAACGTTCTCTCGCAGGCCACCTGGGTTACGGAGAGCGTCAGCAGGTACTTGTAGGCAAGCCCAAGGACATGGTAGGCATCTGAGAGCATGTTGAACTGTCGAAGTACCTGAAAGCAGCAGAGTGGGCAGTTTCTGCAGGAGGCGCAGCTTTTGCTGACAATATCTGGCTCTTTATCCTCTCCTGCAGACCCATCTTCTTCCACTGTTCTGGCAGTGTATTCCTCCATGTGGGATGCCTTAAGCCTGTCCCACTGCAGAGCGAAGTTCTTCATTTCCATCTGAAGGTTTTCCACTGTAGCCCTGCTGTCAAATCTGATTAGACATTTGCTGAGGTCCTGGAAAGCATTGTGAGGAAGGTCTGTCGTCTTGAAATTGTTGAAGTTCCTGGGGTCCAGGCATGCCAAATCATTAATGAGAGTGCCGTTTGTTAAAAACCTTCTCTGGATTACCTCGCTGGCTGTGTCCAGAATTAGGTTGTGGACATTCACCTCGTATGCTCTGAGAGCATTGTCAGGTACCTCATCTAGAGCCTTCTCTCCCGGCATGTTCTTCCTCTTCCTTATTCTTTTCTTGGGGAGTGAAGTCTCCACTTCGATGTCTGCTCCTCCCTCTCTCTCTTCCAAGTTCTCGTTGGCCCACTTTACAAAGGTGTCTGCAGCCGCCTTCACAGTAGTGAAATCCCGTGTGATGTTTTTGAGGCTGTCTTGTGTGGCTATCACCATCCGATGGGCGGAGAGGATTTCCATCCCACTGGTCTGGAGGTACTTGGAGAGTGGCGTGGTCAGCTCAAATATTCTGAGGAAGATCTGTGCTGTTAAGACGGTTTCGTATTTGAGGAGGCCCTCTTTGAATCCTCTTGCTTTGGCACGGATGGTTGGCTTCTCCTTTGCCTGCTGTTCTATGGCTGTCAGTGTGAGCACTGTTTCGAGGTAGAGGCTGCTTGTCGGTTTATTAAAGTGTCCAAACACTTTTCCAACTGCTTCATGCTTGGACAACCACCGTGTTTCTCCTATTGGAGATAGTCGTCTGTGCCTTTTGTCTTGGGCTTCATTGTCCCAGACTATGACCCTCTGATATGAGTCCTTGATGAAGACTGCCACGTCGTTTAGTAGACTGAACAGAGATCCACTTTCCAAAACACTTCCAGTCGTGTCTGCCAGGACAAGATTCAGTACATGGGCATAGCACCATACATGGACATGAGTAGGAGACTGGGATGCCATAAGTGCTGAAAAGCCTCTGTACTGACCCTGCATATTTGATGCTCCATCTGTTGAGTTGCCGATGCACATGGCCTTGTCCAGTTTCAGACCATCCAGGACCCCAGAGAGCAATTCCACAAAGTATTGCCCTGTGGATGCATGGCACTTCACCACAGCAACCAGCCTCTCATGGACTTCCTCTGTCACGTACCGAATAACGACGGCACACTGATCCTGGCTGGTTATGTCCTGTGTGGTGTCGAGCTGAACAGTGAACATTCCAGCTTTTTGTATGTCACTTGCGATGGTCTCCTGAATGAGATGACCAATACTGTCTATCACTGAGTTTACAGTGGTCTTGGACAGTAAGGTGACGAGGGACCCTCTACCATTTGTTCCACTGGATGCATGCAATTCTTTGCTCTTTTTAATGCACTCCTCAAGATGCTCTTTGAGGCTAACATTGCACTTTCCTATTATAAGGATGAGCTCCAAAAAGTTGCCATGATCCAGGGTACTGTCGTCCCACTTGTATGCTGCCTCGTTCTCCACATGCCTGTAGCTCAAGCCCCTCTTGCCTATCACCTTCACCACATCCACAACACACTCCAAAACCTGGCGTTTCTTTCTTACTTGCTGCCTATGAGCAGACATCTGACTGCCAGCAAACTTGCTCTGGATATCTCCTTTTCTACTTCTTAGAAAATAGGCTTCAGCACAAAACAGTCACTTATCACTCAAAACACATGATAAGATGATGATAAGATGATTTATATATATAAATAGTTCTGAGATGATGTTCTGACTTTGCCTGTGTGTGTGTGTGTGTTTGTGTGTGTGTGTGTGTGTGTGTGTGTGTGTGTGTGTGTGTGTGTGTGTGTGTGTGTGTGTGTGTGGAATCGAATCAAGTTGTAAATGTGTTATTTTTTAAGACAAAGACTCCTATTATGAACTATATTACTGCAGAACATAACAGCAAACAAATAAGACAAGAAAACGGTGTTATGTCATGTGACGCACTTGCTGAGGTACAAATGAAGGACATCTACTGTACAAATGACCCCGGGAAGCTATTTTAATTAATTAAAAACACGACGGAGCTTGCTAAGCTAACATCGCTAACTCCCTCCTGGCTCTTAAAGTCACAAGCGCCCTTAGCTTCATTAGCTCACCACATCTACAGATTTGGTCCCACACACTCCAGATTTGAACCCAAGGTTAGAACCAGGGTTAGTTACCTAGGGTAGAAAGGGCAAGTTTCTCAGACCTTCAGAACCCATTGAAAGTAGCCCAGCCAGCACGCCCACGTGGGTCCCATATGGTTTCAAGGTGGGCTAACCCATATGGGCCTCATGTCGGCAATGTTAGCGGGATCCACTTGGGTCCCAACTGGGATGCCCATGTGGGCTTTAGGTGGGTTCTACCTGGGCCCTAGGTGGGCCCCAACTAGGCATGTCTATATGGGACCGAGGTGGGTCCTAACTGGGATGCCCATGTGGGCTTTAGGTGGGTTCTACCTGGGCCCTAGGTGGGCCCCAACCAGGCAAGTCTATATGGGACCGAGGTGGGTCCTAACTGGGATGCCCATGTGGGCTTTAGGTGGGTTCTACCTGGGCCCTAGGTGGGCCCCAACCAGGCAAGTCTATATGGGACCGAGGTGGGTCCTAACTGGGTTTGGTTGTGCAATGGTTCCTTTGATTTCCAATGTGGGTCCTAATAAGATTTAAATATAAATAAAATAGATTAAGCAGTATTTGACATGAACCGTGTTAATTCTTGTAAACACACCTAAAATAAAAATTGGGTATAACATTTTACACGTCTTAAGTTTTACCAGGATGAAAATAGACAATATATATTTTGACAAATTTATTAAAAACAATATTACAACAAGATAATAAAAATACAATGAAAATAACAATGCAGCAGTGTAAAGGTGCAGGAAAAGGCACACATCAAATGTACAGGTGTACATACAGTATATACATACAAATTGTACACTTAAAATAAAAAAATATTCCCACAATGCTCCACAGAGACTAATAACAGAACAAAATATAAGAATAAAAATGGGCGCTCTGGTGGCACAGTGGTAACGTCTCTGCGTCCTCACTGGCAGGTGAGTCAGTAGGATACAACAGCAGTGACAACACACAAAAAACAGACACGTCCATACACTCAGTACACTCAGTGACTCAGTTCGGTTTGTTAGGTTCAGTTCAGTTCAGTTCTGTTCAGTACAGTACAGTTGAGTTGCAGTTACAGTAGTGTTCCTGAAGTGTTCGTATGTTCAGGTCACGGCCGTTCACTCAGTGACTCAGTTCAGTTCGGTACAGTTCCAGTTCGGTGGGGGTGTGGCAGGGTAGGGGGGGGGGGGGGAGGGGGGGGGGGGAGGGGGGGGGGGGCGGAGGTGGATGGTTGGTGGTAATGGTGACGTCCATGAAGGTTGAACTGGACTGCCAGATCATTTGAGAGGAGGTACGGCATCATTCTTCCGGTAGCATCATCCAGTGAAGTACCTCCGATATCTCCAACCATGGCAACCTGAGTGTATGGGGGGGGAAAATCACAGGAAGGAAAAGCTGTAAGTGCCCAATATAAAATAGCCAGACCTGCTAGACTAATGTCAAAAGAGAGTGACCGTGGGTGCACATGACTGGATTGAAGGAGAGAGGAGGGTGAGCTCTCACCCTCACCTGAGAAGAACTGGACGATCTCCTCCTTGCTGCAGCCGAAGGGCAGGCCGCGCAGCCGCACCAGGCAGTCCCCCTCCGTCTCTGGGCAGTTGGGACCAGTGTGTTTCATCACCCAGTCCATCTCCACATTGTTCGACTTAAACACTGAGACAAACACATAAACATGTACTGAATTAACATCCAATCATGCAACCGGTAGTCTCTTAAACGAGAGCGGCCAGCTGCGTCGATCTGGCAAGCTAGACTATTTTTTAGGCCATACCACCTCCTTACTCATGGTGAAGTTGTTAGTGATTAGTGTATTGATGAATATGCATTAAAAAAAAAGAAGTCCAAAGACTAAGTACATGCTGGGAGCTCATGGCTACTCTCCACAGACTAAGTACATGCTGGGAGCTCATAGTACTCTCCACAGACTAAGTACATGCTGGGAGCTCATGGCTACTCTCCACAGACTAAGTACATGCTGGGAGCTCATAGTACTATCCACAGACTAAGTACATGCTGGGAGCTCATGGCTACTCTCCACAGACTAAGTACATGCTGGGAGCTCATGGCTACTCTCCACAGACTAAGTACATGCTGGGAGCTCATGGCTACTCTCCACAGACAAAGTACATGCTGGGAGCTCATTGTACTCTCCACAGACTAAGTACATGCTGGGAGCTCATGGATACTCTCCACAGACTAAGTACATGCTGGGAGCTCATAGTACTCTCCACTGACTAAGTACATTCTGGGAGCTCATGGCTACTCTCCACAGACTAAGTACATGCTGGGAGCTCATGGCTACTCTCCACAGACTAAGTACATGCTGGGAGCTCATGGCTACTCTCCACAGACTAAGTACATGCTGGGAGCTCATGGCTACTCTCCACAGACTAAGTACATGCTGGGAGCTCATGGCTACTCTCCACAGACTAAGTACATGCTGGGAGCTCATGGATACTCTCCACAGACTAAGTACATGCTGGGAGCTCATGGATACTCTCCACAGACTAAGTACATTCTGGGAGCTCATGGCTACTCTCCACAGACTAAGTACATGCTGGGAGCTCATGGATACTCTCCACAGACTAAGTACATGCTGGGAGCTCATTGTACTCTCCACAGACTAAGTACATGCTGGGAGCTCATGGCTACTCTCCACAGACTAAGTACATGCTGGGAGCTCATGGCTACTCTCCACAGACTAAGTACATGCTGGGAGCTCATGGCTACTCTCCACAGACTAAGTACATGCTGGGAGCTCATGGCTACTCTCCACAGACTAATAGAACATACATAGACTCAGTGTTTTGGAGGGAAAACTAGACCGAATTGAAAAGAGCTTCGCCTTTAAAACTGTTTCCCAAAAATGTCATATCAACATTGTTATACAGGTACCGTATAGTCACACCTACCTTCTTGATTTATTCAGTGAAAACTAGTACACACAATCAACAGAACACCATTCACTAGCACATAGCATAACAGCATAGCATTAGAACACAGTCAATCAATCACCTAGCACAACTACTAGCATAGCTAAAGGCTATCCTGTACTATACTAAACCGCATTTCTAGTAACACAATATTACATCACACTAGTCGTCGTGTTTAAGCCCAGGATAAAGATGTTCTTCTCCTGGGTTGATGACCGGAGGAGATAGCAAAGATGGCGCCGTTAGCATCACAAACACTACTATGCTAACAACACTATGATAACATCCTCCTCCGTAGTAGTATCTAGTCTATCTCAGTCACAGACATGTTCAACAACAACACGTTTTACAACAAGGAAGGGATACAACTAATAAACACATAGTCACACGCCTCCCGCCCAACCTGGATCCATACCAGTTCGCCTACAGAGCCCACAGGTCCACAGAGGACGCCATCGCGACGACTCTCTACTCCACTCTATCCCACCTGGAGAGGGGAAACAGCTACGCGAGACTGCTCTTTGTGGACTTCAGCTCTGCCTTCAACACCATCCTTCCAGACAGGCTAGTGACCAAACTACTAGACCTGGGACTATCACACTCTATATGTGCATGGATCAAGGACTTCCTGTCCGACCGCCCCCAGAGGGTGCGGGTGGGCTCCCACACCTCCACAGCCCTCAGACTCAGCATTGGGTCCCCCCAGGGCTGCGTGCTAAGCCCCATCCTCTACAACCTCTACACCTACGACTTCACCCCCGTCCACCCCAGCAACTCCATCGTAAAGTTTGCAGACGACACCACCGTGGTGGGCTGCATCTCGGGGGGGGACGAGGCGGCGTACAGGGATGAGGTAGAGCAGCTGAGCAAGCTGTGCAAGGTTAACAACCTGCTGCTGAACCAGTTAAAGACCCAGGAAATCATCGTGGACTTCAGGAGGAAAAAATCTGAAGTCCAGCCCCTGCTCATCGACGGAGGGAGCGTGGAGAGAGTCTCAACCCTCCGATTCCTGGGGGTGCACATACAGGATGACCTGTCCTGGAAGAACAACACAGCAGCCATCATCAAGAAGGCACAACAGCGGCTCTTCTTCCTGAGAGTCCTCAGGAAGGACCACACCAGACAGGAGATACTGGTGGCCTTCTACCGCTGCGCAGTGGAGAGCATCCTCACCTACTGCATCTGCAACTGGTTCTCCAGCTGCACAGCCGCAGAGAGGAATGCGCTACAGAGAGTCGTGAGAACGGCCCAGAAGATCACCGGCGCCCCCCTCCCCTCTCTGGAAGAGCTGTACAACACACGCTGCCTCAGGAAGGCCTCCAAGATCTCCAGAGACCCATCCCACCCTGGGTACGAACACTTTGCTCGGCTGCCCTCGAACAGGCGGTACAGGACCATGTTCGCAAGGACAAACAGACTGAAGCTCAGCTTCTACCCCAGGGCCATCCAGGCCCTGAACACAGCAAAGACCTAGGTTCTGGGCCCTGGACAGTCTGGACGGATTGATGGCAGCTGCTGGATTGAAAAATCAGGTGTAGTGCTGAGGCACAAATATGTACATTTCAAGCCTGCAAACTGCGACACTTTAAATGAATGTGCAATAACACTATGTGCAATATGACAACCCTAGGGTACATAAGGTTGCAGAGAAATAGGAAATGTTAGAATAGGTATAGCATAGCATAGAGTACAGCACAGTGTTTTATCTGTACAGTATAGTATAGTGGATAGTGTACATAGCCTTTATTTATGTAAACCAGCTCCTTTCCCTTCTTGTCTTTTTAGTTTTTTTTCTTGTTTTTTTTCTTTCCTAGCACCAGGGGAGTCACCCCTCCCAAATTTCGTTGTTTGGTACCTGTACTATAGCAATGACAATAAAGACTATTCACCATTCACCATTCACCATTCACCATTCACCTTAAAGTTATGCTCTGTATATATATATATGGGTATAGTACACTTACACACATGACAAAGTGGCCTGGAACCCACAGTGGAAGGATAAGGGCATCCTTCTGATCAGCATGTTCCTGTTCAAAACCATGTACTGCATTTATCATTTTTATCCAACACTTAACTGGGGTGTGCATGATTATGAATTACAAGTCCTTTCTCATACATGTAGTGTTTTTTTGGGCTTAGTGTTAGGAAACCATTTAATTTACCTTGATGAAATGAAGTTAAAAAAAAAGAAGGTATTTAGGACCAACACAGCTAATGTGCTGATGTCCCATGAAGGGCATGCCAATTGTAATGCTGGATACAATGTTGTCTACATAGCTGTTTATCTTATTCAAATACCGGCTCAATCATTTGACTTACTGGGAAATGGCTCATGGGATCACAGTTGTGGGGCTGGACCCACGTTGCGGTTACATGAAGGTCAGCAATGAAAAACTCCTTTCCCTGTAGAATTCAAGTGCATCTAAAATTAGTCAATGCTAGAAAATGGTACGTAAAACATATGGCTGAGTTCCAGCTATCTATTAAAATCACAACAAGGCATATAAGCCACAACATTACCTTTTCATCCAGTACTTCAACAATCAACTATCCTTAGTATAAACATTTCTTGCATAAATGATTTGAAAAAAACATACCTGTCGTAAGGCGATGACGTAGTCTATGCAAATATGCAGGCGCAATATGATGACGCGCTCCAACCACTCCAACCAAATATGGTCCATCAAGCGTCCGGGTGATAGGCGTGATGTCCGCAGCTGGATATACTTGGAGAGTGTTTGTAAGGCTGGCGGCCATCTTAGGTGAGTCTGGTTGTGTTGTTAGGCTGGCGGCCATCTTAGGTGAGTCTGGTTGTGTTGTAAGGCTGGCGGCCATCTTAGGTGAGTCTGGGTGTGTTGTAAGTAGGGATGTCCCGATCCCACTTTTTCACTACCGATACCGATACCGATACCTGGGCTTCGGGTATCGGCGATACCGATACCGATACGATATTGGTATACATTTTTTGACCCCTGAATAATAACAAATACCTCCCCAGTATATAGTCCACACCAACAACAGTTAAATTAAAGACTGCCAGCCTTTATTAAAGCAACAAAAATAGTACTCTGCAGTACTCAGTGACCAGTACTCAGTAACTGGTTTAAAGTTAAAACTATTTAAACAGCAGCATTCAGCATTGTAGAAAAAATAGTTATGTCTGGTCCCTGGCTTGTTAGGCTGCAGTAGGTCACGCAACAGATTAAAGGCCTTTGGACCCATTACTGACAGAAACGTGGCTACCCTTTTTTCATCAGGAATGTCATTAGCTGATAGGAAATAATCAAAACGCTCAGAGTATGCGCTCCATTGTTCCACATGTTCATCAAAAGGGCCAATATTTCCAATAACTCCAGCCATCTTCCTTGTAGGCTCCTGGTTATCAGTATTACCTTCCGACAATTCCTCTTCAGCTGATAATTCCTCTTCAGCTGATAATTCCTCTTCAGCTGACATCCGTGTCAATCACAACCGACGCTGGGCGCAACGCGCGGTGCCAACTAGCCGCATTAGCTTCACACTGCTAACAAGAACACAGCCACGTCCTAATTAACTCAACTCCACACACATACCGTTCGCGGGAGTTCAAACCACCTCGTCGCCAATTTCTTATATACGGAGACAGGTTTATGACTGCCATAAAACCATAAAGTAGTCGGAGCACGGAGCTTCAGTTAGTGCGTCTTTATTTCCACTCGGTACTTCAATACAAAGACAACAACCAGGTCTTCCCAACATGCATTGCACTTCCAGCTACGGCAAACAGCACAGACCAAAATACATAACAGTTGTCGTCACTTGAGTGACACGCCGGATCGGGCACGCGGATCGGAGCCTTTTTTTTCTGGTGCGATCCCCGATCCAGCATTCAGGACCAATATCAGGTCGATATCCGATATCAGTATCGGATCAGGACATAGTTGTAAGGCTCGCGGCCATCTTAGGTGAGTCTGGTTGTGTTGTAAGGCTGGCGGCCATCTTAGGTGAGTCTTAGGTGAGTCTGGTTGTGTTGTAAGGCTGGCGGCCATCTTAGGTGAGTCTGGTTGTGTTGTAAGGCTGGCGGCCATCTTAGGTGAGTCTGGTTGTGTTGTTAGGCTGGCGGCCATCTTGGGTGAATCTGCAGGGCTGCCAAGTTTCACCAAAAGTTTGGAGTGAGATTTTTTGGCGGTGGAGCGACCCAAAACTGTTTCAGTATGACTTTTATTAAACTGCGGTTCCTCCCGCGCACGCCCACATACAACATCCAGGTCTTACATGCAACATTATCAGGTCACCCCTAGGTGTCCCTGTAACACAGGCTACTAACATATGTGTGGTGGCCTGGGAAAACCCTTCAATGGTGGCATTTTGACATTTTCATTTTTTTATATTTCCATGAATTAGAAGTTCTCAGCTATTCATAACTGGTTGAATGACTGAGATAGCCCTTTATTTTAAAAAGTTATGAGCATTTTAATGTATCATGTCAAAAAAAGTGAAAGGTGAAAAATGCTGCCCCCATGCTGCCCCCGACTCCTTTCTCCTCTGGGTCGGGGGAGGAGCCTAAGCAGATCGGCCGGTCTCGTTTGTCTGCTTGTGATGCAGTGTTAGTCTGCTCGCCTCGTCGGTATGCGAGGGACAGATCCATTTGTGTGTCTTCTAGTTAAGATTGTATTACTTTATGCTTATTGTGAGCATCAGTAAACTGGCAATAAAGCTGCGTGCACACATGGCCATTGCGTTGCACCGGAAGTCATTCATGTCAATGGGGCCGTTGCGTTGATCAGTTGCCTTGCTCTGCATTGCGTTTCTTGACCGTCAGAGTGCGCCAATCAGTCAAAAAATTTCAGCTTTTTGCGTTGCGTTGGATCCGTTAAAACAACCAGAAGTAAACCGGAAGTAGTTTCTTGCCCAGAGCTCTCGCCTCAGATGTGAAATCCTCAATTTTGGCCGCCATTGGCTAAAATCTGTAATTTGGCTCTACACGTGTTAATATGTCATTTTATGAAGTTTTTATATGTTTTCAGGCGAGAAAGTAACAATATATATTCACAAAATGTGTCCAGTTTATCAAAATAACCCGTTTATATATCTAATCTGACGTTTTTTCCCCCACTTCTGTGGGAAACTTCGCTAGCAACACGAGTAGAGCTTTGCATCTGCATCGCACGTTGAAGTACGTCAAGTCCATCCCACCAGGTTGCGCCAGAACGGTGGGTCACGGTCCGCGGTGTGCACGCAGCTTAACACAGGTGGAAGTATCGTCTCTCCTTTCGCTCATGTGTGCGTGCGTTGCTTAACTGAGAATGAGACACGTTCAACGTGACGTTGTTTCGCTAGCAAACTACCCACCACAAAAACATAAAAATAAGTACTTTCTCTTTTGTTTTCTTAAAATGTTTATTCACCATAATGTAGTATGGAGTTCAAAGTACTAGAATACCACATAATATCAAATTCGCCGAAATAGGACATTTCCATCTATTTTTGCTCTTTGCCACAAACGAACGCCAGCGACATCCGACGGGTTTTCCCAGGCCACCACACATATGCCTATATGTAACATCTCCTTTCCTTTAGCTGTTTGCAAATGACATGCTTGCATCTCCGTCTGCAATTCCATTGACAATAACAATCCCAAACATTAACAATAGCATTACAACATTGCATTATTTCCCTTTTTATTTTTTATTTTTTTTCTGAACAAAGAACAACAGTCCAGTACAGCCGTCTGAGGCAAAGTCAAAACAGTCCGAGAAGAGCTGTCCCTTTACTCACCCCTTCCTTTTTTTCCCTTTTTTTTTTTCAAAGTCATAAGTCCAGTCGTTGTGGCGGCCGTGACAGGCGACCACTCCGTGAGTAGACACCCTGGCCTGCCGTGGCAGGACCCCCCGGCGTCGCCGGTGCCCTTGGTGTACGAGGTAGTACCTCGCCGCCTGTCTCCCCCCGACTTGAGACAATCCGTGTCTCGGCTGAGGCAGTCTCCCCAGCGACCTGGGTCTGGTCAGGACTGCTCCGCTCAGGCCGTAGAATGTCTGTCTGTTGCGCTTGAGCTGAGCGCTCTGCAACACGCAGATCCACTCGGTTGCGTCTGTACAGTGTGCCGTCCACATCCACCACGAACGAGCGGGGAGCGACTCTCTGGAGGCACTGGCCTCGTCGCCACCGCCCTGTGCGATCACCTGGCAGAGGCCTCATCCTAATGTGATCTCCAACATCCAGCTCTGGAAGGTCTCTGGCAGACGTGTCATAGAATGACTTGGCGACTCGCCGTTTCCACCGCAGCTTCTCTCCCACTCCGTCCACCACACGTGGTAGAAGCATGCTGTCCGCGACGGGCAGTGAAGTTTTGAGCCTGCGTGCCATTAAGCGCTGGGCCGGGCTGCTGTCCAACCCCTCTGTGGGTGTGTTGCGCCAGTGAAGGATGGCCATCCACGCATCCGTGCCATCCAATTTCGCCCGCTTGCAGAGTGACTTGACAATCTTAACGGCCGACTCAGCCTTGCCGTTGGATCGAGGATGTCGGGGTGAGGATGTGACATGGGCAAACCCCCAGCTCGCTGCAAACCTCCTGAACCGTTCGCATGCAAACTGTGGGCCGTTGTCCGAGACCACCCTCTCTGGCTGCCCATAACGTGCAAACGGAGCTTTGCAGCGCGTGCTGAGCGTGTCAGCAGACAGATCTGGCAGCTGGTCGATTTCCCAGAAATCCGAATACTGGTCCACAATGATGAGAAAGTCCTTGCCCGCATATGAGTAGACGTCCATACTCACTGCCTGCCACGGGCGCACCGGTATGTCATGCGACATCATCGGTTCCTTCTGCTGGACCCGTGCATACTCATTGCATGCGGAGCAGTTCGCCACAAAGTCCTTTATCTCCGCTCTCATGTTCGGCCAGAAGAGCGTATCCCTGGCCCATCTGTAACACGCCTCCCCACCAATGTGGCTAGCGTGTATGCGTTTGAGCAGCTCAGATCTCATGGCTTTTGGTATGACGACGCACTGTCCCCTGTACAACGCTCCGTCTTGAACATTCAGCTCGTCTCTGAAGGGCCAGTATTCCCGCACTGCCAGCGGAGTGTCCTCTTTAAAGTCTGGCCAGCCACTGAGGATCACAGATGCCAGCTCCTGAAGCACATCATCCGTCTCTGTGTGCTGCACAATCTGGTGGAATCTGAAAGCCGTAACGTCCAGGTGCTGCGCCTGGTCCAGCTGTGAATACCCGGCCTGGGTGCTGTTCACGGCGCACACAGCATGCTGCACGTACGGGGTGTCAGACCCACGGCACGGGGGCGTGGCCCTGCTCAGAGTGTCGCTGACATACATCTCGGGGCCCGGCTTGTACACAACATCCAGATTGTAGCTTTGCAGCTGCAGCAACATGCCTTGGAGACGTTTCGGTGCGCTCAGGAGGGGCTTCTTGAATATTGTGATAAGCGGCTTGTGGTCTGTTTCTGCAGTGATAGCCTCCCTGCCATACAGGTACTGGTGGAATCTCTGGCAGGCAAAGACTATGCTCAAACACTCCTTCTCAATCTGAGCGTAGTTTTGCGGCGTTAGTGCCCTCGATGCAAAAGCCACCGGCTGTCCCCCTTGTTGACAAACCGGTCATGCTGGCGTCGCTCTGGACCGTGACAGGCTTTGTGATATCATAGTACTTGAGGACGGGCGTGCAGGTGACCATACGCTTCACTCCGCACACTGCATCTTCGTGTTTGGGCAACCAGTGCCACATGACGTCCTTATCCAAGAGCCTACGGAGCGGCTCACAGACCTCCGAGAGCTTTGGCAGAAACTTTGCAAGGTACGTCACGAACCCAATAAAGCGCTGCACTGCTTTCACGTCGGTGGGTGTCGGCATTTCCAGCACGGCCCGTGTCTTCTCTGGGTCGATTTTCAGTCCCTCCGAGGACAGAATGTGGCCGTGGAAGTGTACGGCTTTGAGCTTGAACTGTAGCTTGCGTTCACTCAGCCTGAGTCCCACTGCTCTGCATCGTTCCATGAGAGCACTCAAGTTTCTGTCATGGTCCAGTTCGGCCTCAGCATCCGTATCGCCACACCCGACCACCAGGATGTCATCCGCGATCGGTTCGATGCCGGCCAGGCCTGATAGCAGCTCGTGTTGCTTGCGCTGGTAGATCTCAGGCGCTACTGAGACTCCGAAAGGGAGCTTGAGCCATCTCATCCGACCCCACGGTGTCCAGAAGGTCGTCAGACGGCTGCTCGCGTTGTCAAGCTTGCACTGTAAAAAGGCAACACGAGCGTCTGCCAACGTGAAGAGGCGAGCCTTGGGCAACTTGTACAACACATCTTCCAGCGTAGGCATATGGTAGTGAGACCTCAGCAGCGCTCGGTTGAGAGGCTTTGGATCGATACAGATTCTTATTTTCTCTGGCTTTGCGACAGTCACCATGTTACTTATCCATGCTGTCGGCTCAGTCACCGGCGCAATGTTGCCGACCTTGACATGTCTGTCAAGTTCCTCCTTGACTCTCGCCTTCAGAGCCACTGGAACATTCCTCGGCGCGCACTGCACCGGCGTCACATCAGGATCCAGCTCGAAGTGTATCTCGCCCGGGACTGACTCGATTGGGTCATTGAAGACGTCATGATAGTCTCTCAGCAGCTGATCTTTGGTGAGGGGCACAGATTGGCTTGCATCAACTGTGTGGAGTTCATCTGGAACGGTGAAGGATACGAGGCCCAGACGTTCGCATGTGCCCCCCCCCGAGAAGAGGCTTTTGCTCTGTGTCGACTATTTCAAATGTGAGGTTGTGCTTTTCTACAGATTTCAGTCGCTGTGTGTAACGTCAACTCACGTTCGCGTAGCAGACGCCTCCTGGTGCCCTCACTCGCAACAACGGAGAAGTTGGGCGTCAGAACGCGTCACTGATGAAGAGGATTCGGATTGCTCAATCAGAGGGACTGGATTGGAAAAAGGAACTGAGAAAATATGTGACAATCTACAGGAGCATCGTCCATCCATCCACAGGTAAAAGCCCTGCCGAACTGCTTTTCAACCGAGAGATGAGAGGAAAGCTACCGGAACTGATTGAAGTGAACACAGATCAGGAAGTGTGTGACCGTGACGCTGAGCAGAAGGCAAAGAGTAAGCTGTATGCTGATACACGCAGAGGAGCACAGCAGTCAGAGGTCAGTGTCGGTGACACTGTTCTCCTGAAACAGGACAAAACTGACAAGTTCTCTACCACATTCAACGCGACACCACACAAGATCATCAGTAGGGCCGGAAACAAAGTGGTAGTGGAATCGCCAACAGGAGCACGGTATTCGAGGAACACCACCTTTGTTAAGAGATACGAAGGAAAAGGACTGAAACAAGGGACATTCCAAGAAGAGGAGGACACACAGGAAACTGAGGACACAGAAATCGGAGAGGCAACAGAAGAACACACACACGCCACTGATAATCAGAGTCCACAAGCTGAACATAACTATGACACACAAATACAGACGGGCCGCAAAGGATCAAGCGAACACCCTGTAGACTGTCTGACTATGTTTTGAAGTGAAGAGGATTCTCAATGTGTAAAAAAAAAAAAAAAAAAAAAAAAAAGAGAGTTGTACAATGTAATGATACACTGATTTTGAATTTACAGGAAATAATTTGGAAGATACAGTGATTTATAATAATAAGAAAAAAATGTTACCTGATGTTATACCAGCTGACCATTAAGAAGTGTCAAAGGATATTTTGATAATTACTGAAATATGATTTAGTATGCAATTTAGCTACATTAAGGTTAGTATAATCATCAGCTGTGTTTGTTGGTTAGTAAGAGTTTAATGCCAAGAAAAAGGGGGATGTCATGTCTATGATTGCCACGCCCCTCAGGCCAGTTCATTCTGTGTGCCACGCCCCTCAGGCCAGGGCATTCTGTAATAAAGCGTGCTCGAGTGAAGACCTGAAGTTCGACGTGTCGTCCCCAGTTATTAACTATTGATTAGATTCTGCAAGGTCTAGTAGAGATTCAACAGATGTGGGCCTGGATTGTGAACTAATGTAATAAAACTATTTTATATTTAAAGTACATTCTCAACTGTCATTCTTATGCTAGGGACCTATATGGTGGGTGTAACACAACGAATATGTGCATTATCTAAAATAACCGATAACGGTTCTGGAACGAGCTGCAGAGCGCGATGGAGTGGCAGAGCGAGCGGCTGTTCATCATGGCGACACCTCGCCCAGTTCGAACCCCATGAGGAACTCTATTGATAGAACCTACAACATGGGACACTACTGTACCACCATGCAGAGTTACTATATACAGTTGACCAACTAATATGCTGCACCACCTTCCCCTATTCTCGATTCATGTCTCCTGGGTTATCACAAAGATATGTTTCTCTACCGGGATTATGTCAATAACATGTCAGCGCCTGCCCCTAGTCTCTTACCTCCCTCTCATTCATATCACCTCAATAATCAGAGATGCACAGAGGAGCAATCATGTGGATATACAAAGACAAAAAAACGTTCCACAATTTGAAGATGTACGATTTATTCCAACATGATTTTATGTTGTACAACACAGGTTCATTTTCTTTAACAGATATCCAGTGTTCTTTATTAGTCCCAGAATAGTCAGAGAGACGTCTTGGATCTACATAGTTGTGTCCCTCTGAGCTGACACCTTGGTGATCCAATCACATGGAGCAAAAACCCAGACTGGTTCATACCAGTATAGAAACACATTCATAACCTGTGATCAGTACAGAAACACATTCATAACCTGTGATCAGTACAGAAGGAATATTTACATGTGGACTGACAGGGAGACATCGACCATGGGAACACTATCATAGCATGGAGATTTGATATGGGAAGCAATAATCAACATACATTCTCTAGAGCATAAACCATAAACAACATTTAAGTGTCACTTAAATGAATGAAACTGCCGTCACTGTCATAGATTTTCTCACTCCATAGGTTCTTAAATTACCAGCTGTAGCCACTAGATGGCGCAGTTATACAGCTACCTCATAGTTTACTACAGAGTAGAGCAGGGAGCAGTTCGTCAGCGCAGCTCAGGGATGCCTCTCTGTCCTCTGTACTGAAGGCTGGGTCTGCAACCGAAGTTGGATTTCCGATTTGGGTAAAAAGTGGTTACGGTTCGGTTAAGGTCAGGGCTAAGATTAATGGTTTTCAGGCTCAGCGTGTCTCCGTAGTCGCTCCCAAATAAATGCAGTGGTCCAGCTTCCATTCACATCGTCAGGAAGAGACTTCCGTTGCACTTTGACCTACAATGGTGATGGACATATTATGCAACATCCATTCCACACATGGTCGCACTAAACTAATGAAACTTTAGAAATAAACCACACTGATCATAAAGATAGAAATCGTTTTTTATTTGGACAGAGTCGTTTTTGACAGTAGAAAAAAGGATTCAAAAGGCAGAGGCTTTATGAATGAATGAATGAATGAATGAATGAATGAATGGACTTTATTGTCATTGCTACAGTACAGGTACCAAACAACGAAATTTAGGAGGGGTGGCTCCCCTGGTGTTAGGAAAGGGGGAAAAAAATACAACTTTTAGAAAAAAATAATAATAATAATAATAATCACAAGAAGGTAAGGAGCTGGTTTACATAAATAAAGGCTATGTACACAATCCACTGTACTATACTGTACAGATAGTCAACTAGGGTTGTCATATTGCACAATAGTATTTTTTCACGTTATTTAAAGTGTCACAGTTTGCAGGCTTGAAATGTACATGTTTGTGCCTCAGCACTACACCTGATTTTTTCAGTCTCCGCAGCTGCCATACAATCCGTCCAGACTGTCCAGGGCCCAGAACTTAGGTCTTTGCTGTGTTCAGGGCCTGGACGGCCCTGAGGTAGAAGCAGTTCTTCAGTCTGTTTGTCTTAGCGGCCAGGGTCCTGAACCTCCTTTTCGAGGGCAGCCTGGTAAAGTGTACGTGCCCAGGGTGGGTCGGGTCCCTGGAGATCTTTGAGGCCTTCCTGAGACAGTGTGTGTTGTACAGCTCTTCCAGAGAGGGGAGGGGGGCGCCGGTGATCTTCTGTGCTGTTCTCACTACTCTCTGTAGCGCATTTCTCTCCGCTGTTGTGCAGCTGGAGAACCAGTTGCAGATGCCGTAGGTGAGGATGCTCTCCACTGCGCCGCGGTAGAAGGCCACCAGTATCTCCTGCTTGTTGTGTTCCTTCCTGAGGCATCTCAGGGTGTATAGCCGCTGTTGTGCCCTCTTGATGGTGCCTTTTGTGTTGTCCTTCCAGGTCAGGTCATCCCGCATGTGATGTCCCAGGAATCGGAGGGTTGAGACTCTCTCCACGCTCTCTCCGTCGATGAGCAGGGGCTGGATCTCGGACTTTTTCCTCCTGAAGTCTACGATGAATTCCTGGGTCTTTGACTTGTTCAGCAGCAGGTTGTTAACCTTGCACAGCTTGCTCAGTTGCTCTACCTCATCCCTGTACGCCGCCTCGTCCCCCCCCGAGATACATCCCACCACGTAGACAATCTTTCAAAGTAAAAACAGTCGTTTGAATGTGTGAGGTTACATTTGAGGGTTACAACAACCATTTATCTGGTGGTGTAGAACTGGGTTTTATACAGCCGTGATGTCTTCAACAGCTCAGGCTACTAACAACAGTCATTACAACTTCTATCACACAGTGTGTGTACACTGCACTGTAGACCTAACAGGAGTGTGAGGCCTCCCAGATGACAGTACTACAGTACTGTAACTGATTGGAACACCTGATATTCTGTCATGGCTTTGACACGTGATGAAGTGGTAAGATAAACGTTTTTCGGTATCAGTCAGTATTTTTTTATTTATCAAATCATATTCTCGCCTAGAGCCGGCATGGGTGTGAGAGACCCTCTCACATCTACAGCAGTCACAGAACAGCAAAAAAAAAGGACTGTTTTCAGTTACATTTAGATTTCTTTATTAGGATAAACCCCTTGAGATGTGTCATCTCGTTTTAGAGAGGGTCCCAACATATATCACAATCATAACAACAGAGTGTCAAAATAATAAAGAGTACAACTATGACAAAATACAGACAGACAAGATACAAACAACAACAAACATTACTTATTGAAATACATTGAAAACATTACAACCACAACATGGCCAAAGTGGCCAATAAACTAAGGGAAGGTGGATCTACATCTATACTTTAGACAGCTGAATATAAAATATTACGTGTAAACGGTGACAACTTCAGAGATAACAAGAACAGTCAGTCACAAAGTAAGAAGACAGTGCTTAAATCTATCAACAGATGTGATGTGTACAGAGTGTTCTGTATACAAATCAAAAAAGTGCAAATAGCGATATAAGAGCATGATATACATAAACATGACAATGATAGTGATAGGTAAGTGTGCAATATACAGTATGTGCAGAGGTAGTATTATGAACATCAGTTTAGCTTAGAGGTATATTCAGTTATGAGCTATGTACAGTTAAGGTAGTTTGTATAGTGTGGTAGCAGTGATTATAGTATGTAATGTGCAGATGTATAAAAGTAGCTATATCAAGAGCCAAGTGCAATGCGCAATGTGTAATATACAGTATGTGCAAAGTAGTATTGTCCACAACAGCAGTGCAAAGGTTATGGAGTGATCACATTAACCATTAGTTATATAAGTCAGTCCATTCTGTCAGCTGCAGCTTTGTGGTGCTGCTGGCTGAAGCATCCAGTCTTACCTAGCAACACTACTGAAGCATCCAGTCTTACCTAGCAACACTACTGAAGCATCCAGTCTTACCTAGCAACACTACTGAAGCATCCAGTCTTACCTACCCAGCCAGCACGCCCACGTGGGTCCCATATGGTTTCAAGGTGGGCTAACCCATATGGGCCTCATGTCGGCAATGTTAGCGGGATCCACTAGCGCAACAGACAGACATTCTACGGCCTGAGCGGAGCAGTCCTGACCAGACCCAGGTCGCTGGGGAGACTGCCTCAGCCGAGACACGGATTGTCTCAAGTCGGGGGGAGACAGGCGGCGAGGTACATCCTCGTACACCAAGGGCACCGGCGACGCCGGGGGGTCCTGCCACGGCAGGCCAGGGTGTCTACTCACGGAGTGGTCGCCTGTCACGGCCGCCACAACGACTGGACTTATGACTTAAGACAGCTCTTCTCGGACTGTTTTGACTTTGCCTCAGACGGCTGTACTGGACTGTTGTTCTTTGTTCAGAAAAAAAAAAAGGGAAATAATGCAATGTTGTAATGCTATTGTTAATGTTTGGGATTGTTATTGTCAATGGAATTGCAGACGGAGATGCAAGCATGTCATTTGCAAACAGCTAAAGGAAAGGAGATGTTACATATAGGCATAGTAGCCTGTGTTACAGGGACACCTAGGGGTGACCTGATAATGTTGCATGTAAGACCTGGATGTTGTATGTGGGCGTGCGCGGGAGGAACCGCAGTTTAATAAAAGTCATACTGAAACAGTTTTGGGTCGCTCCACCGCCAAAAAATCTCACTCCAAACTTTTGGTGAAACTTGGCAGCCCTGCAGATTCACCCAAGATGGCCGCCAGCCTAACAACAATACCAGACTCACCTAAGATGGCCGCCAGCCTTACAACACAACCAGACTCACCTAAGATGGCCGCCAGCCTTACAACACAACCAGACTCAACTAAGATGGCCGCCAGCCTTACAGCACAACCAGACTCACCTACTATGGCCGCCAGCCTTACAACACAACCAGACTCACCTAAGATGGCCGTCAGCCTTACAACACAACCAGACTCACCTAAGATGGCCGCCAGCCTAACAACACAACCAGACTCACCTAAGATGGCCGCCAGCCTTACAAACACTCTCCAAGTATATCCAGCTGCGGACATCACGCCTATCACCCGGACGCTTGATGGACCATATTTGGTTGGAGTGGTTGGAGCGCGTCATCATACCGCGCCTGCATATTTGCATATTGCGCCTGCATATTTGCATAGACTACGTCATCGCCTTACAACGGTATGTTTTTTTCAAATCATTTATGCAAGAAATGTTTATACTAAGGATAGTTGATTGTTGAAGTGACTGGATGAAAAGGTAATGTTGTGGCTTATATGCCTTGTGATTTTAATAGATAGCTGGAACTCAGCCATATGTTTTACGTACCATTTTCTAGCATTGACTAATTTTAGATGCACTTGAATTCTACAGGGAAAGGAGGTTTTCATTGCTGACCTTCATGTAACCGCAACGTGGGTCCAGCCCCACAACTGTGATCCCATGAGCCATTTCCCAGTAAGTCAAATGATTGAGCCGGTGTAAGTACCGGAATTTCCGACCCGCGAGGTTTTTCCGACCCTACCAGATCCGGTCATAGGTTCAGCCCTTTCCGGCCATAGGTAGCGCTATGATTCGCTATGATTCGCGATGACAACGATGACAACGAAGACCCGTTAGTAGATCTGAAACTGTGTGTTGTGTGTGTGTTTCGCGCGCATCGCGCGTGCGCGCGTGTGTGCCCGCGCGTGTGACCAATGTGTCACAGTGTGTGTGTTCAAGTCATCATGACACGGTAGACATTTCTAAGAATGTATTTCACTATTTCTGAGTATTTCACTACTCAGTTATACATTTTCCATAGTTTGCTTCAAATAGCTGTTATGTGATAATAAAGTAATAATAATAATAACATATATTTCAACCCTTTGTATATATACACATCTCTGCATTCTCTGTGCCATTATGCTTGTTAATCATTTGAATTCGTTAGAGTAAACTAATAGGTATGAAATGAAAAAAAGATTCATTACCTTTAGCTATGGTTAATGTAATAGGGTCAACCATTACATATCTTCTCCTATTATCTTTTATCACTTTCTCTTCAGAGAATGGTAGAGATGTATTAATTACTATGGCCACACCCCTCTTCTTACCATATGACGCATGAAATACTTGGTTTACCAAATCCTTTCTCAATGTTTTGTAGTCTTCCTCAATCAGATGTGTTTTTTGTAGTAAAGCAACACGATTTAATGAAATGCAATGAATTTATTGTAAATCAATACAGCATGAAACCATATTTACATAAAAATGGATTGACCATACACAAACAAAAACGTATTCATTCACAAATTAGCTGGAATCAAGTAAAAACATTGTGTAGATTAACCGAAATATAGCATGTGTACATATACATATATATCTTATTTGGGAAATGTTTGGGGCCTGTAGCCACATCAAACCCACGCCCATGGAGAGGATGGACTGACTCAGACAGCATGCACGTGTCAAAAGCCCCTCCCTCTGACATGATTCTAACTCCAGCTAGATCCAGACTCTAGCTGGAAGGAATAAGTGAATAAGGCCATCGGTCATCCACCGTTATCATTTGGGGTAATGTGACCAACATGTAGTTCACACTACTGTTCAGATTCAGTTTTATATTTGCGACTGCAAGCACACTAATTAATCAATCACTCTTCCGAACTGGGAGCCTTGAAACTTGCGCACACAGGGATGCCAAGATTGTCCTTGACCTCTAACAGAAATAAATCATAATCAATTTTAAGTTCAAATTCAAACAAAAATATTTCCAGCAATTCTTGACGTTCTTCTTCGTCTTCAATCAGTGTCAATTTAGCCTCTATTTCCTCTATCTGTATTTTGTCCAATTGCAGAAAAGCAGGCTCCTGGACCTTCCCTTACAGCCGGTGGGCGTTCTTGTTCATCCACTCCGCTCCCAGGAGGGTGGACTTGCCACGGTCTACAAGACAAAAACAGTTTAAAGTCCTCTTACAGTGGTCCATAGAAACAGTTCTACAGCCAGTGGTGTAGTGGCATCGTTTTCATATAAGGTTATAGTAATATACAGTACTGGTGAAGAGAAACATACCCAAGTTGTCGTCTTCTGTCCTCTTTTTCTTGGCGTCTTCCTCTTGCATTGTTGCGGCATAGCTGTGGTCATTTCTTATGGCATTGCTGCCCACCACACTGTCAGACCGCTCACACTGAAGGAATAAAATGCATGGTGCAATCACAACTATTGAACTAACAAAAAACACTATTATTTACCATTCAGCATCATGCTCACCTCCTGTTCCCTCTTCCGCTTCTTGGGGACCCTGAAAACCGGCTGCAGTGACCCTTGGAGCAACGCTCTGGCCTCATCGGTCCAGTGGGCAAACCTCTGCCCGTGGCTTTGAGTGAGATAGTGACAGAATAAAAAAGTAAGCCAATGTATAACAAATGCGGTTTCGGAAGTTACATTTAAAGTGAAGTCTTACCCCTCAATCTGGAACCGTTCCATTAGAACGATGCACCACCATCTCCTCAGGCGTCCCATATCCCTCTAAAAAAATTGAGAGAAGAAATGTAAAGTCAAAATGGTTCTGTGCGCTTGGGCAATGGGTGTTTCCAGAGATATATATATGCTACAACAGCCAAACCGTTATGGTTTAGAATGTTAATGGTAACAGATTTAGTTTCCTCCTTGACTCTCCTCACCGTCGGAGAAGAGAAACACTGACCTCTGTGAACTGAAGTGGAGCGTCAGTGGTGAGACAGAGTGCATACTGTGAAAGGCAAAGATCTGCTTATTAGGTTATGACCATTTCAAATGAACAACATTTTCAATAGAATAGAAAGGAATTTACCATCAATATGAAGACACCACAATCAATCCCTGCGTTTTGGCGAGGGAAACCCTGAAAGAATTGGACACGGTGTTAATAGCAATATAACAGTTATGTGGTCAAAATGATAATAAAGACATGTGCAAGTGCATGAGATGCAGGACAAAAGTACCTTGATGTCTCTGCCGTACATGGTTGCCCACTGGCCTGGGGCGATGCGATGAGCTAGATCACTGTCAAATAAGAGTATTTGTGTCAGACAAATTGACTCTTAACTATATGAAAAATGCTACAATACAAGAACACCTAACAATGTCACCTATGACACATAATAAATGTCTCTTTCCCCCCAAATATAGCACCAGAACATGGTATATTAATTACTCTTGCAATATGACTTAGTGAAAGAATGACAAGAGAATTCATATTACTGGGTTTCCTTACATTCAACATACTATTGCATGCTTTAAGAAAGATGAATGTTACGATAGCCACTGAACATGGTGTAAACAAAATAACTTGAAAACAGCCTTTGAACGAGGCTTTGAACAAGGCTTCTTGGAACAAGCCGAACATTATAATTCATAGTATCCTGTTACAGACATGTTTGCTAAGAAAATGTGTTATAAATTAAATTGTATTAGTTGACAACCCTGGTCAATAAGCTGTCTTACTGTATTATTAGAATACTATGAATTATGTAGATTTCCCTTATAAGCCACAGAACAGGGCTGACTATTGTCGTTATGTTACAAAACCTAAAGACGCCATGGTAACAGCTGTCGCCAAAACCATCGGGGTTTAGCGAGTCCACCAAAAGCAGCTCCTTTGCTTTAGGTTTGATGATCTGTCAACCATTTACAAAGCAGATAACATTACATGCTCTCCTAAAACAGAAGAGAAATGTACAGCACAAGTTGAGTACATTTTTACTTTGACTGTTGAGAGGATTTGGATTACACTCACACAAAGCAAATAGTGATCCGCTTTTCCTGGCTGTCGACTCCAGGCAGGGATGACGATGGCATCCTTGTGCAGGAGGTCCTTCTAGCATTTTTTTAGGCTTGGGTGGTATCTATTTTTTAATTCCTTTTTATCGATTTCCAAATACCATGATATACATCAATACCGCCCAAGCCTATGTCAATGTCAAGCAACACAGGTCACAGGTAAAAGGAACTTACAGGAAGTCCAGCCATTGGGTCCACAGTGTTGGACTTCCACGTTGGGACTACGTATAAGTCCACAATGTGGATGTCTCCCTGGATCTTGGCGTCTCCCTGGATGACCCCCAGTCCCATGGTTGTCGTGGCACTCCTTCAGATCAAATCAAACTTCATTTGTATAGCCCATTTCTCACAAAAATGTGACACAATGTGCTTCACAGAGAGCAAAGAAGATAAAACAACAATAGTACAGATGAAACAATAATAAAGACAGACATTTAAAAGGCGAGATTGAATAAGTAGGTTTTGAGGTCTCCAACAATGATAATCTTGTCATAATTGGGAAAGATGATGGACAAGAACTCAAGTCAGATAAGAAAGTTACCATCAGGACATCACGAACTCCATCTTGGTTGCACACCACCAAGCGATGTTTGTCCTTGTATTTGTCCTTGTAGTACAACTCCTCACCTGATGCAGCAGGAAAATACAGCATTCATTTAGAAGTGCAAATATAAAGCCACTGGAAACAGGTTTTATGCACACAATAGTTAGCAGATGCTTAATGAGACAGTCAATTTTGATACAGGCCTATGCATTTTCGCCAAGCAGTGGCTTCAAGAGTGGATATAACATAGTTATTCACACTTACATCAAGTAATTCTTGGACGCCTTTAGAATCCTTGATTTAAGATGTCCAACCTTGGGTATGCCAGGAGGATACATATCATGCATCAAGTAAAACTTGAGTGCTGTATGAAACTCCATCTTGTCACCTGTCTCTCTTTCACCTAAACTCTCTCATGTCGCGCGCGGGTGCGCGCGCAACATCCATGTATCTTAAGGTAGCTACAGAGATTAGATCTATAAACAGCCAAAATTACTGATGGGTAAAAATGGCGGTCATCATGTGATCGTAAATCATCGTCGTCAGCGAATCATAGCGCTACCTATGGCCGGAAAGGGCTGAACCTATGACCGGATCTGGTAGGGTCGGAAAAACCTCGCGGGTCGGAAATTCCGGTACTTACACCTGTATTTGAATAAGATAAACAGCTATGTAGACAACATTGTATCCAGCATTACAATTGGCATGCCCTTCATGGGACATCAGCACATTAGCTGTGTTGGTCCCAAATACCTTCTTTTTTTTTTTACTTGATTTCATCAAGGTAAATTAAATGGTTTCCTAACACTAAGCCAAAAAAAACACTACATGTATGAGAAAGGACTTCATCAAATTATCATGTAATTCATAATCATGCACACCCCAGTTAAGTGTTGGATAAAAATGATAAATGCAGTACATGGTTTTGAACAGGAACATGCTAATCAGAAGGATGCCCTTATCCTTCCACTGTGGGTTCCAGGCCACTTTGTCCTGTGTGTAAGTGTACTATACCCATATATATATATATATATATATATATATATATATATATATATATATATATACAGAGCATAACTTTATGGTGAATGGTGAATGGTCTTTATTGTCATTGCTATAGTACAGGTACCAAACAACGACATTTGGGAGGGGTGACTCCCCTGGTGCTAGGAAAGAAGAAAAAAAAAGAAAAAAAACTAAAAAGACAAGAAGGGAAAGGAGCTGGTTTACATAAATAAAGGCTATGTACACTATCCACTATACTATACTGTACAGATAAAACACTGTGCTGTACTCTATGCTATGCTATACCTATTCTAACATCTCCTATTTCTCTGCAACCTTATGTACCCTAGGGTTGTCATATTGCACATAGTGTTATTGCACATTCATTTAAAGTGTCGCAGTTTGCAGGCTTGAAATGTACACATTTGTGCCTCAGCACTACACACCTGATTTTTCAATCCAGCAGCTGCCATCAATCCGTCCAGACTGTCCAGGGCCCAGAACCTAGGTCTTTGCTGTGTTCAGGGCCTGGATGGCCCTGGGGTAGAAGCTGAGCTTCAGTCTGTTTGTCCTTGCGAACATGGTCCTGTACCGCCTGTTCGAGGGCAGCCGAGCAAAGTGTTCGTACCCAGGGTGGGATGGGTCTCTGGAGATCTTGGAGGCCTTCCTGAGGCAGCGTGTGTTGTACAGCTCTTCCAGAGAGGGGAGGGGGGCGCCGGTGATCTTCTGGGCCGTTCTCACGACTCTCTGTAGCGCATTCCTCTCTGCGGCTGTGCAGCTGGAGAACCAGTTGCAGATGCAGTAGGTGAGGATGCTCTCCACTGCGCAGCGGTAGAAGGCCACCAGTATCTCCTGTCTGGTGTGGTCCTTCCTGAGGACTCTCAGGAAGAAGAGCCGCTGTTGTGCCTTCTTGATGATGGCTGCTGTGTTGTTCTTCCAGGACAGGTCATCCTGTATGTGCACCCCCAGGAATCGGAGGGTTGAGACTCTCTCCACGCTCCCTCCGTCGATGAGCAGGACCTCAGATTTTTTCCTCCTGAAGTCCACGATGATTTCCTGGGTCTTTGACTGGTTCAGCAGCAGGTTGTTAACCTTGCACAGCTTGCTCAGCTGCTCTACCTCATCCCTGTACGCCGCCTCGTCCCCCCCGAGATGCAGCCCACCACGGTGGTGTCGTCTGCAAACTTTACGATGGAGTTGCTGGGGTGGACGGGGGTGAAGTCGTAGGTGTAGAGGTTGTAGAGGATGGGGCTTAGCACGCAGCCCTGGGGGGACCCAGTGCTGAGTCTGAGGGCTGTGGAGGTGTGGGAGCCCACCCGCCCCCTCTGGGGGCGGTCGGACAGGAAGTCCTTGATCCATGCACATATAGAGTGTGATAGTCCCAGGTCTAGTAGTTTGGTCACTAGCCTGTCTGGAAGGATGGTGTTGAAGGCAGAGCTGAAGTCCACAAAGAGCAGTCTCGCGTAGCTGTTTCCCCTCTCCAGGTGGGATAGAGTGGAGTGGAGAGTCGTCGTGATGGCGTCCTCTGTGGACCTGTGGGCTCTGTAGGCGAACTGGTATGGATCCAGGTTGGGCGGGAGGCGTGTGACTATGTGGGCCCGGACTAGTTTCTCGAAGCACTTCATGATGATTGGTGTGAGTGCCACCGGGCGGTAGTCGTTTAGGCAGCTCACCGTGCTTTTCTTCTTAAATGCAACATATGACATCCACAGTAGTAGATTATAAAGACATACAATGTAGTTGAGCATTTCTCAGCTTTAACCTTCATATGCCATTTGTTTGTGAGTTTGTGTCTATTGTATTACCCCCAGTGTCCTTTTTGCTTATTACACTAGGAAAGCCGTGAGGTGTCATAGGGCACCAGTGAGTACAAAAACAAATCTACCTTTGCACTCGATCAAATGTCAGGACCCTCCTTTCATGACTTTTCCTAGATATGTGCGTTCTACCACCCAGCATCTTTACATTTTCAAAATCTAGTTACAGTTTTTCTCAGTCGCTTTGGTGCATTTCTCACATCACTACTAACATTTGCACCACAGTTAGTGCATTTCTCAGAACAATTAGTACAAACTGCAAAACCTAGGTGTTAACCTGCAAAAGCGTGTCACTTGCTCAAAATGGATAGTTCATTCCTCAAAAGCAAGTATTCATGTCAATGAAAGTGTCAGTGTCATCAAAATGAAAAGTCCTGACACCATTGTTTATGAACAAGATAGTCAAATGGCTTTGTCATGTTTTCATTATGACAGTTCACTCTGTAAGTGTTTTCCAATGCAAAAAAGTCAGATCTTGGTGACACTACCTGAAAATGCTCAAGACAGTACTATACACTATTTGCACAGCCATTTGAAATCTACAGTGGGTTACACATTACTGTATTTAGTGAGGTAAATGAGTACAAGACACTGAATAGTTACTGTATGTTTCACATTTTTACTGCATATGCTCTTTGCAATTCTAATTTGTTCACAGCATTGTGCAAAAGAAAAATACAAACGTATTTACCACAAACATAAGAAACACCCTTTGGGTAGAGCTGTGCACAACTGGAAACAATATTGCAGTACATATTGGAACTGAATTGGAACATACAACATGCACAGTACTGTAAATCATTCATTGACATCCAGACGTTCCTGTCTGTCTGGCCACATATTTTCATCGACATCACAGCGAATATCATCCCTGACAATGCAGTGAGGAAAGTATCTCCTAGAGTGGCGAATCCACCCTCTGCAGGGCTGTGCTGTGATGTCATCACATGCTGCATCCATGGCCCCTAGCAAGGCCATTTGGGTATGTGGATGCCGGTCATATACCTTCCACCTCCAGGCAGAGAAAAACTCCTCTATTGGATTCAGGAATGGGGAGTAGGGAGGGAGATATTCCACCAGCATCCTTTCATGTGCTGCAAACCACTGTCTGACCAGATCTGAGTGGTGAAAACGCACATTATCCCATACAACAACATACTTGTTCAGATGGTCTCCATTTAGACCCCTCTCATTCTCAGGGATTATGTCCCTGTAAAGAATGTCTAAAAAAGTCAGCAGATGTTGTGTGTTATATGGACCAAGACAGGGTATATGGGTGAGGACGCCGTTTTCTGAGATGGCTGCACACATTGTAATGTTCCCTCCTCGTTGGCCTGGGACATCAATGGCTCTCTGTCCAATGCGATTTCTTCCACGCCTTCTACCTTTTGCCAGATTGAAACCCGCCTCATCAACGTATATGAATGTGTGCAGCGGTTCCCTGGCCTCCACCTCCAGTACATGCTTTATCCCAGAATAGAGAGAGAGAAAAAAACTATTACTGTAAAACTTTTCCTGTGTAACATAATGCATTTTGGACAACATATTGTACAGTATGAATTGTAATGTAAGTGTACTGCATGGCACTACACAAAGTAACCAGTTTACAGTACTGGACATTAGAGTATGCATAGAACACATAAATGTTTTACCTGTACATACTGGTGACGGATCTCCTTCACTCTGTCGCTGTTCCGTTCAAATGGCACATTATACAATTGTTTCATGCGCATTTCATTTCTCCCGAGCACTCTGTCAATTGTAGCGATTGAAACAGATTCAATATTCCCAAAGATATTGTCATCCTCTATAACAGCGCTTTGTATCTCTCTCAACCTTATGGCATTGTTTGCAATCACCATTGCACAAATGGCTTCCTCTTGTTGTGGAGTAAAAAGGGGCCCTTTTCCACCTCTGCAAGGTTGTCTTGCCTTGTCTTGTCTATGTGGTGCAGAGTATGACAGTAATGTACAGTAAACATGAGATATACTGCTTTAACCCATATTACTGTAGTGTACAATAACAGTGCTTCCCACTTGTAAAATGCTGCAGTACAGTATCATACTGTAAATATGGCAAATCTTTACTGTAACACTACTTTACACTACACTACAGTAAATCTGTGCTGCAGTAAAGCTGTAAGTCTAAATGTAAAATGTAAAAAGTGACAAGTTCTTGTCCCACTGTAAGCTTCATGTATGACACAATGACAGTAGTGCAGTGCAGATTTAGTGCTGAATTACTGTCCAATATACACACCTGTTCTCCTGACATAATGCTTGAATAATTGAATTTACAGTGGTTCTCCCAACATTTGGCTGCACCCTTCGGCCAGCCTCAGCCATTGTGAGGCCGTGATTGACAACATGGTCCACAATTGTAGCCCTAATTTCACCAGGAATCTGCCTATGTACTTGGCCTCTTCTTCCTCTTCCCCTGTTTTGTCCCCTTACCCTTCCTCCCCGCATCCTCGCCCCTCTTCCACTATGCTGACCTTCTATTTCTGTGTCACAGTATTGTCAAAATGGTACACACTATGTCCTGCTCGGTTCATATATGCTTGCCAATTGAGGGTTCATGGGACTCAGCTCTGAGTGACTGTGGAGAAGTGGCTTATCATTGGTTACAATCAATGCTTCACACACTCCTCCTCATCAGTGAAAGCTGAGAGAAATAGTTTTTTCAGGAAAAAATGATAAAGAAATGTATAGAATTTGCTTGACAGATTTTGACAACTTGTTCAACATTTTTGGATGTAATGACTCAAGCAATGAAATGAGGACTATTGGTTTTATAGGGAATGACTATTAAGCATCCAAAAGTATAGTTCATTTTGACTGACATGACATAAGCAAATGATAATGTTATAAAACAGCAGAGAATTGTATGACAGCAATTGATGCATGTCCAAAAGCATTTGCAATTTGTTTGAAGGAATGAGAAACTGCTACTATGATGTGCACAAATGACTAAATGTTGTGGAGGTTGAACTAACAGTTATGAGAATTTCAATTCTGATCAGAGAAATGCACCAAAGCGATTGAGAAAAACTGTAGTATAAAGCGTTTTTGCAGTATTTCTGTGTGTGTCTGTGTATTTGCCTTGGAATTCGGCTGCCATCTTTTTCTCCAAGGCTGCAATTCTCTTTTATATCAGCAGAGGTAGCAAGGGGACACACATTGTGCTCAAACTTCAGGCTTCAGTGCTGAATTAGATACAGTGGATAAGACTGATACGTATGTAACATAATGTGTTTATATATAGGCTATATATAGCAATAGGGATACATAAGATATGTATATGTACAGACAGTTATGAAAATGATAAACTGTACAGTTGTCTCCCAATCCCTTCAGATTTGTTGGAGCTGAGTTTTTTTTTTCTCACAGCGGGTTTACCCAAGTTCCATGCAATTGTGATAAGATATTATGATATGTGTAGCCTATGTACAGTTATGAATGTTACACTGCACAGTATGTACCTATCAAGTTGTGTGGTGCATGCATAGCTCCCGCAGCAAAGTAATTGCAGTAGCCTACGTTTGATTATGCATGTACTCATCAATGAATATTATATAACAAACGGATATTTATAATATTGTATATAATGTATTTTTTGTATATCACTGTAGACCACGGTGCTAGACCACTGGACCACCTCAGGCCACCAGTAATAACCATAATTGTGGATTACTATTTACAATTAGTAGTCTCCTAATCTCGCTACAGTTTGAGCGAGTCTGTAACTACTTTTGTTTCAGCCCATTCTTGCCTATAGACAACAATGTACAATCATTCATATTGAGTTTATTCACCCAATAAAGTAAAGATGAATAATACTGCCCTTCATCTTATTATCAGATGTTCAGTTATGATTAGACCTGTGTCTGCAATGATAATAATACACAACAGGCAAGACGGTTGTACCATAGATATACGCAGATTAATATTTGTAGATTCGTTTTCGAACATTAGATAGGCCTAGTTGATTTTGGCAACATTGTAGTAGCCAATTGCAGAGTGTATTAATTATTTTTTTGTTTGAATCCTCACTGTGTTCATGTTATAATGTTTAGTGAACGAACAATTGTTGGGTGAATAAACTGTCTCTTGCCACAAATCGGAATTCTCTTGCCGTGAAATGTGTACATCAAATAACATGATGTCGGCGATCTACTAGAACTGGAGCGGGACGACTGCAATGTACCATATATATCTGCCATATCATACCGTTTTATATTGAAATATATGATGGTAAATAAATACATGTGGGACCGATGTATGATATGGCAGAGGTGTGGTGTGTATCAGTCTGTCTCGTTCCAGCGAGTCAACTGGTGTGTGTTGACTCAATAAGACATTATTGCGCTCTGCGCTGCGGGCTACATTTGATTATGTAATCATCAACGAATATTATATAACGAACGGATATTTATAATAGGCCTACAGTATATAATGTATTATTATTTTTATTCTGAGCAGTCCCACTCATAATAAAATACTGATGTTCTCATAATATAATTATAGATATAGCCTAGCTAAATCGTGTAGACTGCTATGGAGGTATATTGAAAAATACGATGATAAATAGGCTACATGTGGGATGGAGGTAAGGTGTGGGATGGCAGATATATGTATGATATATTAT
Source organism: Nansenia antarctica (assembly GCF_963989245.1). Lineage (NCBI taxonomy): Eukaryota > Metazoa > Chordata > Actinopteri > Argentiniformes > Microstomatidae > Nansenia > Nansenia antarctica. Next base: position 83,116,471 of record NC_137675.1, read on the forward strand.
GTCAGTTTCTCGCGCCTGTCCCGCTCTGTTGTTCAAAGACTATAATATAAAACTTTAACTTTACTCTCATTACTCTCATGTGCCGTGGGCTCTCGGAAAGCTGCGCATTGAATGTATTATGTATGAAAATAATGCAATAGGCTACATAGGAATAAGTGTGTTCATATGCAAACATACTCGAGAGATATGAGTTCAATCTGTAAACTGTTATCATCTCAATAGGACGGCCAATGTAATGCGTTGTTTTTTTGATTTTGCATTCCTTGTTTCGTGGTAAACAAATCTCTTTCTGATCGTCCCGTTCACAAAAACCTAAGGTGCATAAGTCACGTAATATAGCGAAATAAATGTTCGTTCAGACAATACAAGATATATTGAAAAATATGATATATATCAGATGTATATTATCAGATGTTCATAGACCTGTGTCAGCAATGATAATAATACACAACAGGCAAGACGGTTGTACCATAGATATACAGTACGCAGATTGATATTTATAGATTCGTTTTCGAACATTAGATAGGCCTAGTTGATTTTGGCAACATTGTACATTGTAGAAGCCAATTGTCCGCTCGCCAACTAAACACACCACATATCATACCTCCGCCCTATATGTATTTATCATCATATTTCTCAATATAAAACGGAGGTACGATATATTACCAGATATACAGTATGTATGGTATATTATGGCAGTTTCTGGCGCCTGTCCCGTTCTGTTGTTCAAAGAATATTATATAAAACGCATCACATGTTTGTCACTGTGTGAAAATGTTTCTGTAGCGAAGAACCTTGGTTCAATCTGGAGCTGATCAACTCCGGACGGCAATAGCACGTTGTGGGTGCAATTGTGCAAGAATAACACTATTTACAGCGCTGTCATTTATTGCTATATTTATTACTGTTATATATAAATGTGAACATTACAGATACCTGGTCAACACAGCTTGGGATTCCAAGGAAATTACATGGAACTATGTGTGAAAGGGACAACAGTTATTATATATTACAGTTTTTTTTTTTTTTCAACTTTCATTCGTTAGTAATGAAAACTCCCGCAGTCTTGATCAATCTCCTAGATCAATCTCCTCTCCACTTACGTTACATCTACAATGGCATGCATACGTTATTATATATATATGTTCCTTTTCAGCTGACTCTCTGCTCTGTCCCCACTTCTCTGGAACTTTATGCATTTTTAGAGGTAGTGTCTTGTCATTTTCTCTTCTTGTGTGACATCGCCATCCAGCGATTTTTGTGCGTCAGTACACACTCCCCCATTGTGAAGAGTGGTCGTGTGATTCGACACCTCTTTGCGCTAAAAGTAGGTAAAAAAACGTCGCTGTTCTAGTGTTAAACAACTACAACATTGTACGTGTGCCATTGTTTGTTATTTCTAGGACTGGAGTTTCGAAAGCATGGCGTTTAATGTTGTTTTTTTAACAATTTGCATCTTTTACCCTTGGTATTGCCATGGTAAGAAGAAAACTATTGGGGTTTCATCCTTAACCTATTTAATTGTATTCCCTGACCTCACAAATGTAGTTTGACACCAAATGTCAAATGTCATTATAGCCATAACAGTAGCAAATATATGGGGTGTGGTAATTGCCAATGGGCTCTGATGTATTGTTGGGGCCATTTTGAAAAAAAAAAAGCAGATCTCACTTGTGTCTTTGGAAAAAAGTGTTTCTATGACCCTAAGGTACTTCCATGCCAAAGGGGACATTTGTTGCATTTACTGAAGTCAACGTGCTATATTTTGGACTAACAGCCTTTACTATAAGACGGTCTGTTGTTGAAGCCAGTGCAAATGCCGTCTCCTGGAATACCTCTCGGTTGAAGGGATATATCCCACTTGCCCGGAATCCTGCCTGAATGTTGGCCGGGGAAACTGCTAGAAGGCTGTAGCCACGATTTTGGGGATCTCATAGATCGTCATAGTTTTCCCGGGGTTGTTTAGCATCCAGGCAGTGGAGGCGGTATTCGGTTGTTAAGTCTGACGTCACGCGTGACGTTTAGCAATTTCCGGGTTCAAATGTAAAAAATCCCTGTACCAGTGTATTAAAGCGGTAGAATGACAGTTCAATCGTTTTTTAGACTCGGATCTATTCATACAACAATAGGCGGTGGGCCGAAGCTGTCTATCTGCTTTAGTTTTTGAAATGATCGATCTGCAACTGCAGACTAGTTGATTTTTTCATATAAGCTAAATGGTTTTTTTTGGAACATGTTTCCGTTTGTTGGCAGCCTATTTTCGAACAACGTTTTATGAAAACTAAACTTACGATTCATAAGTTAATAAGGAGAATGCTTGGGGCTACTATGCCGCTAACCAATCAAAACCCGTTAAAGCATCACCTGACTTGACGTCTGCCAATGATATTCCTACAAAATACGGAACTATGAAGACTGAGTTGTTTCTGATAACTTTACTGTCAAGTAATGTTTCAGGTAAGATTTGAATGTCATACTAATTCATATCACATATTAATGAACAAGTCCATGTCATGTTGTGTCAATACAAACATGTTCTATATGCTATTTTACTGGAAAAACCCGACCTAACGTCACCCGCGATTGTGAAGCTAATTAATTAACCGAACCGTAACCACTTTTTACCCAAATCGGAAATCCAACTTCGGTTGCAGTCAGACCCAGCCTGCAGTACAGAGTACAGACACACACACGCACGCACGCGCGCGCGCACACACACACACACACACACACACACACACACACACACACAAACACACACACGATGAATTGAGAATCAAGGACCCCAATTGAAATAAGCCAGTGGCTTTCTTGGGTTTTTATCCTGTTAGTTGACCTTGTATGTAATATGTACTGTCATGTACCTACATCTGCAAATCTTCTAATAAAGTTTTCAATCAATCAAACACACACACACACACACACACACACACACACACACACACACACACAGTCAGTGGTGGACTCAGGCTGTTTGAAGGGCAGGGGCGAAAAGAAAAAAAGGGCACCTACTGCACAACATGGGACCCCATCAGTGCACATGGTCAAATTTAGACCATTGGAAGGGCAGCCACTAGGGCACATCCTCTTATTTTGCCACTCAAAAGGGCATTTTTGCCACTCAAAAGGGCACTTTAGTGAGACGTTTTTCGACTGTGGGGGCACATGGTCAAGTTTAGACCATTGGAGGGGCACCAATAGGGCACATCCTCTCATTTTCGCCACTCAAAAGGGCATTTTTGCCACTCAAAAGGGCACTTAAGACAGAGGTTTTTCAACCGTGGGGGCACCAGGAGGGGCGGTCGCCCCCCCTGCCCCCCCCCCCTGGGTCGGCCAGTGCACACAGTGGTTCTGCTGTAGTATCTGTTCCTCTGCTCCTGAGAGATTGACATCAAACAACTTGACTTTTATAATTCCCATATTATTCGGTTAGTTCCTTAGGACTGATGGCTGTAAACATGTTGTTTATATGGTTGGCTTCTGCTGGGTCATGCTTAATAAACAAGTGTGAACCACTATTACAGTTTTTCTCAATTGCTTTGGTGCATTTCTCTGATCAGAATTTAAATTCTCATAACTGTTAGTTCGACCTCCACAACATTTAGTCATTTGTGCACATCATAGTAGCAGTTTCTCATTCCTTCAAACAAATTGCAAATGCTTTTGGACATGCATCAATTGCTGTCATACAATTCTCTGCTGTTTTATAACATTATCATTTGCTTATGTCATGTCAGTCAAAATGAACTATACTTTTGGATGCTTTATAGTCATTCCCTATAAAACTAATAGTCCTCATTTCATTGCTTGAGTCATTACATCCAAAAATGTTGAACAAGTTGTCAAAATCTGTCAAGAAAATTCTATACATTTCTTTATCATTTTTTCCTGAAAAAACTATTTCTCTCAGCTTTCACTGATGAGGAGGAGTGTGTGAAGCATTGATTGTAACCAATGATAAGCCACTTCTCCACAGTCACTCAGAGCTGAGTCCCATGAACCCTCAATTGGCAAGCATATACAGTATGAACCGAGCAGGACATAGTGTGTACCATTTTGACAATACTGTGACACAGAAATAGAAGGTCAGCATCGTGGAAGAGGGGCGAGGATGCGGGGAGGAAGGGTAAGGGGACAAAACAGGGGAAGAGGAAGAAGAGGCCAAGTACATAGGCAGATTCCTGATGAAATTAGGGCAATTGTGGACCATGTTGTCAATCACGGCCTCACAATGGCTGAGGCTGGCCGAAGGGTGCAGCCAAATGTTGGGAGAACCACTGTAAATTCAATTATTCAAGCATTTTGTCAGGAGAACAGGTGTGTATATTTACATTTACATTTACATTTTTGGCATTTAGCAGACGCCTTATTCCAAAGCGACTTACAATCAATACATTTGAATACTAAGCATGTGAATCAGCAGTCCACTATTCGTTGCAGGAAGAGTACTCTAGCTCGGGCCCGGGGCCACTGATAGAAGGAAAAACCTTCTCCCTATTATCGCCTTCTACTAAAAAATCTTTTTTTTTTTTTTTTTTTTTTTTTTTATATTACTGGAGAAACTGAGAAACAGTACAAGGGGGGCAATAGAAGTTCTTAGGGACACAGTAGAGGGGAAAGTGGGTGTCTTTAGGAGACGTAGTGGTGAGGGTCAGAAGATGTCTCAGGAGGAGCAGTTAAGATGTAACCTGAAGAGATGGGTCTTCAGTCTACGACGGAAGATGGGTAGTGACTCTGCCGTTCTGACAGCCGTGGGGAGCTCATTCCACCAGCGGGGAGCCAGTGTTGTGAAGAGACGTGATCGGGCAGCCCGACTGCTGTGTAGAGGAGGTGGGGCCAGTCGGCCAGCCGAGGTGGAGGAACGGAGTGAGCGGGCAGGGGTTTGGGGGGTTACCATTTCCTTCAGGTAGGCAGGGGCTGTCCCTTTAGCTGCCTGGTATGCAAGCACCAGGGTCTTGAATCTGATGCGAGCTGCTATCGGGAGCCAGTGCAGGGTGCGAAGGAGAGGGGTGACATACGAGTATTTGGGGAGGTTGAATACCAGCCGGGCAGCAGCATTCTGGATGAGCTGCAGGGGTCTAATGGCTGAAGCGGGGAGCCCAGCCAGGTATATTGGACAGTAATTCAGCACTAAATCTGCACTGCACTACTGTCATTGTGTCATACATGAAGCTTACAGTGGGACAAGAACTTGTCACTTTTTACATTTTACATTTAGACTTACAGCTTTACTGCAGCACAGATTTACTGTACTGTAGTGTAAAGTAGTGTTACAGTAAAGATTTGGCATATTTACAGTATGATACTGTACTGCAGCATTTTACAAGTGGGAAGCACTGTTATTGTACACTACAGTAATATGGGTTAAAGCAGTATATCTCTTGTTTACTGTACATTACTGTCATTTTACTCTGCACCACATAGACAAGACAAGGCAAGGCAACCTTGCAGAGGTGGAAAAGGGCCCCTTTTTACTCCACAACAAGAGGAAGCCATTTGTGCAATGGTGATTGTAAACAATGCCATAAGGTTGAGAGAGATACAAAGCGCTGTTATAGAGGATGACAATATCTTTGGGAATATTGAATCTGTTTCAATCCCTACAATTGACAGAGTGCTCAGGAGAAATGAAATGCGCATGAAACAATTGTATAATGTGCCATTTGAACGGAACAGCGACAGAGTGAAGGAGATCCGTCACCAGCATGTACAGGTAAAACATTTATGTGTTCTATGCATACTCTAATGTCCAGTACTGTAAACTGGTTACTTTGTGTAGTGCCATGCAGTACACTTACATTACAATTCATACTGTACAATATGTTGTCCAAAATGCATTATGTTACACAGGAAAAGTTTTACAGTAATAGTTTTTTTCTCTCTCTCTCTATTCTGGGATAAAGCATGTACTGGAGGTGGAGGCCAGGGAACCGCTGCACACATTCATATACGTTGATGAGGCGGGTTTCAATCTGGCAAAAGGTAGACGGCGTGGAAGAAATCGCATTGGACAGAGAGCCATTGATGTCCCAGGCCAACGAGGAGGGAATATTACAATGTGTGCAGCCATCTCAGAAAACGGCGTCCTCACCCATATACCCTGTCTTGGTCCATATAACACACAACATCTGCTGACTTTTTTTGACATTCTTTACAGGGACATAATCCCTGAGAATGAGAGGGGTCTAAATGGAGACCATCTGAACAAGTATGTTGTTGTATGGGATAATGTGCGTTTTCACCACTCAGATCTGGTCAGACAGTGGTTTGCAGCACATGAAAGGATGCTGGTGGAATATCTCCCTCCCTACTCCCCATTCCTGAATCCAATAGAGGAGTTTTTCTCTGCCTGGAGGTGGACGGTATATGACCGGCATCCACATACCCAAATGGCCTTGCTAGCGGCCATGGATGCAGCATGTGATGACATCACAGCACAGCCCTGCAGAGGGTGGATTCGCCACTCAAGGAGATACTTTCCCCGCTGCATTGTCAGGGATGATATTCGCTGTGATGTCGATGAAAATATGTGGCCAGACAGACAGGAACGTCTGGATGTCAATGAATGATTTACAGTACTGTGCATGTTGTATGTTCCAATTCAGTTCCAATATGTACTGCAATATTGTTTACAGTTGTGCACAGCTCTACCCAAAGGGTGTTTCTTATGTTTGTGGTAAATAAGTTTGTATTTTTCTTTTGCACAATGCTGTGAACAAATTAGAATTGCAAAGAGCATATGCAGTAAAAATGGGAAACATACGTATTCAGTGTCTTGTACTCATTTACCTCACTAAATACAGTAATGTGTAACCCATTTCAAATGGCTGTGCAAATAGTGTATAGTACTGTCTTGAGCATTTTCAGGTAGTGTCACCAAGATCTGACTTTTTTGCATTGGAAAACACTTACAGAGTGAACTGTCATAATGAAAACAGGACAAAGCCATTTGACTATCTTGTTCATAAACAATGGTGTCAGGACTTTTCATTTTGATGACACTGACACTTTCATTGACATGAATACTTGCTTTTGAGGAATGAACTATCCATTTTGAGCAAGTGACACGCTTTTGCAGGTTAACACCTAGGTTTTGCAGTTTGTACTAATTGTTCTGAGAAATGCACTAACTGTGGTGCAAATGTTAATAGTGATGTGAGAAATGCACCAAAGCGACTGAGAAAAACTGTATTATGTAGATAGATACAATGTGGACACTGGGACTTCTCACAGCCCACCAATAGAGGGCAGCACACCACAGGTCAATAGAGTCTACTAAACATCAACAATAGGAAATAAGCATTACCTGTTCCATAAAATCAGATATACTTTATTTTAAAAAAGAAAAGAAAATCACAAGTCTGTATTTTACAAAATTATTCAAAAATATACAGTACATTTTCAATGATAGGAAATATTTGTCATTGAGCGCCAAAAACAAGGAAAAATGAAATGAGATTAAAAAAAAAAAAATCCGTCTGAGTAGAGAGGTACGTACAAGTATTGACGTGAGTAAACCTAAGATGTTCTGAACGTTAGAAGCATCGTGTTGAAGTCATGCTACTCATGGTTTGGCTTCTTGTCTCAGTCACTAAGTCAGTACCTCAGACATGTTTAAAACGACTCGTTTATATGTAGAGAGAATACTTTCATCTCATGGATGGTCGGGCCTTGCGTCCAAAGTTCTGCCTAGATTGCACCTTTAAACCCAGAGGTTATATTCCACATTTCAGACCACAATATTCTGCATTCATCTGCAGCATTTGCACCACCCCATTTATCTAAACAAAACATAACTCAACAGCTAGTCTGAACTCAACAGCTAGTCTGAACTCAACAACTAACCTGAACTCAACAGCTAACCTGAACTCAACAGCTAGTCTGAACTCAACAGCTAACCTGAACTCAACAGCTAACCTGAACTAAACAGCTAGTCTGAATTCAACAGCTAGTCTGAATTCAACAGCTAGTCTGAATTCAACAGCTAGTCTGAATTCAACAGCTAATCTGAACTCGACAGGTAATATGAACTAAACAGCTAGTCTGAATTCAACAGCTAGTCTGAATTCAACAGCTAGTCTGAATTCAACAGCTAGTCTGAACTCGACAGGTAATATGAACTAAACAGCTAGTCTGAGATGCTGGTGTGACTCCTGTTCTCATTCCAGTCCACACTAGACAGTGCTGTATTATTAACACAGTATTCTCACTTGAAGAAACATCATGGCAAGAAACTACTCTGTCTGGAGATTACAATTCAAGCCTTATAGAAGAGAGGAGACTTCCATTCATGTGGTCCAGGGCTGGCTGGTGGAGGTTAGAAATGAGCAGGAGGACTGAGAAATGTTATCAATAGCTTGGAATGGAATTCGTGTGTTTGATACCATCCCGCCTCACTCCATCTCATGTATTACAATGACCCGGTCCTCTGATATCTACCTCCAGCAGCCTCCCCTGGTGCCGTGAGTCGTACTTCACTCTAGACAGACTTACGATCGGAAGTCGTGGCGTTAAAACCATGCAGACTATCTATCTAACAGGTCCTTCATTTGTACAGTAGATGTCCTTCATTTGTACCTCAGCAAGTGCGTCACATGACATAACACCGTTTTCTTGTCTTATTTGTTTGCTGTTATGTTCTGCAGTAATATAGTTCATAATAGGAGTCTTTGTCTTAAAAAAAACACATTTACAACTTGATTCGATTCCACACACACACACACACACACACACACACACACACACACACACACACACACACACACACAAACACACACACACACAGGCAAAGTCAGAACATCATCTCAGAACTATTTATATATATAAATCATCTTATCATCATCTTATCATGTGTTTTGAGTGATAAGTGACTGTTATCGCTATGGGAACCAGCGGATCATGCCAACCGGGTCATGTGGTCAACGCTCTGTTCACGCACACTAACAGTTCACACATTACCTGCAGTGTGTATGCGTCTACTATGTATACGTTACCTATTTGCTTTGTACAACAGAACGAGTTAGCAACACGCGTAGAGAACACTGTGTCTTTCTTTTGTACATGACAGGATCAGCCTGTCCGTGGTCTGAACACCTATCACCCAACACATATCTGTTACATGTTGATGGCTAACAGCATGAATTATTAAACCCAGTGTGTTTATGTGTACGGGCCTGACGGTATGGAGCAGACAGGAGAGAATCAGGTGTCTTTAGGCCCGTCTCACACCAGGACCAACCCTCAGGTGAGTGTGTACTTCTGTGGGAAAGATGGAGGGAATGTATGGCTGTGTGTGTGTGTGTGTGCGTGTGTGTGTGCGTTTGTGTGTGTTTGTGTGAGCGTGTGTGTTTGTGTGAGCGTGTGTGTGTTTGTGTGAGCGTGTGTGTGTGTGCGTGCATGTGTGTTTGTGTGTGTGTGCGCTTGCGCTTGTGTGTGCTTGTGTGTGGGTGCTCACGTGTGTGTATGAATGTGCGTTAACATATATGTGTGTGTGTGTGTGTCCCAACTGTCAGTCTCCCGCCCTGAGGTTCTCGTTGCTAGGGTCGTTGCCAGGGAACAGTTCAGGGTTCTCAGCTAGTGTGGCTCGTATCTTCTTCTTCTCCTTGAACCTCCCTGAGTGGGACACCTTGACGTGGCGCCCCTTGGTGGCCGTCTTGTCCACTATCCTCTCCAGGCGCGCGTTGAACTGGCTGTCGTCCACAGCGCCCTCTGCTGCCCCGGAGGTGTTACTGCCGTACTCAGCGGGGATCTCATACAGGACCTTGGGCTCCGACTTCTTCTTACGGAGGAACGTCAGCTTCCACCAGCCGGGTGAGGGGTCAGCCATGGTTTAATGTAGAGGGATGGAGGGATGGATGGAGGGATGGAGGAGAGAGGGAAGGTCTGGGAGGAGGGATGGGAAGAGAGGGAGGGGGAAGAGGGAGATGATTAGTGATGATGTTCGATCGACAGATGACACTCCTTCATTGTGGATGGGTCAGGCATGACGGGTTTGAGAAAGAGGACCCGCACACACAAACACACACACGCAAACACACACACATGCAAAGACACACACACGCAAAGACACGCAAACACACACACGCACACAAACACACAGGCAAACACACACAAACACACTCAAACACACACACACACACTCAAACACACACACACACACACACACACACCCCAATCCACCCGACCCCTAACACACACACACACACACACACACACACACACACACTAACCCACCCCACCCCAACACACACGCAAACACACACACACACACACACACACACACCCCAACCCACCCGACCCCTAACACACACACCCCAACCCACCCGACCCCTAACACACACACACACACACACACACTACCCTTCCCATAAGCCCATGACAGCGTAACATGAGCGTCCGGCCCGTCCGGGTCAGATGTACAGATCCGTGTCTGAGGGGAGCGGAGCGCTGTTTAATATTTCAGAGGCAGCATCTGGTCTGGGGAGGACGAGGGCCGGCCGGAGGTCTGGTTACCCCGGCGCCGGCCAAGCTAAATGCTCCTGGCCGCTAACACGCACGCTCAGGTTACAGCACGACAATATCAAGGCTGGGGGGCTACGCGCTAACGCTAATGTAAACACATTTGCTCCAATACAATGGTATTGTTCGTTTTTTAGTCGCCGTAATTGGGCATCAAATCGCCGCCTCAGGGCCAGGGATTAGACCAGGCCATGACTGTTAGGCCATGGATGATACTACTCTGTTCTAGATTAGTCCAGGCCATGGCTGCTACTAGTCTGTTCTAGATTAGTCCAGGTCATGAAACAGGTCATGGCTGAAACATGAGGCTCTGCTGTCTGTGATAGGATAGGAGCAGTCATGGACGGGCATAATCCCTGGCAGCAGGGGAGGCTAGTGGAGGTAGAAATCGGAGGACGGGCTGACACTCATTCCATTCTATGCACTACTGTAGAACAAACCTGTCCTCCGATAACGATTATTATTACCTCCACCAGCCTCCCCAGCATAGTCATGTCTGAGACTGACAGACGTCTAGCATGTCTGAGACTGACAGAAATCATTTAAATCTTTTTTTTCTTCCTTTTTTGGGGCATTTAACAGTTGCCTTTATCCAAAACGTATCTATCCATCAGTCATCGTAACAAAATGTCATTTTGACGACGCTATGACCAGGGGCCATTGCAATGCTAGAAGAACAAAGAATTACACTTTTAAATAGTTTTCTTCCTACTGTATTGCTACTGCTAACTGATACTGATCGTCCCAACCAGTGAATGAGTTGACACTTATCAGCTTCCATCTCCCTGGACTAAGATCGAACTTCAAACCGCCATCTGATTTTATTTGATGCAGTAATTGAACCTCGATGGATCCAGTTCAGCCTCTGTCCTGTATTTTGGGCTGGATGAATATAGGGCACCTCCCATGTCCCGTATATTCATCCAATCACAGGACCGCTCATGCGTATCGTCACGTATTGCGTAAATGCGCCAATTCCTGCAACCCCCCCCCCCCCCTCACCCCCTGCAGTGGCACGCAATCTTTTGTCCCGTTTTTGGTAGTGAGAAAGGTGTCTCTAGAGGGCACTTGCACCAGTCTTCATTCACACGCAGCCTAGTTTCTGCTCAGTGTTTGACAACAATGGCAGTTTCACTGAGAGTACACCACAGAGGTACAATACTGTCTGACAGACAAAACCTCTGGTCAACTCCAGCCGAACCTCTGAAAACAACCATCAGAGAGCATTATGGGAATTGTAGGAAACAGATGTTCCCGGTGTTAATGTACAATAGGCTGTAGCAGTGGAGGCTGGGGAAGGCAGAGACACAAGTGTTTGATCAAATGTGTTCATTGTTGAGACTAACATGGTAAAATAACGATTAATATCATTTTTAAAAACATGTGTGTAATATCTGAGGGAGAGGTTGGGTGTTTGTTAAGTAACACAGGCAAAGCAGGTTGGGTGGTATTGTCTGGAACAGGGTAAGCCTTTCTCCGTAAGCAAACACAGATTTCTATACCATCAGCATGAATGGACAGCTATACACAAACAGTACAACAACAAAATAAGAAAGGAAAAAAAGTACACTCGATGCTCATATCCATACAGTCACTTTTATGCAGACACTCACACACACACACACACACACACACACACACACACACACACACACACACACACACACACACACACACACACAGAAACACACAAACCCAGTCTTTGTGTATCTCTGTAGAGGAAGGGAGTGGACTGTTTCCCTCTGGTTGCCTGGCAACGCAGCGGCCATTTCCATAGAATATGCTAATGAGCCTCTCCAGACCTCTTTGGCTGATGACTGTTGGCCTGAGTGACAGCGGGTGGGGTTTATAGATGAGTAAATAGAAACCAGCACCGAAGGCAGGACAGATTTATCTTTTCCCCCCAATTGCTAGTACAGATAGTACAGATTTGGGGCGGCTGTGGCTCAACAGGTAGAGCTGGCATCTAACGATCGCAAGGTCGGCGGTTCGGCGGGCAAGACACTGAACCCCAAATCGCTCCCAAGAGCGGGCCGGCGCCTTGCATGGCAGCTTGCCACCATTGGTGTGTGAATGTGAGTGTGAATGGGTGAATGAGAGGCCGTTGTAAAGCGCTTTGGAATAAGGAGCTATATAAGTGCAGTCCATTTCCCATTTAGATACGCTAAGGAGGAGGACTATGTGAAGTACTATGTGATCATCGCTACCTAAATGGCTGTCCACCCATCCAGTGGAGAGATGAGACTCTGAGCTCGGTGATGAGGTGTTCAGCCACGGTGTTTATCTCCACGACCTCCTGCTTCACCTGTTCGGTTTAGTCACCTGACCCAGAGATACAGCCTCTATCCTTATCTCCACCGTGCAGTTTCCAAAGTTCACTCTTTTATGACCTCATGACTTGGTTCTCACACAGAAGCTCTTGTGGTTATCAGAGTTATTTAGATATCTGTATCTGTATCATAGATATCTGTGATACCTATTTAGGTGTCTATATCTGTGATATCATTTCACTCTTTTTTTAAAATCTGTTTGACTCTCGGACTCTCTCTCTATTTCTGTCTCTGTCTCTATCTTGGTGCTAGTAGAAGTGTAGAGGGAATGAGAGGAAGGAGAGAGAAAGAGAGGGAGGGCGAGAGAGAGAGAGGGGAAGTGGTAAATAGGAGTAAAAAGGTCTGTCCCCTTAAGCACCCTTTTCTGGCTCTCTCTCTCTCTCTCTCTCTCTCTCTCTCTCTCTACCTCTCTCTCTCTCTACCTCTCTCTCTCTCTCTCTCTCTACCTCTCTCTCTCTCTACCTCTCTCTCTCTCTACCTCTCTCTCTCTCTACCTCTCTCTCTCTCTCTCTCTCTCTCTCTCTCTCTCTCTCTCTCTCTCTCTCTCTACCATCTCACACCCTCCCGGGAGCAGTGATCAGCTAACTGAGTTAAGTGCTGTTGAGCTCTGGGTAACGTTAGCCGTCTTTAGCGCTAGCCGTCAGCCGCCATTAGCGTAAGCCGCTAGCACCGCCGCCGCCTCATGACCCCATGACCTCCGGTTGCCGTGACATTGGAGCAACCGTTATAAATTAACCAGAGGATCATTAAAACATATTTGATTGGAAAACAGGCACGCAGACACACAGACAACATTTGATCATTGATCAAAGCAAATCTGATTGCAAATTGCAAATTGTGTATTCATTCCCAAATTTCGTTGTTTGGTACCTGTACTATATCAATGACAATAAAGACCATTCATTCATTCATTCATTCATTCATTCATTCATTCATTCAAATTGTAAATTCTGAATAATGAAAAAAACATACTCATGTGCAATAGGCAGGTATTAAAGTACACAGGAGCCCAAGCTGCGTACATTCTACAGTAGCCTATGTGTATGTAAGGTTATGAAAAACATCCCTGTGTGTGTGT